>NC_137871.1:31463489-31763489 GCF_963924005.1 Protomyctophum bolini
ATGAGGAACAAAACACAGAAAGGTTGATCAGACTGTTAGACAAGACCAGGGGACGTATTACAGAAAATTCATTGCTCTGAAATCCTCCATTTTACCATGGTAGACCTAGCCGATAAAAATGGGAAAATGTTAGTATCCTAATCTTATAACACACAGTGCATACAGCTGTATGGAGAGAGTGCGAGCTTGATAAACAACTGATTGATTGATTGTAGCATTGGTGCCATTTGTGAATAAAAGCATCTACTATTTATGCCTAAATTGTACATTGTAAAATTGACACATTGATACAATATCTTGCAGACTGTGGAAACGAGAATGTGCAGTGGACCACCAGTCTGCTGACATATACAAATGGCAAAAGAAAAGAAAAAATAAAACATTTCTAATTCCTCTGCATGGGTCAAAGTTTTAATTGAGTGTGAGTTTCTTTGTTTTACTAAAATGCTGTAAGTAGTTTACTTACAGTAAGATAGTGTAAGATAGTGAAAATAGATAGGATGGGGTACTGTAGGATCCTGTACGATAGACATGCACCTACATATTCAGATTTTATTTTCCAATAAGACATTTAATAGTTTAGAAGTGTCCTTTCTTGACTTAAGACTTAGGATACAGTATGTTGTTTCTGTAATACGTACACCGCTAGATTATGCTGTACATTCCTTGGAACCCAAGCTAGCTGAAGCTCTATAAATGTCCTGTTATTTAATCGGAAGGTTAATGTTTGTGTAGACTACAATGACATCATATTGCCCCCTGGCTCTCAATTAAAGGCTATTCTGAGAGATGATCTAGTAGGACTTGGACGTCACTCGTGCAGTAGCCTCGGAAACCCAGACGTTTTTATTTCCAGAAAAAAAAAGTCTGTGTCCACTTCAATACGGCATACAGTAGCACAAACGTCGATCACTCTCTGCTGATTTTTGATCGTCTGCACCTTTGTTAAATTGACACACACACACACACACCCGTACACACACACACTCCTCTCTCTGTCGCTCGAATTAATTAGTCCCATGTCCAGCAGCTGCGCACAACATGCCGGCGGATCCTGCCAGGAGCTGCCTATGCCATAGAAAGCATAGGTGAGATCCAGGCTACTCATGCAGGGACAAAGAACATTTATCGCTAAAGGCAGTGATATGGAACTGGTTAACGATAGAATATGTGATACTCAATGTCATACTCCTGCATTTTGTTGCTGATTCAGTGGTAAACACAAGCAGAGGATGCAAACGTGCAGTTTACTCGACTGTCACAGACTTCCAGCATTACTATGAAAAGCTCTGCATTCCCCCAGCGCTCCCCCAACAGTCAACATTTCTAAATAGATTATTCAAAAAATGTCTTCTACATCCTGACAGTTTTCTGAAAAAGCTATGTTTTTATGCTAGTCGTTCGATTTTTCATAAATAGCAGACGTACAAGCTCATAGTGCGCCACCGAGTGGCGCTATATGAGCTTGTAGATCTGCTATTTTTCAATAGCTAAAGCATAACATAATGCTATAACACCAAAAGGGGTTCCCGCCCAAAATGGGCATCAAGAGATCTTGATGTGCTGACAGTTCCCAAGATGAAGATAATGGCATTTGAGCCCAGAAGGAAAATGTAATAATTATACCTGGATAACAATTCCAGGTACGTTTGTAATCACGCACATTTATTAATTACAAATCTCCCTATTTGATGTGGCATGTGGATTTTATTACTTTCTTCCCAATTTAAGCCAGGGAAAGGTATTCATAAAGGTTCATGTTCATGACAGACTTATGTGCAAAATCACATTACCGAGATATCATTTTGGGAGGATATGGTAGATGTCTCAAGAGGTACTATGTTGTGTGACTGTCTGTGGTGATGAGATGCAGGGGCTCCTGTATACAGTATGTATCCATGAGTGTGTATTTATCCATAAATGGATGTGTACATAATATTGTACCTGTTCAAAGTATAGTAGCTCAGACGTTGCCAAATGTGACCACAGTGCCCTAAAATCCATCTGATTCCATTCACCATATTCACCAAATTCACCATTTTCACACCATTTTGTACCGCCAATCTGCCATTTTACAACAATAAATGCTAAAAGGATAACACATAAAGCCTATTTACATTGTGGTCCTATGTATTTAATAAATCAATAATTATTTGTGTGATTTCCTGCCTATAAGAATAAAAAATGTGAATAACACCTATTCCATTGCTATAGCAGCCAAAGCTTGCAAGCACGAGACACACGCATGGTTCCTTCCTTCCTGGCTGGCATGAAGTGTACTATATAGCTAGCTAGTACACTTGAGCCAAATTCCAATACCCAAAATCTCGGCCACTCACACTCGTTCAATCCAGCATGGTGGTTCATCTTGTGGACTTACATGGAGGTCTTTAATACCGCTAGGTTGAACTCTGCTAATAAACTAACCGCAATCATTTTCATTCTGACACTGACATTATGTGACGTCTACACGATTGTATATTTCAGCAGGTCACCAATTTCACCGTAACACCACCATGATGGAGCGACCGAGTGTGAGTGAGCGAGTGGCAGAGATTTTGGGTATTGGAATTTGGCTTTAGCATAGCAAACTAACCTAATGATTCCCATGAGCCATGGGGCCACAGATACAACTGTTGGCCAGGTTTTAACTGACTCTGACTCAGCCAGAAATAAGGGGCTGCTAATGACCAAACTGCTGTTAGTCAGCTAACAGCTCTGAAGTAGCTTTTAGTGCCCAGTGCGGTGGAGGGCAGGCTCTGTAGTAGTTGTCCCTGCCCCCTTCAGCTCTCCTGGGGCGTCAACACTGCTTTCATCCGTGGCCAGAACTCCTGCCAACACAACGGTAAATAATTCACCACCTTCTGGATATCTCATTAGCAGGAATCAACCCTGCACAAAATCACTGGCTCATAGATTAACACCAACATAACACAAACATATCACACCATATGCCTGTTTTGTTTTTGAGGGGCGCCAGGCCCTCCTATACACAGGTTTAATGTTTGTTTTACACGTAAAACATACCTGAGTCTATTATATCTTGGGTTAGTAAAAGGTGCAATTCGAGTGATGGGAATGTATGTCAGGGCAATAATAGTGGTCTCTTATTGGCTGTTGATGGTGATGTAACTAAGGTAAATCCACGGTTAGTATACTGTATATACACATTGGAACATCATAAATTAATATATATATTGACAGAGGCATTTATAGAGTAATATAGGGGTCATCGGTTATTAAATCACTACAGAAGATAGAGTTAGACTTTAATATATTAGCGCCCCTCACTTCACACGGGTGTGATCTTTCCGGTATTTTTATTACCACAGAGAAATCCATTACCTGATATCATTAATGACTTTCTTTCTGTGCCGGGCGGAGTTACTAGAAGTTTGATATGAAGCTGCTGTTTTCACAATTCTGACTTTATAGTAGGCTACCTCAAATTTATGTTTTCTCAAGGGTGGAAATTGGCTCCTGATTGGCTTCATAATTTAGGATTTAATAACGCCACAAACTTGAAAATGAAATATCAGCCACATTAAGTTACATAAAGTTCAGTTGTGTCTTAATTGAATAGATACATTTCACACATTTCGTCGGTTTCTGTAGTGGCTTTGATTCCAATTTCAAATGTACCGGTATATGCATGTTCAGACCGTACAAGGTTGTGAAATCATATTATATATTATATTATATTATACTCAACCACGATAAGCGTAATTATGATACAGTAAATTGTATAGTAGGCCTAATGCAGAACATAGTGTACTAAGATACTGTGATTACAGTTCCTTGCCTATTATGCAATAGGAAAATAGCGGATTAAACGGATTCCATCTTTGTAAATTTACAGTATCAGCTACCCCCTGATCAATATTTTGGGTTACATCACTCTGGATGAAGAGGAGAGGAAGCTGTGAGAGATGCTCCTCACAGTTTACTGTACAGTAGGTACAGGAGAAATTGGCAGAACTCAGAAGTAAATTAATTTAATTTGTGGTGTGTGCAGCGTGTTGATGGCGAGATCATTATCTCTGCCGTAAACTTGTGCAACATTATCTCCCCATCAATAGGCCAGTACTTTCATTGCGATTTATAAAATATTTTGGTAAATGTGTTAACAGCAAGGTGAAAGTGTAGAATCACCTCAACACAAGGAGTGTTTTTCGTGCAAAACTAATGCTTGGAATGGATTCAGAATCATGAAAACCCCCTAGTTTGACCCCTAGTTTGGCCATAGCCACTTGCCCAAATATGCCCAAATGTGCTGACTTCATCACATTTGTGCTGACTTGGCCATTTGGCTATGGCCATTTTTAGCCCAAGGAGTGTTTTTCGTACAAAACTAATGATTGGAATGGATTCAGAATGATGAAAAACCCCTAGTTTCACATGCTACTTAAAGCATAATGAAATGTAGAACATTTGGTCTTATATTGGTTGTTGATTGTACCCCATTTTTCAGCAGTTGTCAAAAATTTCCCTAGGGTGGTTGAATATAAACCAATTTACAAATACGTTGGTGAAGAAAATTCATGGTAAGAAATGTATTCCCAGATTTTATTAATATCCCCTGACTACTGTATATGTGTTCAGGCTTGGCTGCATAGGAGAAAATCATGGCAGTATAATATGGAGGCGGAAATGTGTATAATTATCATGTCAGCACATGGCAATGTGTTTCCTGATAGAGAGAGAGAGAGAGAGATAGACAGACCGTTAACTTCTCTCAATAAGAACCTCCTTGACCTCAGCAGTGTGACTATGTTGTTGGCCGCAGTGGAAACCATAATCATGAAATGCAGTGTATATAAAAAATAAAAAGGATTTCTCCTACTGTACCAGTTGTAATGTATAAAGTATGACATTATCTATATTCATCCATCCGTGACCCTGCAACACTTTCAATTGCTTTTCTCACAACTCGGCACTCGGCACACCCGGCCTCCATTACTGGCTCTAGCTCTGGTCCATAGCCTCCTGCACTTAACTGCCGGAAACGTCCTCTGTTACGAAAATAAAAATAACGTTTCACTTACTTACCAATACAAAGGCGCCCCCAACACAAGTATAAAATGTACTTTTTGGCCAGAAAGGGATTTTCTTTTCCCTGGACCAAACCAGAAAAGAGTTTTGCACTGGAGAAGATTTATTCTACATATACTAGGCATATAGTATTGGCTACCGTGCTGTGCCATGATATCATATACATAGTTTCAAATTCATACATACAAATGAGACTAGCAGGACACTGCCAAAGACACGGGCATCACACATTAACATACAGTATGTGGATGTACTCCAGAAAGACGCAGGAGTGCAAAGCACCAACGTGCTGGCCAGATGTAGCAACGATGGAAGGCTCGTCTGAGCCGTCGTATCAGCACCTTTCAGTGTATTTTTGTCTCCCTATCATGGCCAAGTTAACCCTGGTGGAGTGGCTCTCGGGAACCAGAGCATCTCGGGTGAATCAGCACCTGAAATGTTAATATGGCCTTTAGAGTGTTGTATTTATAGTTGGTCTACGTCAAACCTCCCCCCCCCCCCCCCCCCCCATACAAGATTGCCGCCCTCGCTGAACCTTTCTCTCTATACGATGTATGCACTATGCAGGTGTGCAGGTGACTTAGGTACCAAATCAATGTGAGCAGTGCGCCACATGTTGGTGTGTGTGTGTGTGTGTGTGTGTGTGTGTGTGTGTGTGTGTGTGTGTGTGTGTGTGTGTGTGTGTGTGTGTGAGAGAGTAGAGTGTAGATAGAGGGAGAGGGAGGCTGTTGTGTGTGTTTGTATGCCCTTTGTGTGTGTGAGCCAGCAGAAGCAGATGTAATTATACGTGTAGCGAGGCAGAGAGGCACAGAAGACAAACTGCATACAGACAAACACATATAGAAGATACACTGAAGAAAAATCATTAAACAAGGCTGTCAGAAGCGAAGCCAATGACTCATCATCACCACCCACATTCTCTCTCTCTTTCTCTCTCTCTCTCTGGAGGGGAATTGTGATCCCCCTACTCAGCCATGGAGAACTTTTGACTCTGGCCGTGTCTGTCGGCTATGATACCTATTGAACAACATGTCAATAAAGTGCACCGGATTGGAAACTAGTTCCGTCGCTAGAGACTTAAACCTTGTGGATTGCAGCTTTAATTTACTAAAGTCATATTGGCTACATCTTACGTAAGTGGTCATATACAAGATGGTCTCTCTGCAAACAGTAACACTGCGGCACGCGATCTGTGATACGATCTGTGATACCTTGTGATGTGTCAGTGTTTCCACCTGTGTCCTGTTAGACTCCCAGCCTGTCCTAGTGTTGATTGTATTTTGGTTTCACCTGTGCCCTGTTATCCTGTGTCTATTGCTGTGTTTGCATTGTGTTCTTACTAGTTGGTTAGTTGGTTCGTAGTTCTCTGTTGCGTGAGTCTGTCCAGTTGTGTATTCTAAGAGACCTGTTATTTATTTTATTTGAAGACAAGAAGAGCAAGTCTTAGTGATTTTGTGGATGTAACAGGCACCTGAAATATTTATGACCTTGTATGCAATTTGTGTGTGTGTGTGTGTGTGTGTGTGTGTGTGTGTGTGTGTGTGTGTGTGTGTGTGTGTGTGTGTGTGTGTGTGTGTGTGTGTGTGTGTGTGTGTGTGTGTGTGTGTGTGTGTGTGTGTGTGTGTGTGTGTGTGTGTGTGTGTGTGTGTGTGTGTGTGTGTGCGTGCGTGCGTGCGTGTGTGCCGCGCGCGCAGCCAGATCCGGGTTCAACAGAAGTGAGCCCAGATGGAGTGCCTGAGGTAGGGTATGCAGACAGACAGTTCTGGTCTAGCTGACCAGAGAACCAAGGAAGGATATTAATCATGCGTATGTGATCGACATGACAAGTTTGGAATTAAAGTGGGCTGTGCGAGAGTGAGAGGCAGTGTTGATTCCGTCAACTAAAACTACGACGAAAAATATTTTTTATTATGTTTTCGTTAGTGAACAAAGGTAGTTGACCTTTGTTCACTGACGAAAACGAAATAAAAACTTGTAACCTCTGTGCCCAGAGTCACATTGTTTCTATGTATTTTTGTTTCGAATACCATGTACTTATTTTTTCCTCTCTGAAGGTGGTCTATCATGCGAGTGGCATCATCATCATACCCGGAAGTTATGCGGGAATGCCTACTGAGAGGCAAAGAACTATACTTTAAGTTTATGGCCTTGACAGCCCCCGCCATCCAAACAGAAAAGTCCTATCTGATTGCATTAAACAACGTTAAACTCACTTTGCCACTCAATTTGTGCTGCTACTCTGCCATCTTGCTGCTCTGCTGCTGCAAGCAGTGCCGTCGCTACCTATGCACACAATACACACTGCGCGTAGGGCAACACACTGAGGGGGGCAACAACATGTCCCAAAAAGTGCCAAGCCGATCCTCAAAATAACAAAATTCTTCACGGCTCTGACGCATAATAACGAGCGGCCGTGTATGTGTCCTCGCAAGCAGCGAAAATAGCCGATCTGCATGAGGAATAGCAGGCAGCGCTCTCGTCGGGAGGAGGGACAGCACAAATATCCTACAAGTAGGGCAAATGGTCAGCTACTTGGCTGCAAGGCTCCTACTACTGCTGCTTTGTTTTGTGGTCCTACCACCAACCCAGCATCCATCTGTGGGCTCTGTTTCTATTCCCTTGAGAGGTCTATTTCAGTCCCTGTTAAATCTATTTGGCAATTGATTTATTATAATAATTTAGTCGTGCTTCTTTTATGAGAAAGAGCTGTGATGTCAAATGATGGCTATATTTTGCTCAATATATTTAAAGTTGTCTGACTGAAATGTGGTACTTTCCATTTGAGCATCACAGCTACAAAATGAATATCTTAGCTTATGTGCATGTGTTTCTGAACTGAAACAAATCAGGCTTCAAGGATTTGACTTTAGGATCTTCAGTCTCTCGATCTCAAAATAATGATGTGAAATATTAAATACATAATAACTTCAAACCAAGGTTTGTTGTGCTGCCAAACTGCAGCTAAACCTATCCAATAAATCATTGCATGTGAATTGCTGTAGCTCTGAATGTGAGAAAAATCCCCCTATTGTGTGCAGAGAGGCAGGCCATCTGAGTGACTGGCCGTGGGACAATGGAGGAGGGAGACTATTGTTGCGGCCCCATTATTATTCTCCCTGCAATATGTCACATTTCACTCACTCAGACATAATTGTGCATTATGTCTATTCTGTCACCTGTCTGCATTCACCGTGGTGGTACATCGCCTACATGTGCAGGCACAAACTTGTAGCTAAAAAGCAATTATCGTTGCAAAATAATATCCATTGTAACTGAAGCCTACACCCATGCTGCACAGGGCAGGGATCAACAACGTAACGCAACCAGAAGCTCCACAGTTTCACTTGCATAGAAGTTAGTGCATGTGCATATTATTTTACGTTGTTGTTGCTGTTTCTGCAGCCCTGTCTATCATCAGTGTCTTTGACCTTTCGCCTGTCAGTGGAAATCAGATTATTGCTCCCCTTGCGGATTTGTTTGACTGCTCCTTGGGGTTGACCCTTGCCTGCTTTACCAACTTTGTGGTTATTTAATACATTTATGTTTGAACTTGCGGTGCCTTGAATTGTCTGCACTTGAGTCTAACTCCATAACAGATTACAAATTCTACCTGCTTCTGTGTGTTTGACCCTTTGCTTGTTCTTTGGATTTTAGATTTGGGCCAGTTCCTTTGAACTTGTTTGCCTTTCTGTAAGTGAAGTCCATAAGCATCTTGTATTTGAACTGCATGCCTCCATTCATCTGTGATTGGGTACTTACCCTTCCTTGATACCTAATATACTACGGTATATTTCAAAATATGTTAGAAACATAAATGTACCGGTATACACAAATCTTTATAGGCTACACCAGTTAAAATGTGTCAAATTTATATCAGAGGGACTGACTGTATAGTACAATATGATATGAGATGCAAGTATGGAGCCAGAACAGTCAAAAGTCTCACTGTCGCGATCACAGATTTTTTTTTAAAGTTCAGATTTGCAACTCACATGAGTTCTCACAGGTTCACGTTTGTGTTTTGTATCCGCAAGTTCAGATTTGTGTTTTGTATCTGTATTTCACATGTGTTTTGTATCCGTGTTTCACATGTTTTACATTTGTGTTTCAAATTTGTGTTTTGTATTTTTGTTTCACATCCAGTTTCAAAGGCAGCATGTGCAGCATCTTCAATATTATTACTAAGGTGAGTAACCTACCAGTCTGTCATTCACTTGTGTTATCAAACTCTTAAAGTTGCTGTAAGATAATCTTTCGCTTAATAACTTAATAACCGCAGCCTTATTCTGGGGGAACATTAGCCAAAAAAAATACCCGATCTACAAGCAATGTGAGCTTGTAGATCGGCTATTTTTGGCAAAGAAAGCAGTCAAAGAATAGTCATGTAGAGCAGTGGTTCCCAAAGTGGGGTCCGGGGACCCCCAGAGTATACTGTAGATTTGAGCAAAATGGGGGAGTCCAAAAATTATCCATAAAGCACCAGGGAGAGCTCCGGAGAGACCCCTACCCACATTTGAGCACTCAAAGTGGGCATAGAATTGAGAAAAAATACCTCCAGAGAGACCCAAGTCTGCTCACTAACCGCTACCCGCCTATGCGCACTCATCCTGGCTATAAATTTGGGCAAAATGGGGGAGTCCAAAAATTATCCATAAAGCACCAGGGAGAGCTCTGGAGAGACCCCTACCCACCTTTGAGCACTCATCGTGGGCATAGATTTGGGTGAAATAATCTGATCTATAAATGAAATCATGAATGCCATGAATCATGAAAACTACAGTTAATTCATGATGAATTCATCATGAATT
This sequence comes from Protomyctophum bolini, assembly GCF_963924005.1. NCBI lineage: Eukaryota > Metazoa > Chordata > Actinopteri > Myctophiformes > Myctophidae > Protomyctophum > Protomyctophum bolini. The sequence continues at coordinate 31,473,350 of NC_137871.1, forward strand.
AATGATGAATTGTGATGAAATAATGCTTAACTATATTGCTTAACTAATGTATTAGTTAATCATTAGTTAATCATTATTTCATGAACCTTATCTGCAAGTGTTACCACAAATGGGTTACCCAGAACCATTATACCAGCTAGGAGGTCGCACTCAGCATCAAGGGTTGGACTGGATGGGGGTACGTCCCTGCAACATACCCTCATGTCCAGAGGGTGTACTTGTACATCAAGCTGCTTCACGCTACAGAGCCTCATGGCTCAGCAAGGCTTGAGCCATTAGCATTGCTCAGAACCTTATTCAAAGGACACCAGAGACAACAGAGAGAAAGGGCTGTGTTGAGGGAACAGACACACCATGAATCCTCACATAAAAAGCCCAAGCGGAGGGCTGAGGTCACAGTGTATTTTTTTATTAAGATGGGGGCATCTTCTCATTTCACCCTCTTAGCGCACTGAGTTAGTGGATAAATCATCTTCTTCCTGCATGCCATCAGTATTCACTCACAGTTAAAGAGACCTCTGGTGAGAAGCCTTATTTCCTTGGTGGCGTCGGGTGTTAATATTCATGGTGGTGCACTTGTCTGGATGGAGCCATATGTCAACATGCATGGGAGTCAGGCGTGGAACATAATGCTCATAATCTGTCCTCAGGGATAAAGTGCCGAATGTGAAGAGCTTTGTGTTGAATAAAGAACAATGAAACTGTAGTTGTAAAGTGAAATAGAATATATATGACTGACTGACTTCTCCCCGACTGACTTCTTCCTCTTTGACTCCTCTCCTGTCATCACTCCCCCCCCCCCCCCCCCCCATGGTAGCCAGTAGATGCAAGACCATGTCCTCAGGTCACCCGCTTCGAATGCTATCAACCCATAATCACCAACAGGTTACTCATCATGACCATGCAATGGAGCCAGTACTGGCTGCGATTAGGAATCATGGAATCACTGCCGCCGAAGCGAAAACATCGTGAAACTGACTTACGTGGCCAGTTAGACTGAGGTGGCTTTGTGCTTAGTTGTGAGCCCAGCAGGCCAGTCAGGCTGACAGTCCTGATCAGCAGCATGGAGCCAAACATGGAGGACAAATCGAGCTCAGCTTAAAACTCCACCATGCCAGAGCATCACTCACTGTGCAGACAGTGCTGTGCACAATCATTTAGATATGGCCATGCCATTTTGTTGTGTGTGTGTGTGTGTGTGTGTGTGTGTGTGTGTGTGTGTGTGTGTGTGTGTGTGTGTGTGTGTGTGTGTGTGTGTGTGTGTGTGTGTGTGTGTGTGTGTGTGTGTGTGTGTGTGTGTGTGTGTGTGTGTGTGTGTGTGTGTGTGTGTGTGTGTGTGTGTGTGTGTCCTGAGCATGACGTTAAACTGCTCTGTTGTAACTACCACCATTAATGTAGTGGGTGCAGATTTAAGATGCATTTGCAACCTATGTGGACTGTGTGCTTCAACATGATCACAAGCTTGCATACAACAAGGCACTGCTCACCGATGGAGTATGCCGACAGCCGGTGGTACTTCCCATGAGCAGCTACCGGTAAGAGAGGCGTTAGACCTGGCCTTCTAGCGGCGTGTCCGTGTCCGTCGGAACAACAGTGGGTGGATTTTGGGTCCATGGGATCAGCCACGCTACGGAGAATGATATGACACCGGGTGGCAATGCAGGAGTGGACTGGGAAATGTGTGTGTGTGTGTGTGTGTGTGTGTGTGTGTGTGTGTGTGTGTGTGTGTGTGTGTGTGTGTGTGTGTGTGTGTGTGTGTGTGTGTGTGTGTGTGTGTGTGTGTGTGTGTGTGTGCGTGTGCGTGTGCGTGTGTGTGTGTGTGTGCGTGCAGGGGGTGGAGCAGAAACTCCCACTCCATAAGTCAACATCAAATGAGCCTTTTTGTCTTCCTGTGCCCTCCAGCAGTGTGAGCAATGCCTACAGTAGAAAGGGCCTTTAATTCCGTCTCCAGGCTCCCTCGTTATTTATTAAGCTCCGTGGTCATCTTTTATTTATTGATGATGACTGGCTGTTCTTTAAAGCTCCTTGGAAAACTCTTTGCTGTCCGCTGGCCGGACTGTGCTGCCAAGGTCCTTAGCAGGTAATGAATGTGTGAAAGAAAAGATATAGGAGACAGCAGGCTGGACACGACTCAGGTGAACTTAAATGTAATGTAGTCTGCTCTCTTTGCACGTGCTTTCCTGAAATGAGCCCCTGAAGTGAACTTGTGTAAGCGCACGCACGCACACAGATCTCAGCTCTGTGGCGTGAGTCACAGTAATTGACCACTTCTACAAATGACTGTCCCTGTTCACTGTGCAAGTGAACAGGGATGGAGACTGGTGGTAAAAAAAAAACATGGGTTGCTCCCTGCAGGCCTGCATGATGTCTTCTGAACATTTACATCACTCACCATACAAAGGAATGACATTCCAACATCCGGCCGATGCATCTGTTGAAGTCGCTATGTTGTCACTATTGTGACGAAAAGAGAGCCAGAAGGCAAAGCTCTCTGTCTGGGAACGCCTCAGGATACCGCAGGAGGAAGTTACCAATGTTGCTCTGGAGAGGGAAGTCTGGAGCTCTCTGGTGGAGCTGTTGCCCTCGCAACCCGACTACGGATAAGCGGTTGAATATGGATGGATGGATGATTGGCCGATGCATCTCATGTTGTTGTGCTTGAGCCGTTTGATGTAGAGTAGGAGTGAGCGAGACACAACACAGCTGACTTGGAGAGACTAAGGGCTGTATTTTGCGTGTCTTAAGTACCAGGTCTTATTCCCTAACTTGAGTAAACTAAAGACCTGGAGGCGTGATCAATGCCATTTGGCTATTCTGAGTGGCCAAAGAGCATTGATCACGCCTCCAGGTCTTTAGTTTACTCAAGTTAGGGAATAAGACCTGGTACTTAAGACACGCAAAATACAACCCTAAGCATGCCAAGCATAATGCAGGTGATTTCCCAGTAAGCGCTGACAGTGATGGACAGCGGGGGGGTGTTGACGCAGAAGTGGTCATAAATCATACATGACAGCAGTCATGCTGCGTTGCTGAATGTACACGTGTTCAAATCGTTGTTTGACCAATACACTCAAATGTTTATTCAAAAAAACTAAAATTAATTATTTAGCACCTGCCGAGTGCCATGGCTTGCAGCTGTTTAGGTGGGAGATAGGCTTTTCGTTGTACCTTGACTAATAGGCATAGTTGAAAGAAACTACTTTTAACAACAGCGGCGTGTGGAGTAAATGTATTTGTCGAATTTGAAGATAATTGTCAAAGGTGACATCAGCGGAGGAAAAGATGTTTGAGCTGATGGAGCCCAGGGTATTAATTTGTGGATTGAGCAGTGTCATCATGGCCAAAGAATATTATTTCAGTTTGGTTTTCCTTGAGATTTAAAAAGTTTGTGTCCATCCAGATTTTTACATCATCTATAAGCAATCCTGGATACTAGCACTGAAGTGAATTACTGACATTGGCAGAGAGGGGTAGGTAGATTTAAACATCGTCGGTGTAGCAATGGAAAGCAATATCGTCAAAATTGAAATATACTGGGGCCAGGATAGAGCCTTGGGGGAGCCTAGACATGAGGGGGCTGCAGGATATTAAAAATCACCTCGCAAGACGCAAGGTATGACTGAAACCACGCCAGGGTAACTTGATGTATCCCTGGCACCCAAACTAAAAAAGCAGATTTACAAGTTCACAACAATTCACTTGTAGATCTTTTTAAATGTTTATTTTTTATTATTATTGGTATTGGTTGTACAGTATGTATACTGTATTTGATCTTCTTATAGCTGGTATTGCAAGGTGACTTTTCAGTCCCACTGGTCTTTGAAACATCAGGTACCAAACCTTTTCATGTCAAGGACCCCCACATTGACACTCATCAGCCCGACGGACCCCCATTTGAAAAAATATGCCAGGGGAGATTAAGATTAAGAGAGCTTCTCAACCCGTTTAATTTCAAGGACCCCCATTTGGACCTACATTAAGCTACGGACGGACCCCCCATTTAATGGCATTTGTCTCTCTGGGACACCAATTTATATAATGAAATCAATGTTAATTTAACTCTGAGAGTGTACAAATGGAATTCCATTTGTGTTGTACAGTGGGTAGGAACACTGACAAAGCAGAGACTCTCCATCCCCTGCCTTCCATGCAGAGACCAAGCATGAGAGAAAGCCTTGAGAATCAATTGCACAGCATGGGTTCACGATGATGAGAACGATCCGCATGTCAAGCTTTGCCCTGTGAACTATAGCCTGCGAGATGTGCTGTCAGTGGTGGAACAAGTACTCAGATGTTTTATTTAAGTATCAATACTGCAATATAGAAATGCTCTGTGAAGTATATTAATGTTGATAATGGTGGATATATACCATGCAGGCAGGCTTATAAGAACAGAGTGAAGGAGGAATGGTTCCCTGAAAGTACAATCCATTCAACCACGAGGCACTTTATATACTGCGTGTACTATACATGTACTAAGTGCATGTGAATCCCGTGCATGTGTGTGTGTGTGTGTGTGTGTGTGTGTGTGTGTGCTTGGATGTTTGTGTGCTTGGATGTGTGTGTATGTGTGTGTGCGCTTAGAAATGGTATGACCTTTGACCCTGCTGGCTCTCTTGTCTTCAGACCCTAATGATACCCAGATGTTAATCATCAGCAAGAATTTCCTGGGCTATTCAGCCATCTGACCTGTATGACCCAGGCCTGGCGAGGTTGCGGAATTCCCCTTAATATTGGCTCTTAGCTCTCAGCCAAATGCATGACCAAGATTCACTACTAGCTATTGGTGTGTGCGGCCACCTTCTTGTTTATTCAAGATCTCCTCTACAGTTTTCTCCCGTGCGTCGGCACCGCCACAAGGACTTTGGTGTGCGTAGAGCCTCTTTGTACACAAGATTCACTACTAAACATGAAATGTATAAAACTTCACCTAAACAACAACTCTTATTATTGCAATGTGAAATACATGACATATCGTAACATTGTGATATGGATGTAAGTACAGGTGTTTCCATATGTGTATTCATGACTTGATGAGAACAGAAACCATCTTAAGACATAGGACTAAATTCTGTTCTACCTCTGAGGGGGGAAGGGTGGCTTGGACGGTGGGTCTCCATTTAGGCAGCTGCATGCACAACTTGAGTACCCCCAGATGTTGGTCAGACCATCCCAGATCTGTCCCCAGATCTGTTTATCTAAATATATGCCTATGTCTGGGTGCCAATATACTTTGTTACAAGTAAGGCCTCACTCACACCTTCGCAACAGACTGATGTATGCTTGTTGTATACAAAGGCAGGGTGTGATACATCTTGCCCCAATGCATTTCCAATGGGAGTCACATGGTTTGACACATTTGTGTTGTATGAGGTTGTATGAGGCAGTCGAAACACAGCCGAAAGCCATAAAACAGCTTGTAGTCCAAAATGTTGTATCAAACCATGTGACTTCCATTGGAAATGCATTGGGGCGGCCATGACACTTACAGTACATCTTGCTTACATCTAGCATGCATCAATGCTGTAGCTAGATCGAAAGGTGTGAGTGAGGCCTAAGAGTCAAATCAAAATGTACTTGAGTAAAAGTACAAAAGTATTGTTATTAAAATGTACTTAAAGTACCAAAAGTAAAATGTACTCTTTATACACAATGTCCCATTTCATGTTTTCAAATGTATAAGAATCTTTTGAAAAGAGTAGATCTACAAGCTCACAATGTGTCGCCATGCGATGCATTGTGAGCTCGTCGATCGGCTATTTTCAAATGGCCGAAATTAATACATGGAGCTGAAGTGGTTAATGTATGTTTTGTAATAATAAAAAAAAAACTAAAGTTTTCGAATAATTGTAGTGGAGTAAAAGTAGGCCTACAATATTTGCCTCGGAGATGTAGCGGAGTAGAAGTAAAAGTATTGGAAATTGGAAATAGCCTACAATTTTGAGGTATTTTACTTAAGTACAGTACTTAAGTAAATGCAGTTAGTTACTTTCCACCACTTTTGTGCTGTATGCGTGCACGTTTGCCTCTACAATTTAGGCATTTAGAAGACTCTCTTAATCCAGAGCGATAGAGTGCTATACAGTATCTACATAATAAAGTGCTGTTTAGGTTACATAAATTGAGCCTATGCATACGCCTGTAGGAGGTCGAGGCAAGAGCAAGTACTACGCCAAGTGCTATGGGTCTGAAGAGGTGCGTTTTTAGACTGCGGTGGAAGCAAGCATACTGTTTGTCTCCGTTGCTAAATCTCAGTGTGCGTGCGTGCGTGGGTGGGTGGGTGTATAGGTGTGGGTGCGGTTGTGGATTTTGGAAAGGCACATGTTTATCTATTAAAGTTATTAAAGTTACAGCGTGGTTATCAAGGCGTTTTGCAGTGTATCCAAGCTCGACTGTTGATACGGCACCCTCCATGTACTTTTGAGATAAAAATTAATTAAATCAACAATCATCTCTGCCGCCTCATCCGCTGCAAAGCAGCACCGTGGAACAATGATCAAGATAAGTCCTCCAATTTTACACGGTAACACACCATTGGAGTCACAGGGATCACATTGACACAATGTGTGGACTGCTAATACCCCGAACAGATGGAAGGACTCCATTTTTAACACATATAGTCCTTGCTGACTGAAAACAACGTGGGGCCTTCCCGGCCTTAGTTGGCAGTTTTACAAAATTGTGGAAATGACGTCCATGGCATGCATGTGTTGTCTATGGGATATGTGTATGTGGAGATTTGGATAATGTCTGTCTCTTCAACTCAATCTGAGTATCGCGTGGTAATAGATGTTCATGGGTAATTTCACCCACTCATAAAAAATGTTGATCTAGTCTAATAATTTGATCTGGGAACAGTCAAATGGGCTTTGTCTGCCCATGCCCCCCCCCCCCTCTCTCTCTCTCTCTCGTGCATGAAATTGCATTTGCCATAGCATTACTTTCTCGGATGCGGCCACACTTCAGAGCCGTCTAATGGAGGCTTACAGGAAACATTTTCTGCTGATGGGGCCTTGTTTTTGGGGTTCCCGGAATGAAAGGCCCCTTAGTTCCCCTGCCACCTCTGCCTATACTGGGAGACCATAATATCTTCATGTTTGTGTGTTTGCTGTATAGGCAACACACTTTTGTTCTAGGTCCGATATTTTATGCCAGCTAAAGTAAACTTGTGTTAAAGGGATAGTTCAGAATTTTTAACTTAAGCCGTATGAAATACTTGCTATTAATATAGTGGTTGCAATTGTATTAATTGATTGCCTGAGTCCCGTGGTGGGAGTTCTGTTCTGGTTTTGGTGAAATATTAAGTAGTTCCGGTCACCGGTTTTGTGGGGGGCACTGGGGTCACTTATTAAACTTACATGGAACTATGTTTTTTGTGTCCATATCACCCACGGGACTCAGGGCAATCAATTAATACAGTTGCAAACACTATAGTAATGGCAAGTATTTCATACAACTTAAGTCCTTTAACCTTTTTTGTTCATTGAGCTCAATGGACATTTTTGTAACCTTTTCTCTAAACCCAAACCAACGTAAACTTTCTGGGGGTGCATATATATGTTGGTTAGTCATACTAACAGTCCAACAGGCATTAGTCCGACAACACCGTGGCTCCTGACATGCGTGGCAGGATAAAACGAACCCGTGGCTTCCTGTGAGGTTATAGGTTTAGGGTTTGGGTTTTTGGTATGGTGTCGGACTAATGCCCGTCGAACTGTTACTACGTCGGACCAAACACATGCGCCCCATTTTGCAAATGGCTTCCCGCATGAAGAAATACGAATACATGAAGAATTCGAGACATAATTCAATTCCCAGTGGATTCCTCGCGGCCCGCGTCAATACAACCACAATTTCCCAGAATTGCGATTGTATTGACACGTTGTATTGACCGTTACATGACAGAATTGTTCCATATAATTTTTCCGATCATCGGATTTTCCCGATCATTTCAGTAGCAAGAGCTTCAAAATGTCTTCTAAATCTAATCAACCCGGCCTGCAGTAGGCTATGCACTGTACAAAAATGAGCATGAGATTATTTCAATAAACTAGAAATACAAGGAATTGTTAGGAAGAAACAGAATCCAACTCAATCAACTTTAACGTCCGGTGGGAGTTCTCATTTAATGCACGGTAAGACCATGGTAATTTGTATTATTGCCATCACCTGAATGGATCAGTTGTGTAACTTTCCCGACGTTAAGCTGTGTGTGTTCAACAACACAGCCATGCAAAATAACAGCTATGAGGTGACGGAGGCTTACTATCCCTATAGCAACGGTTGCTAAACTATTTGGATTGCATTGGACAATGTGCATTTACATGCATTTGTGCGTGTGTGCGGTGTGAGCGACTATAATGAGACGGACCGAGAGAGAGAGAGAGAGAGAGAGAGACACTGGTGCGGTGTTTACATAAGTCATTTAACCCTGTCTTATCCAGATGATTATTTATGATCTATTCCCCCCTGCTAAATCACACCAACAGAGGGCAGATATTAATTCCAGTCAAGCTATACGTCTCCAGAATGGTCTTTGTATACGTTCATCTTTCCATCCACATGCAAGGCTGGCTTCTTTATGACATACACATAATGGATGAGTGAACTAATGTACATTGAGAGATATGAGATGCATCACTTGCATTTGGTAATCTCTGCATTAGATCATTGATTCATAGTCTACTTTAGGGACGGCTGACATTTTGCCAGTGTTATCTGTTCTTCCAAGAAGCAGTAATGAAAACCTTGAGGCAATCACAGCAATATAGATAATTTGAGTGGAAAGGAAGGAGGAAGAAAGGAAGGAAGGAAGGAAGGCAGTTGAGCTCCTAATATCGTTTACTGACATTAATTATTTTTCTGCCATCTACAAACATATTTGGACCCCCTATAGGCTATAGGGTACGGCATCAGCCATCTACGAACATGTTCGTACCCCCCATATACTCCATATACAGTATGAAAGCGGAGGCCGTCAATTTAGCTACGGAAAAGTAAAGCACTACAATTGCTTTGACAACGAGATGAGAGGAGAGGAGAGGAGAGGAGAGGAGACATGGTAAGATAATTGATAAGGTGATAAGGATATACGAGAAAGTATTGGATAAGAAAATATGTCATGTTTTATTAGCTCCAGCTAAGCATTGGCAGTGAATGGGGGAGGGGGGGGGGGGGGGAGGACAGTGGGGAAGCAGAATGGTTAAAGGGAACCCAGAATATCCCATGGTGACAGGAGTGCAGCCATTATCACGCAGCAGCATTGGATATTAAATTGAGTTATTTCCTGCCGCGTCCGGCTGGCACCCAGAGATAAGCTCTGCTCGTCTGAACCTGTGAACTCACCGACATCAGTGAGACGACGTGGTCCCCTCCACCTCCAAGCTAATTGAAGCATGCGCCGTTAGCTTGGAGTGGTCTGCAACCAGGCCCGGAATAACCATGGAACTTACTGGATCTTAGGCGCCATGGGGGCCTGCAGCTTGCAGGGTCCTGTGAGAGACTATTTCAATACAGCTGTTGCTTCCGCCGAAGCCGTATTCATATAGGTCACCTATTTGTAACGCAACACAGGAACCCTCTAGTGCTTTTGGTCGTCCAACAGTTTCTTAACCACTCGGTGGGAGGAGACTCAAAAACAGCAGATCCAGTGTCGGGACGACGGGGAGCAGCCAGCGGCGATAGTGCTGGCGGTGCGCTGAACGCACGCACGTTCATTGATTCACTGGGTGCGCAAATTAAAAAAGTGTTGTTCTTGATTGTGTTACGCACACGAATCACATGCACGTGTGCATGGAACCTTTTGATTTGGTGTAGCGCCAGGGCCCTCGGAGGGGTTGATTCGGCACTGTGCAACACAACCACATGATAAAACTGCTGTAAGGGGCTGAAAATCTGACTGAATTATTCTGAGTTTGAATGCGATTGCACAAGCAAAACAATAAATAAAATAAAAATAGGATTGCAGTGGTGGAAAAAGTACTCAAATGCTGCAATGTCGACCACTAAAGTGACTACTGGCCAATCACAGTGCATTTTTTCCGGGACTTGTCAGACCCGAACATACGCTCTGTGATGCACACGGAAGCTTGGCAAGCTTCCGCTAAGCTTCGCAAGGAATCTCGGGAAAGCTTTGCCCCCTCTTGAAAACACACACCCCAGAGCCGGAAGAGGCCTTAATAAGTCTATGCCAGCCCATCTAGACCAGAAATCATACAGGCTGGGACAAGCTAATTGATCCCTAACTGCCAGTCGTATATTTTCTAGGCGATGAACCAAAACAATCAATGTGACTATTACGCTCTACCCTGACCGTGTTCGGGATTCGTTGAGCTGACGATGGCCTCTGGCTACTCATGGAGAGCTAAAGACAGAAGCGTAGTTTAATCGATTAACTGGCGGGTTGTTAAGAAAATGTAGAAAGCATGAGCTGTAGCATCGATGTTTGTGATGATAATGATGAGGCCGATGGAGATGACGATAACAGAGATGATGGTAATGAGCAGTGGTGGTAAAATTACAAAAAAATATAAGTAAAAGTATCAATACTGCAATATGGAAATACTCTGAACGTAAAAGTCTGGAATTCAAAATGTACTTGAGTAAAAGTACAAAAGTAAGTAAGTCAATTTATTACAGAAAATTGGAAATGCTCCAGTAAAGTAAAAGTACCTCACAATAATTGTAACAATTGTATTGTTACTTTCCACCACTGGTAATTAGGATGATGATGATGATGGAGTTGGTATGTAGCCTCGGAAACCCAGACGTTTTTATTTCCAGGGAGGAAAAAAAAGTCTGTGTCCGAGTCCACTTCAATTCGGCATAGAGTAGCGCAAACATCACTCACTCTCTGCTGATTTCTGATCGTTTTCTGATCTTTGTTAAATTGACACACACACAGACACACACACACACACACACACACACACACACACACACACACACTCCTCTCTCTCTTTGTCGCTTTAATGAATTAGTCTCATGTCTAGCAGCTGCGCATAGTTTCTCCCGGCGGATCCTGCCGGGAGCTGCCTTGCCTGCCTATGCCAAAAAAAGCACAGGTGAGTTCCAGGCTAGTATGGTAGTGACAAACGCAATTATCATACTGCAAAAAATGTCTTTGCCTTCAAAAGCCACTTCATGTTTTGAAACCAAACGTTGTGATTGTATCCTTGTTTTCTATTGCTGATGTGTTTCCTGTTGCTATGTCATAGCCGCCGGCTAGTTAAACCTTTACAGGAATTTGACCTTCACTTCCCGCTGTCAGTTATACATCAAAGGAGTCCTTTAAAAAGAATAAAGAAATCCATTACACTAACCATCTCAAACTGTTTATGTCGGGTGAAACCAGCAATTACAGCTCAGCCTTCTGTGCATGGCATCATTTAATGTTTCTAAAGATAATGCGTATAGAAGGTCGGCACTTGGCAGCCATTTTTCGGAACATCAGGTGATGGATATTATGATTTTGCTCCTGTCTGTTTGTCTGTGTCTGTGAATCTGAATCAATACAATTAGTTGAGTTGCAGAAGGTTCCATTTATAGTACCCATGTTGTTTTTTGCCATGTTTTAATTTGGGATGTCCCGACTCCCGACTACACTTCTTTCGTTCCCGATCCGATCCCTATACCACAATTTCTGTGTTAGCCGATACAGAATACCGATACCAGTGTTGTGATCTCGTGTTGTGTTTTCTAGCTATATATCTCGTGCTGTCTATAGCAGACTCCTCACTCAAATGTGCACTTGCAGTTTGGGCAACTCGAAAGCAAACTCCACATGTCCCAACATTTTATTTACCTATAGTGTCAACCACTTACCCCTGTGTCGGATCGGTGGTTAGACTGGCATATCCGCCGATACCGATATGACCCGATATGACAAATAAGGGCCGATACCGATACCGCATTTATTTTTGTATACTATGGCTCTGCTCCCAAAACACATTTACATTTTATATGCATTTGCACTCAAAGGGCCACAATGGAAATGAGCTTTTTGGTGTTCTATGCTTTTGACAGGTATGTATAACTATGTTCATGTCACATGTGCACACTGCGTTTGCCAGTAGGCCAAAGAAAACGCTCCACCCACAAAAAGAATAAGGGAGAAATGTATTTCATAGGGATGCTATACCAGCCCACTTTACATTTTGGCCTATACCTTTTTGCAACTCCTGTAATTTTGTCACAGAACTTGCTGCTACCTACCCACTAGGCCACTACCTCTGGAGTCATAACATATACATGTAGGCTATCATATATTATTGAGGAGCACTAGCCCCTCCTATCCTATGCACAGCTTTGCTGCGTGTGTGAGTGAAGCTAAGTCAAGGTGGAGGTAGCAAGTGTGGCTAGGTTATTCCACTCCAGAATCCACGGATTAGGAGTTTAGAGTCTAGCGATTTGCATGTCTGTTGTGCAGTGAATGCTTTGGCACTCAAGTCATTGCCTGTCATCAAACACACTTCTGGACTTACAGTAGGCCTAATAAGCCTTTGCATTCATTTCTGGCCCACAGGCTTGTTTCCCCCCGTCTTCGTCTGTGCTCTGATAAAGCAAGTGATAAAGAGGATGTAAGTGGTGTGGAGCACTCTACTGACCTTGACAAGGCAGCCCGCCTCCTGCCATGATGAGGGCCTGTAGCCTATAGAGCAGGAATTTAAACAGCAGCTTATCTAAACAGCAGACTGACTGTGTGTGAGAGAGAGAGAGAGAGAGAGAGAGAGAGAGAGATGAAGGCTTCAGCTGCTGAACCCTCTTCAAAAGAGGTTTTTTTTCTCTCCCTGGGATTATACTGTAGGGTTTCACAGATCCATGTTGAGAGAGAATGCATGACAGGGTGGCTGCTGCCGATGCACAGGGGAGGAACAATGTTCTTCTCTGGATGGCAATGCATTTGTCTCTCAACAGAATATCTGCCAATTCAAACATAGAAAATAATACCCATGAATTATCAGATTTGGGTAGATTCCATAGATAAAATGTTGCACGATTCACTTCATGTGCTCATATTAAAGAAACGGATATCTAAATGACACAATGAAATTATGTTTAGACCGTAGTCAAATAAATTACTAAATAAAGTCACACTTGTCTTGTTTTAGCATGCTGGGAACTAGAGCTATGGCTGTGAAGCCCAGCCAATAGGAACACAGAGGGGGCGGGGTTTAAGCAATTACAGCAATTAAGCAATTACAGCAATTAAGCTCACAATGGAAACAAGCCTCTGGCTTTATTGCATTGTTTGATATAAAGATATTAAAGATATTTAATCTAGGATATGGTTATGACCGTCATGGCATTCGTCTTTGAACAAGGCAATAATCCTGAGCCCAAACTCTGAAGTAGGCTACAATCAGAATCTTTTCATTTGCCAAGTATTCACAATTTGAATACCTGATTAGAGCGGTGCCCGTTGGGAACTGGCCTACTTGGAATTATGCAAGTTGGAAATGCGTGCCACAGGCTTGTTTGTGTGTGTCTGTGTCCCGTTTATGCCCATATATGGAGTATATGCAGAGGAGATGTCCAGAGCTTGGGCAGGGGCTTTTGTGCTGGTTCTGGACAACCGGCGATCTGACGGACTTGACACCGGGTCCTGCACTCCCTTTGGTGGTGTCACTGGTGTGGAACGTGTGAGTCAAATTTGAAGTCGGAAGGGAGGGAGTGTTGGTCGAATGGTTATTGAGTTATGTACATCATCTCATTCGGTCCAATCACAATTTGCGTCCTCACGGTTTTCTTCAATGTTTGTGTTTACATGAACACTCAAAACTGACCATTCATTGTCAATGGCAGTCAATGTTTGTTTTTGCACAAATATTCAAAACTGACCATTCATTGTCAATGGCATTCAATGTTTGAGTTTGCACTCACAACACTAGCAGAAAACAGTGTGATCATTCCCATTAGGAATAAAATTGTGCCCTGGTGTGTGTGTGTGTGTGTGTGTGTGTGTGTGTGTGTGTGTGTGTGTGTGTGTGTGTGTGTGTGTGTGTGTGTGTGTGTGTGTGTGTGTGTGTGTGTGTGTGTGTGTGTGTGTGTGTGTGTGTGTGTGTGTGTGCGCGTGCGCGCGTTGGGCTCATTGCTCTGCATAATTCATTGGATGATGATGGGGGGGAGGGTGTGTAGAGAGTGGAAACAGATACAATGTGTGTTTGTTTACCCACAAACACCAAGGATCCTCTTCACCTCTGTGGAGACCACATCGATGCCTTGCTTTACTGTCTCCATATTCTTTTGATGTGGAAGCTGCCCCATTATTTCCTTCCAACAGTGGTGTAAAGTAACTACATTAAGTACATTTACTCTAATTGCTCAAGTACTGTAGTGTACATAAGTACAATTTTGCGGTATTTGTACTTTACTTGACTATGTCATTTCTTTACCAGCTGCTGTGTGAAGCACAGCGGAGCTGGTTTATGATCGATCGCTTTGCCTTTCTGGACTAGGAAGCTATCATTCTCATTGGCTGCCATGTTGGCTAGCTCGTCTCTAGGCAACCAGACACTTTTTGGCTCTAGCCTACCTCTCATCCACTTTTACTTAGGTCCACTTAGGGGGAGGCGTTTATGCATGTGCAAATTAAAGCACAGCCACGCATGCATGTGGAAATGAAACGACAGCTATGTGAACAGTACATGGACTGTTATTTATACTGCACACATGCGTACATTTCATAGCACAATTCTGCAGATATAATTAGGCAGGTGGTATTTTCTTTTCTTTTTTCTTTTTACTTCTACTCCACTACATTTCAGAGGCAAACATTGTAATTTTTACTGCAATTTTACTGTAATTTTACTTGGCTACATTTATGTTTTGAAAATAGCAGATCTACAAGCTCACAATGCGTTTTTTCAAAAGATTGTCATGCATTTGAAAACTACGAGTACTTTGTACTTTTGGTACTTTATAAGGGCGGCGGAATACAGACGCACAGTACATTTTGATGCCAATACTGCTTTGTACTTTTACTCAAGTACGTTTTGATACTTTTACTTAAGTACTTTTTCCACCACTGGGAAGAGTGGATGGGTGAGAATTCAGTTCAGAGAATGAAGAACATTGAAACTGTCAACATGGGGGTCATCACATCTGGAATGTGGTGCTTCATTATAGTGCCTCCACAGTCAAACTCCTCCAACCGATCTGTTGTGTTCAATACATTAAATATATGCTTTGTTTTTTGTTTTTTCTGTAGATTTTGTTCTCACTCTCTCCAGTAAATTGTGTGCCCCTATTGGAAAAGAATACTGCAGGGCTTTGGAGGGGGGTGAGGTATTATAATTAAACCCAGATTCAATCTGTGTGAAAACACAGCAAGGATGCAGGCAAGGCAATGGGAGCCGATAACAAACATGAGACATTTGATGTTCACAGTATGAAATTCCCCCCAAAAGGTTTGTAGTGTTGCACACTGCATCCTTTCTGCACACCCAGTGAGTGCAGCGGGCATCGTGCAGTGTTGCACACTGCATCCTTTCTGCACACCCAGTGAGTGCAGCGGGCATCGTGCAGTGTTGCACACTGCATCCTTTCTGCACACCCAGTGAGTGCAGCGGGCATCGTGCAGTGTTGCACACTGCATCCTTTCTGCACACCCAGTGAGTGCAGCGGGCATCGTGTAGTGTTGCACACTGCATCCTTTCTGCACACCCAGTGAGTGCAGCGTGCATCGTGCAGTGTTGCACACTGCATCCTTTCTGCACACCCAGTGAGTGCAGCGTGCATCGTGCAGTGTTGCACACTGCATCCTTTCTGCACACCCAGTGAGTGCAGCGGGCATCGTGCAGTGTTGCACACTCTGCATCCTTTCTGCACACCCAGTGAGTGCAGCGTGCATCGTGCAGTGTTGCACACTCTGCATCCTTTCTGCACACCCAGTGAGTGCAGCGGGCATCGTGCAGTGTTGCACACTCTGCATCCTTTCTGCACACCCAGTGAGTGCAGCGGGCATCGTGCAGTGTTGCACACTCTGCATCCTTTCTGCACACCCAGTGAGTGCAGCGGGCATCGTGCAGTGTTGCACACTCTGCATCCTTTCTGCACACCCAATGAGTGCAACATGCATCTTTCACAGGCAGATGCAAAAGGTACAAAGATGAAAGCTACACAGTGAATGCGCTGCTTTTGCAGCAGCTACAAATGTTGGTTGCATCTTTGCATCTTCATGTCGCTGGCTTCCATTGACAATGCATGGTAGATACTACTAGATAGGCATGTAATGATAATTATAATTATTATATCGTATAAACTGGTGGCAATTTAAATCGTAAAACATGTAATGCGATATATTTATGTTAGAGAATACACATGGATTTGAGATTTGAGAAGAGAAATGCTAAAAAGGTTCCTAAAAAGGTCATTTGTTACAGTATTGAAAACAAACACTGTTGCTACCCACAATACTGGATTTACGTAAGAGAAATAATTTAAAAAAAAAGTTTCCGTCAGAGGTCTGCAGGAAAAACTAATTGTGTTTAAAAAAAATCGTGAAAAATCATATTGTGAACCTAATATCGTGATTCGAATCGCATCATGAGTTGAGTGAATCGTTACATGGATAATGGTAGACTGTAGCTTTGCATCTGCCCGTGTGAACGCAGCATAAGGGCAGGAGGGGGGTTTCCACTTCCAGCACCAGAGGGGGCTTGGTGGAGTGGAGACATTTGGGGCTATAACAATAAAAGCCTGTGGTATAGCGATAAATGCATAAAGGAATGAGCTTGCGGCAAGTCGATAGCGTGGCAGTGGAATCCATCCCGACTGCTACACCAACCCTCTGTTATGAACATCTCTTTTCCATTATAGTATAATAGTATAGTATAGTAGCATTATAGTATCACAGCATGCACTATACAGTCTCTGTACAGGCTGAACAAACCATATAGGCTGCACAAACAAAAGCAAAAGGAAATAGGAGCTGTACATACAAACTTGATACAAATCAAGACCAATACAGTTGTACCACAAGACACAAATATCAAATGTGGATTTCTAAATATTAGATCTCTACGCAAAAAAGGAACATTAGTCAATGAAATTATATCAGACAATTGTCTTGATATATTTTTTCTGACTGAAACTTGGCTAGGTGAGCAAGAATATGTTAGCTTAAATACAGCCACCCCACCAAGTCACACCAATGCACATATACCTAGAGACAATGGGAAAACTGGAGGTGGAGTGGCTGCTATCTTCAATACAGGCCTAGCAATTAGTCTTAGAGCTAGAGCTACATACAAATCATTTGAAAGCTTGATTCTCAACCTTTCACACACAAGCTGGAAATCAATACAGCCGCTGATAGTCATTACAGTGTACCGCCCCCCCGGCGCTTACACACAATTTTTATCAGAGTTTTCAGAATTTCTATCAAGTCTAGTTCTCGAGTCTAATAAAATCATCATAATTGGTGATTTCAATATTCACGCGGACATAGGAACTGATAGCTTGAATAGAGCGTTCATCTCATTGATTGATTCAATCGGTTTCTCTCAATGTGTAGACAAACCTACACACACTCACAACCATACCCTTGACCTCATTCTGGTCTATGGTATTGCAATAGAGCACCTCACAGTTTTTCCAGAAAACCGTGATCTCTCTGATCATTATCTGATCACCTTCGATTTTACATTGATCGATTATACACCACTGGACAAAAATGTCCTTGGCAGAAGTATATCCGAGAGCGCTGTAAGCAAATTCAAGGAAATGGTTCCATCAGCCATCAACTCTGTATATTTCAACAAAATAGAGGACCTTCACACATATAGTTCTCATCAACTCGATCAACTTGTTGATAGTGTCACATGCTCATTTCAAACTACGCTAGACTCTGTTGCTCCCCTGAAAAGGAAGGTAATAAAGCAACAAAGGCTAGCCCCATGGTACAACTCGGAAACTAGAAACCTCAAGCGAACGTCTCGCAAACTCGAAAAGAAATGGCGTTCAACCAAACAGAAAGAATCATGTATAGACTGGCAGAATAGCCTCAAAATATACAAAAAGGCTCTCGACACGGCCAGAGCCACTTATTATTCATCCCTAATAGAGGGAAACAAAAGTAACCCAAAGTTTCTTTTTGATACTTTGGCAAAACTGACAAAAAGCTGTGATTCCACGGACCCACGGATTCCTACGACTCTCAATAGTAGCGATTTCATGAGGTTCTTCAATGGCAAAATAGAAACTATCAGAGATCAAATTGATCTACAACTACTCTCGGCTCCCACTGGACTGCCACCAAATATGGTGGTCTCAGAGGTGGCCGCAGACCCAAATATATATATGGATAGTCTCTCTCCAATCGAGCTCTCTGAGTTCACTTCAATGATATCTTCTTCAAAACCAACGACATGTACCCTGGATCCAGTTCCGACTAGATTACTCAAAGAGGTCCTGCCTCCGGTTGGTACATGCCTACTCAATATGATCAATATGTCTTTGGTGACAGGCTACGTGCCACAATCTTTCAAGGTAGCGGTAATCAAACCTCTACTCAAAAAGCCTACTCTTGATGCAGGCATTCTAGCTAGCTATAGACCTATATCGAACCTTCCGTTTCTCTCCAAAATTCTCGAGAAAGCGGTCGCCAAACAGTTGTGTGACTTTCTACAAAACAACAATATATTAGAAGGCTTTCAGTCGGGTTTCAGAGCTAACCATAGCACTGAGACGGCCCTGCTGAGAGTTACAAATGACCTCCTGACTGCAGCAGATAATAACCTCCTCTCCGTACTGGTGTTGCTGGACCTTAGTGCTGCATTCGACACTATTGACCACCACATTCTGCTACAGAGACTGGAACATCTGGTTGGCATCAGGGGTGCCGCACTGAAATGGTTCGAGTCCTATCTGTCTGATCGTTTTCAGTTTGTAGAGGTCAATAATGGCTCCTCTACACGTGAAAAGGTCAAATACGGAGTCCCACAAGGCTCTGTGCTTGGACCAATACTCTTCTCTTTATATATGCTCCCTCTGGGCAACATCATCAGGGAACACTCCATAGATTTTCATTGTTACGCAGACGACACTCAACTATATCTATCGATGAAACCGAACGAAACGGACCAACTAGTCAAACTTCAAGCATGTCTTAAAGACATAAAGAGTTGGATGGCAGGTAATTACCTACTCCTCAACTCTAACAAAACGGAAGTTATCGTGATCGGCCCTAAGCCCCTGAGAGACAAGTTGGTCGATGGGAACTTTTCTCTAGATGGCATTACTTTGGCCTCCAAGGCCACTGTGAGGAATCTGGGGGTTACCTTTGATCAAGACTTGTCTTTCAAATCTCATATCAAACAAATCTCAAAGAATGCTTTCTTTCACCTGCGAAATATTGCAAAGGTCAGGCACATCCTGTCCAAAAATGACGCAGAAAAACTTGTCCACGCCTTCGTCACCTCAAGGCTGGACTACTGCAATTCGCTATTATCAGGCTGCCCAGGCAAGTCTCTGAAAAGCCTACAGTTAGTTCAAAATGCTGCGGCGCGTGTGTTGACAGGTACCAGAAGAAGAGACCATATCACTCCTTCACTGGCCTCCCTACACTGGCTCCCGGTCAAATACAGAATAGAGTTCAAAGTTCTTCTTCTCACTTACAAAGCCCTCAATGGTCAGGCACCACAATATCTCAAGGATCTCATTGATCCCTACAAACCAAATAGAACAGCAGTGCGTTTGCAATATGCAAACATGGTTACTGTTCCAAAAATATCAAAAGTTACAATAGGAGGCAGGGCGTTTAGGTCCCAGGCACCGCAGCTGTGGAACCTTCTCCCGGCTTCGGTCCGTGGGGCTGACACGCTCTGCACATTCAAGACAAGGTTGAAAACCTTTCTCTACGACAAAGCCTATGGCCAGACTTGTCTCCGGGTCTAGCTGGATACCATGGTCGTACATTGTTGTGTGGGTTTGTCTCCCAGCAGTACTTGTAATATACACTATATAGGCTCCAGTAAGGCCTGCCACTAATCCAGCATCCGGGGAATCTCTCCCCGGAGTCTCTTTTCGTCCTCCCCGTCGCAGTTCTGTGGACCTCTAATATTAACCCCCAACTGACTGCCGAGTGTGACCGTGGATCAGGCCTCTTCATGGAGCCCACCAGAAGTGTGACCTGGACCCGGCCTCACAGAGCTCGACCTGGACCAGATGTGGACCAGACCCCTCCACGGAGCCCACCTGCCTATTCTCTGTCTTTTCTCTCTGTCTATCTCTCTCTCTCTCCCTCTACCCCCCCCCCCCCCCCCCCCGACACGGTCGAGGCAGATGGCCGCCCACCCTAGAGTCGGGTTCTGCCTGACGTTTCTTCCTAAAGGGGAGTTTTTCGTTACCATTGTCGCAATGTTGCTTGCTCTGGGTGGATCTTTGTTGGTTGTAAAGTGTCTTGAGACAACTTGTTGTGATTTGACACTATAATAAAATTGAATTGAATTGAATTGAATGCACATTGCTGCACTGACTGCTTTGTGTCGTTGTATTAATAGTGTCAAGATAACACCATTGAAACATCACTCCATACCACAAACCACAATGAATATTATTATTATTATTCATTTATTCATTCATTCAATAGTCTTCAATAGTTTTGCAGGGTAGCGAATGTTTTGTGTGCATTATTTCCATGCACATTGACTGCAGTGAGATATAATGCACTCACTATTTGCACGGATATGAAATGTGTTGATTTGCATTTTAGACTGGCTGCTGGTCAGTGGTGGAAAGTAACTAAGTACATTTACTTAAGTACTGTACTTAAGTACAATTTTGAGGTATTTTTTTACTTTACTGGAGTATTTCCCATTTTCAGTACTTTTTTTTACTTCTACTCCATTACATTTGAGAGGAAAATATTGTACTAGTTTAGTTACAACATTTCAAGTTGTGATTTAATATTTTACAAGTGTGTTTAAAGTAATGCTATATGTTCTGCAATTGTGTGTGATCACTTTAACAGCAGAGTGTATCAGTAGTCATGTGACCAGCAGAATGTCATGTGATCACCTGTAACCAGGAAGTACATTCAGTTTAGCATATGGCTGAGCACAGAGAGGCTGTGTTTTGTCAATGATAATCCAGCAACATCTACTGTACCTGCATCATACGCCTTTGATAGCATTGTGAGTATGTATCTAATGCTTAGATGTTTATTGATGATTGTACTGTACATGATTATTTTTGATATATTGTGGATATTGATTATGCTTTATTTGTATGTTTCAGTTTCATACTTCCTTGAATGTTAGTAAACCTGTGGATATGGAAACAACTGTCTTCAGAGTCTAAGGCCCAGGCTACACGTAGGCTATATAGATCTTTTGCAAAACGAATATTTTCGTCCTCTGTTTCCCAGTCATCACTGGACTAGTAGATCTATGTATTATTGGATGCAGCAGAGCAGAGCAGAACATGAACAATTGGATAGATATCCGTGTAGTTTCCATGCAGGCACAAGCTTCATTTCTCACCTAATTATAGTAAAAATGAAATGTGCTAATAAGCGGTGACATCATCGTTTCCCAAAAGCTCCGTTTCCCATGACTACACAGATCCACTGATCCGGATATTTTCGAAAATCTTCACTTATTTATCCGTTTGCAAAAACCTCTGTTTGAGTGGCCGAAAACGCTGTTTGCGTGTGGCTGAAAGGCCCAAACACACACAAAATAATGCATTTAGTAAAAGATCCATATACGTGTAGCCTGGGCGTTAATATCAAGAAGGAGTTTATCTGACTGTCATCATATCTAGCCACTTAT
Source organism: Protomyctophum bolini (assembly GCF_963924005.1). Lineage (NCBI taxonomy): Eukaryota > Metazoa > Chordata > Actinopteri > Myctophiformes > Myctophidae > Protomyctophum > Protomyctophum bolini. The sequence goes on from NC_137871.1 coordinate 31,495,123, forward strand.
ATTGAGGACAGTACAGTACTTTTACTCCACTATACATTCATTCAGAAACTATTTACTTTGGAGACTGATTAGAAAACATACATTAACCACTTCATCCTTATACATTTTAATTTGCGTCGCATGGCGACACATTGTGAGCTTGTAGATCGGCAATTTTCAAAACATTTTGAACTTGTGAAATGGGACATTCTGCAATATGAGTACATTTACATTAACATTAAGTACATTTTGATATTTTTTTACTTTTACTTACATTTTGAATATGGGACTTCTAGTACACATCTACATTGCAGTATTGATACTTTTACTTAAGTAAAACATTGGAGTACTTTTTCCACCACTGCTGCTGGTGATGCCGTCTCCTTTGGGACCCAACCAGCTCATTCCACTGTAGTTAGCGGTGTTCACGAGAGCCACGGCGATAGCAGAGACTCACCCTCCCGCGGGGAAACACCATGAAAACAACACCACCACCACCCTCCATAGCTTTAAAGACAGCTGCGGTTTCCATAGGAACAGATATAAAAATCACCCTGAATGGGACTCGGAGAATTAGCCCTTCGCTAAGTCCCTCCCTAACTCCAATAGGCACGTTAGCAGCAAAGAGACAGGTCAAGCTGTCCTTCTCACCCATTGAGATGTATGTTAAATGACGGGATTTCTCCATATAAACAATGGATCATTTCAGAAGCAAAACCTTCAAAATGCATGTCTTCTAAATCTAGTCAACCAGGCCTGCAGTAGGCTATGCACTGGTACATGACATTATTTAAATAAACTAGAAATATGAGGAAATGACAGAGGGAGAAATCAACTTCTATCAACGCCCGACAGGAGTTTTCATGTTGCAAAAAAGTAGCATTCTTGAAGACTCATACTTGTGACTCAAGACTCATGTTGTTAACTCGTGTATTGTTAACAGCTAAATCATTCAAGAAGGCAATAAGCATGCAAATCTACTTTGAGTACCAACGCATAAGTACTCAAACAGATTTACATGTGTAACGCCCGGGATTCGAACTCGGGCCTGATGACAATTATGTGTGTCCTGGTCCATTATTCATTACTACAGTCGCTGTTCATGTTTTTTTTTAGGGCTGGTTTCAGTGCTATTTGGCATGACCCTCTACCATATTGTAAAGTTGCAAAAGCATGATGCTGCATGTATGTATTGGGGACAAAATGGCAATTCCTCTCCTCTCCTCTCTCCTCTCCTCTCCTGTAGGCCTATCCCTCCTCTCCTCTCCTCTCCACACCTCTACCCTCCCCTCCTCTCTTTTGCACGAATACTTTTTTCAGAGCTTTTACATTTGCTTCTCCATTTGCATCTTTCCCACTTCTCTCTTTTCTCTCCTCCTACTCTGTTCCCATCTCTCTGTCGGCCCCTCTCCCCCTCCCCCCTGACAGCTGCAGTTCATGCTTTCCTGCCATGTTCCGCAGCCCACGTCGTATCTGGGCATGGATTCATTGCGGCTGCCATTATTTCTCTCCTCCACATAGACCTTGCCCAGAGCTCCTCCAAAAAGGCAATCCATTTAAAAACATAATTCATGACATGGCATCGCACGGCAATACATGGAGGAGTAATGTGTTTTAATGCGACTGTCGACTGTGACCGGACAAAAAGTGTTGTCATTAACATTCATATCGATGTGTATAGGGAGGAAGATTGCAGCGTTGTTCGAATTTACATAGAAAACACGATACACATGTGGGCTTTTAGACATGAAAGGTTTCCCTGCAAATATCCAGTGAGATTTGTCTGCAGCCCACACATTATGCAAATTATGTTTTTGTCAACTTTTATCCAGTTCTATCATTTCTTTCTTCCTCGTGCATGCCTTTCTATCCATCCATCCAACCTCATGCCTTTCTGTCGATCCATTCATCCATCCATGAATCAATCCATCCATCCATCCATCTGGTCTTAGTTATCACAGAATTATTTGTAATTGTTTATTTTTGCTTTATATTCAGACTTACCGGTACTTGAAGAAATTAGTCATTATCTCAGTGTGTAGACAGATTGTTTTGATGGCTTTTTTCCCCTGATATGTCACTTCACCCCTTTTGCAACCAGATGTTTAGGACACAAGAAACACTTTCCTGGGGTTTTGATGTGTGTAATGTGTGTTTTTAGATATTTTACTGATATTGACCCAATTAATTGAGTGACCGCAGTTTATGTTCCTGGACTAAAGAAATAGTTTTTTTTTTCAATCAATATATGAATGAATACAAAATTTGAAGGTCAATCCGATGATCACTTACTTGGCCATGCTTTATTTACATTTGTTTATGTAATTTAATAATTTGAGTAAATTCAACGAATCACACCGTTTGCATGCAAGACATAATTACCTTTCACACCTTTAATTTTATGGTATTCGCTTCCTTTCCTTCTTGCCCCCCCCCCCCCCCCTTCTCTCTCCTTCCCCTTAATTCCGTCACCTTTCCTACATCAGCGCCGAGGCCATTTATAGTACAGTCACTTCAGGTGGAAGGCAGGGCATCAGTGGGAACTGTGATAATATGTCTGTTCATGCATATATGAATAGGGAATTAGTGGATCTGTCCCTCTGTCATGTATTAATGGAAAGCCATTAACCTCTTAACATCCGGCACATTCTGAGGGTCAGTTATAGCTCTCATTACACGTGCATTTATTTATTTAATGTGTTCGTTTTGCAAAGCTTATAAAAGCAGATGGATTCCCAGGTTTGCATGTCTCCACTTTGTTTCTGAAACACATCTGCCTCACTTGCTTTCGCGTGTACGAATGCATTTGACGACATTGACACACAGCATACTCCTTCGTCTGTAATGGCCGGGTGGAGGTTGGGCTGGATCGTTTTCCAGGGAAATTGTTCAATAGTTGCTGTGATGTCATAATTTCAGACCCATTACTGCACCACAAGCATCTTGGCTTAATCTATAAGAGAGAGAGAGAGAGAGAGAGATTTCATCCAACATTTTAAATGCTTTGACACAGAAATCCTGATATGTTACGTAATAATAAGGGAGAGCGGCGGAGAGGGGATAAGCAACACATTCATACCCCAAACTAGTCACAGATGCTTTGTCAGGACCCCTTGGCATACCCATTATGCACATAGTAACAATTCTCAATATGCGTGATTAAGAACATAGCAAATAAAACCTCTCTCTCTCTCCCCCCCCCCCTCCTCTCCTGTCTCTCTGTCTCCCAGTCCATATACTGTTTGCATGCTCCATGCATATTTAACGCACATCAAAGCTTTAAACCTGTTCATTAGGCCCACTGGCCTGAGGAGAAAAAAAGGGGACTGATGACAGGTGGGACAGCCAATCACCGGGTCCACTCAGGTTTTAGTCATTTAATACCTGAGTACCGAGACATACCCGTCAGTCACTACTTGTAAACAGATCTCAGGCTTACCCGAAGACCTCTAATCTCAAGTATTAAATTAAAGAGAGTGCAAAGAAAAAGGCACTGTACAGCTCCTTTTAATCGCCATTTTGGGAAGAGAAGAATTCTTGACACACTGTATACAGAAAATGTTTTGAACAGATATAATTTTTATGAGGATTTTGTAACTCATGTAGAGTGCAGGGGGCCGTGATTTTTACATATTTTTGTTTTCATTTATGTCTTATATATTTTTATGTTAATTTCATTTTAAAGTGAAATATCCCCTTAAAATGAACACAACAGATTTTACTGAGTAGGTGTGAGGACGTCCTTATGTGGTCATAAAGGTCATGGAGGTGCCGCTCTCTCTCTTTCCCCCTGTCATTGTTCTGTTGTCTCCCACTCTCAGCCTCTGCACAGAACACACACACACACACACACACACACAGGAGGCAGCTGGATGCAGGGCTAATTGGACAGGAAACAATGCCTGCCTCCTCTCATTCTGGGTTCAATAATAATGCTGCTGCCCATGGAACACACACACACACACACACACACACACAGATTAAATGAGAGGTTCCTTCCTCAGGGTGGTAAGGGCCAAAGGACACACATGCACACATGTGCACCAATGTCTTTTTTGACACCTGTCTCCTTTGACTGCTCCTGTGTATCTCTCGGTCTCCCCATTTCTCCCTCTTCCTCTCTCTCCATCTCTCTCCCTCTTTCCCTCTGCCTCCATACATGCAGAGAGAGAGATATATCCACGAGGAATGAGAGAGTAATCTGCAGAGAAACAGATTGACTTCCTGTCTGTACATCCCTCCCCGATCCCTCAAAGTGCCTCAAATTCATCTACTATAGCACTTACACAGCTTCACACAAATGCATGTGCACACACGCACGCGCGCACACACACACACACACACACACACACACACACACACACACACACACACGCTAAGATCCTCAAATATAACTTATACAACATTCACAGTCTCACGCAGGCGCGCACACACACACACACACACACACACACACACACACAGGATTCACACGCACACATATGTGTGCACCTAGGCCTATAGCCTAAAACAGTGCCGGCATGCATGCATGCATGCACCGCACCACACACATGTAAACAATAGATGTGCACGCTGGCATACAACACAATGTCCCGGTGTCCCCCTATTGACGGACCTCGCTGCTCTTCATTTCAAATCACCAAGACACTTGTGTCCACGTGTCCAGAGGAAAATGTTTGTGACTTGTGGGTCAATATCGGATGTTTTGAGCTGAAAAGGAAATTGATTTCTCTGCATGCACTGCACTGTGGCCTTCACAAGCTCAGCGACAAGCTCTTTTCTGGTGACTCGGTGAAGGACCCTTTGTACCCTCACGCTTGTTCCAAAACGAAACACAGAGAGCACAGTAAAGAGCACAGCATCGCACAGGAGAATGCCAGCCGTTCATCTTACAGTTTAACTGGACGGGCATGCACTTTCTTCTAGGCTCTATATCTCCTCACATTTGCCTAGATTTAAATTCCATTTCACAGTGGCTGCATGTTCAGTTAAAGATGCTGTGATTTTTCTTTTCACCCTAAAACATGATCATCGGGTACTATGATTATACTAACTAGGAGAAACTAGAAAAAAGTGTACAGGAAGTGTTAATATAAAGTTTTGTTCATGTGGCCACACCCACCAGTCCATGGGCATTTTGCCCATGTCCAGTTTGCTAATTCACAACTACCACTACTTTGTTGTTGAAACTTAGAATTTCTCGTAAATTCACGCTATGTGGGGATTATCTGACGAGGTTAACCCTTACATAGGCTACACTAAATTATAGCCTACTAAATTGGTCAATATAAGTAAAATATAATAGCCTTTCCATAGGAGTGTCCTATATTTTTCCAAGAAGAATACAGCCAGTACTACTGGCTGTTTTAGTTAGTTCAAATATTATGCTACTGGCCCAGTAGCATAATATTTGAACTAACTAAATTATAACTAATTTACATCAGATAATGTTTTCATTCTGGATAAAACCATAAGATGACATGTTATGTCAAGAAATTCATTGCAGGTGAGATTTTTCAAAGTGTTGGGGAAGTGCTCATTGACTATCACTCAATGGCCCATGCGTACCACCTGTTTTGAATTGCATAATGCAGGATGCAGCAGGACGTTGCTTTACTGATAACGAGCACTTCCAAACTCTGACACTTAGAAAATAAATCACCTGCAAGGTATTTCTTGACAGGAAGTAGCTCATAACATGTCTACGGTGGATTTTTATGAAACAAACACTTTTCTCTTTCCATGCTCACACACAAACGCACAAAGCTGGGCATAGGAGGGGATAGCGCCCCTCAAAAACTATTTATTTATTTATTTATGATCTATTTATTAATTCCAATATTGATCAGAGAGAGAGAGAGTGAGTGCAGGAGCTCCAGTTCAATACACAGCAAAAGTTTTGCAAAAAGTGTTGAGAGAGCGATGCAACACTTTACAGTAGCTGTATTGACCTGTCATCTCTCTCTCTCTCTCTCTCTCTCTCTCTCTCTCCTGCCCTTAGTTTACACCTCTCCTCTCCTTCTCTCCTTCTCCTCTCCTCGTTGGAGCCATCAGGCAGGCCTGAGATCATTAGAGCGTCCGTTCCAGTGAGCAGGAAGCACCCCTATCCAGCTGTGGCAGGCATGGTGTATGCAAACACACACACACACACACACACACGCACACACGCACACACAATCAAATTGACTGGGCTGGCGATGATTTCCCTGGGCAAATCTGTGACGGGTGGAAGCATTCAAAAAACACTGCAAATTCTGCTGCAACATATGAGCCATGACATTGGATTGCGCGCGCGTGTGTGTGTGCAATTTGTGCATGTATATTTTATGATTAACGGCAGTGCATTCATACCAGTTTCTTCTTCTTCTCTTAATTAACACTTTCAGGGTTGAAGCGGACAGCTCTCTCTCTCTCTTCCTCTGGCTACTGAAACCAGTGAGTAATAGGGTCCACTTTTGTTCCTCACAGTGTTTTATCACACTGTAAACCTCTTACTCCACAATGCTGGGGAACCCTGCAGTCAAAACATGTATTATACTGCTATATTATTCTGAAGGTATCACAGTGTGTGTGTGTGTGTGTGTGTGTGTGCACCCGTGTGTGCACCCCCTGTGACATAACAGCGATAATTATTCTGAGGATTGATTGTTTAGTGCACTATAACTGGCTGTCCATTCCACCTAATGGTCAGAACAAGTATGGGTCTGACTTCACCTGCTCACATTTCAGCAGGTCCAGTGGATCATTTATTGTCCCCTGACTTGATCTCACACTGTGTCTGATCTCATTTGGGCTGACCCCATTAGCGCTGTGAATTACTAATTTGTCGTGATTGATTCCTAAACGCTCGTTAAGAGGCAGGGAACCACCGGGCAAGGATATTCAGAATGACTGGCACCATGGTAGTTTCTCATGTCTGCATCCCTCGTGAAGAACTCCCAATGACCTCGTGTTACAAATAGGAGACACATCCATTGATTTACAAATCACATCTTGTACGGGGAAGGCAAAACCATGGCATCTCTTTGTTTTCCTTTAGCTGGAAGTGTTCTAATCTACACTATGTGGTTCCTAAACTTTTTCATGCAAGGACCCCCAAATTGGCACTCATTAGCCCACGGACCCCCATTTGATTGAAAAGATATGCCAGGGACCCCCATAAGAGAAGATTTTTACAGCTCTAGCAGTGATTTTCAACTATTTTCATTTCAAGGACCCCCCAGTCTGATATGCAACAGGCTATATGGACTCCCAATTAATGGCATTTCTATCTCTGAGACCCCAATTTATATTGTAAAATCATTGTTAATTTTACTCATAGTGTACAATTTGGTTCCATTTGTACACTCTCTGAGTTACAGAGCCATAAGGGTCCAATTGGTTCCTAATTATCATTTAGCTGGGGACCCCCTGGAACTCTCAAGGACCCCTAGGGGTCCCCGAACCCCACTTTGGGAACCACTGTTCTACACAGCAACCTGCCTACTTCTATCCTCAATGCAGTGGTGGGAAGCAACAGTACATTTCTTAAGTACAATTTTGAGGTAGTTGTACTTGTACTTTCTATTTCCAATACTTTTCCTTTTACTCCATTACATCTCAGAGGCAAATATTGTACTTTTAATCCACTACATTTATTTGGAAACTTTAGTTACTATAGTTACTAAATTTTAGATTTTATTTTTAAATATATGCATTACCCACTTCAGGCCTATATACATTTTGGCCATTTGAAAATAGCCTAGTATAGGGGCTCCATCTCCCTTACCCCTTATCCCTAAACTTATTTGCCATTTTTTTACTATTTTAAAACATTAAAAAAATGTTCAACTAGCCAATCTACATCGACACGTTGTTAGCTTGTAGATATTTGTACTATTTTAAAATAAGTAAATAAGTTTAGGGATGAATAAGTTTAGGGATAAGGGGTAAGGGGTGGTGCAAGATATAGGGCTATATCTACAAGCTCACATCACAATTCCGCATAATGAGTACTTTAACTTTGGTCCTTTCAGTAAAACATAGAATTCCGGACTTTTACTTGAGTACTACATTAATTGATACATTTACTTCAGTAAAACATGTAAACAAGTACTTTTTCCACCACTGCTTCAATGTTACCACGCATGTGTGAGACGGTGGATTGCAGAGCACACAGTCTGCTGCATGCCGCCTCCTCCACGAGGAGGTCAGAGGTATTCACAATATTTCTATTCCTCCCAGAGGAGGGGATTAATCACCATGGGGGCCAGGAATTAGAATTTGTCCCCCCGAAATCTGTCATGTCTGGGTGCGGTGATGCTCAATGTTCCGGAACCACACAAGCATCGACTCCATCAATCAGTATTACCACGGTATAACGTTGAGAGAGAGCTCCACTTCCCCCCGCGGCCGCTGGAGAGGAAAGGCAATTATGCAGCTAGTATATGAGAGAGAGGCACAGACGGATAAAGAAATACCGCGAGAGAGAGAGATAAATAGACAACGAGGGAGTAATATAACGCAATAAAGGGACAGAAGATGTCTGGAAAAAACACACCAATGTGTTTGTCCTCACTCCTTATACGTACTGCATTTGTGATTGAGAAGTTCCTCTAGAGTACTCTACTTTGTGTGTTTATGCTCTCTCTCTCTCTCTCTCTCTCTCTGTCTGTACATAAATGACATCTTCCAGTATATGATCCTAAATGATAAAAAAAAAAAACAGGATGAAATAAGAGTAGTCATAATGCCTTTCCCAATAATCCACTTAGTATAAATTCCCCTAAGGAATAGAGTGCCCCTCTGCACAAACCACCATGCAACCTCATGTGAATCCCAAACTCTAATTATGTTAGCATTATCTGTATTCTGAGAGTAAGTCAAGCTCTTACTCTGAGGCACACTTCGGACAGGGCCAAACAATCAATATTACCGAGGAGGCTAATTAAACCTCACGTCAATAACTCATCCCAATTAAGACACAGGGCAGACGGTGTAGGCATGCATTTCGGTGCACTCCAGTCATTGATTCTGCACTTTTGCCAGGCTTCTGTCCAAGCCTAGTCTGTTTGCTGGCTGTATGGCAGTGGTGGAAAAAGTACTCAAATGTAGATGTACTCTGTTACAAGTAGTAAAGGAGCAAGCCGGGAATTCAAAATGTACTTGAGCTTGTAGCTCACAAGCTCACAATTGTCAGCCTGTAGATTGGCTATTTTCAAATGGCCGAAATGTATTTAGGGCTGAAGTGGTTAATGTATGTTTTGTAATAATCAAAATCTACAAAGTAACTATAGTAACTAAAACTTTCAAATTAATGTAGTAAAAGTACAATATTTGGATCCCAGATGTAGTGGATTAGAAGTAACATATTGGAAGTTTGAATTACAATTTTGGAATTACGCCAACATTGGACTTAAGTACAATACTTCAGTAAATGTACTTAATTACTTTCCACCACTGCTGTATGGTATAGGTCAGTGAGTGCTATAATCAAATCCACTGTATACATACAAAGCAGAAACATGACAAACCATAAATGATTCATGTGTGTTACATGAGTCAGATTCATGAACCGAGGGAACAGAGGCACACTCCCAAACTAAAGCAGTGGTGTACACTGCTGTACACTCAAGACCCTTAGATCTCCATATATGGAACTGACATTCCATATGTTGATCTGACCTCATCACACCCTGTACACTCAAGACACGCTACATATGGCCATTACATAATTCATTCCATATGTTGATCTGACCCCCTCTCATGGCCAGCGCTTGCCCAATCTGCCGTCACGCGACCTTGGTCGCTTCTCGCACTTTCGCCACAATGAACTGTTCCACGTTTTGGCCTCCCTTTTAGAAGTCCCTCCGCTTTTTTATTTCATCCTCAAAGCATTGCTCTGAACCATGCTCTGAACCAAAGCTAGTGTAAATCTATAATTTACTGCATGAGCCACTGTTGTCTCACTCCCTTGCATATATATCATTTGATATGCCACTAGAGAGGCTGCCAAATAGTAATATATATATATATATATATATATATTTTTTTTTTTCCTTCTTCCATTTGCTACCTCCACAACTGATGTTTTGGGTGGATTCCATGACTGTAATCCTTGAAGCTATTTTTTGTAGTTATGAAAAAGCAATTGTTTGAAATATCTTTCTATTGAGCATGGCGTGTCTGTAACGCATTACATTCATGCAGTGCCTGTGTGACTAGAAGAGTAGAAGTACAGTATGCCCGATTGAGGTTTTTATCAGAAACCATTTCTGTCAAATTGCAAGCACTAGGAACTCTACTTCAGCATAAGCCTCTAATCTCCGGAATTGCATTGTCTGTCTGAAGAAGAAAATGATAATGTGCTCTTCCATTTTGTGGAAATAAGTGGATGAACTTAATTTTACCATTAACTAAGAGGAAGTCGTCTGCCTGCAGTTTGAGCTCATCCTTAATCCCAGTAATTGTTTGAAAGGCTGGATTTTCCACGTAGTTTTTCCAAACAAGCGCAGAGGCCTCACCAGTGGTGGAAGTAATTTATTACATGTACTTAAGTACTGTACTTAAGTACAATGTTGAGGTATTTGTACTTTACTAGAGTATTTCCAATACTTTTACTTCTACTCCTCTACATCGAAATCAAATATTTCCACTACATTTATTTGACAACTATTGTTACTATAACGGGGTCATCAAACCATGTGACTCCCATTGGAAAAGCATTGTGGTGGCCCAAAAAAACAACCAAACATTGCTTGATTGGTGTTTGGAACGGGTGAATGAGGCCTCAGAGTTAAATTAACATTGATTTTACAATAGGCTATACATTGGGGTCCCAGAGATAGAAATGCAAATGGGGGTCTAGGCTAATGCATGTCAAACTGGGGGTCCTTGAAATTAAACGGGTTGAGAATCACTGCTAGAGCTGGAACAATCTTCTCTTTTGGGCATATATTTTCTAATGGGGGGTCTGTGGGCTAATGAGTGTTGATTTGGGGGTCCTTGACATGAAGAAGTTTGGGAACCACTGGCATAGGTTACTCAACTGTCATGTTATATGTACTCGGTTCACATACCACCAAGTGTCTGATATTAACTGAAGGTCGATTTAAGTAATAACTATAGAGATAAAATGATGAGATCCTTATAATGCCATTGTATTCAGTGTTTGGAAGAATTCCAGTTTCGGTGCATTAACTTCTGCATTACTGCAGTTATTTATATTGGCCCCGTTGGTCAGCTTCTTAAAAGGAAAACATTAATCAGGAACCCTAAATTACAGCCTTTTTTTTTTTTTGAGAATCAGCAAAGCCTGAATCCTCATGCGAAATCCCTTCAAGCTGTAAATGTTCCTAAAGAAGAAGAAAAAAAAAGACAGACAAATGTATTGATGTTAAAATACAGAATACCATGCATGCAGTTTAGGATTTACATCTGTGGCTGATGAACACTTAAAATTATTACAATGCATTTGATCACTCATTTCAGATTGTACTAGCTTAATTATGTATACAGCTGCAAGCCTATATCCAAATATCTATATCCTAATAGTCTAGTGGTTTTCAAAGTGGTGTCTAGAGAGCCCTGGGGTGTCCTTGAGGGCGAGTCCCCAGTGAAATGAGACGTACTTTAATATTTCATATTTGTAACTATTCTAACAATACTATGATTCAAATCGTCTTGTATGCCTAAAATGTTAAAATAAACAAAAATATTGTTGTTGTTTTTCCATATCAGGGTGGCTTTGACAGAATACTTTTTAATGAGGTCCATAACCTAATGAAAATCAATTTGGAAAAGTAGGCAAACGTGTTTTGCAACTTTACGATTGTGATAACCCCCAACCCCCCTCTCTGTCCTTTCATATTTTACTTTAATTCAGTTCACAATGTTATTTCTATGGCTGACTATTCTAAAACGATAGGATTCAATTCTACTATTTGTCTTGTAGGTCTAAAATAAACTAAAAGAGTGTTGTTGTTTTTCGATATGCTGCAGGGTGGCTTTGACAGAATAATTTATAATGGGTTCCATGACCTAATGAAAATCAATTTGAAAAAGTCAGAAAACGTGTTTTGCAATTTTAAGATATAATACTCCCATGGCACTCTAGCTGTTGCCAGACCTGGGCAGACTAAGCCCACAGTGCAGCTCTCCAATGTTGAAGCACTGGGACCTAGTGGTAAGAGGTGGGACTGCAGGCGGACCCGTGGAGTTAGGACTAGGAAACCCTGTCCAGCTGTGGTTTAACATTGAGCGCCCGTTTGCACTTCCGCATAAAAAATGCGGAAGTAGACGGTTCTTCCGGCTGCTTCAAAACGCCACTGAGCAACTTCCACTGAAATTAATAGCGGGGAGGGGGCGGGGCTATCGCTCCGGTTCAGTCTCTATCCTTTTTATACTCTATGGGGCAGACAGGCGCGGCCTCGACGGCCAGATTCCCGGAAACGCTTGCCCCAGTGGCAATGCCGCATGGGTGAAGATTCTTTTCCATCCACCATAAATATACATTACCTTTATTGAGAAAAGGATATCCCTTGAGATGTATCATCTCGTTTTCGAGGGGGTCCAGCAACATACAACAAATGCAGAACAATACAACAAGTACATACATAATCGAGGACAAAACAAACAACAAAGCTCTCCTAAAACTAGCCGCCCCACCTAATCACCCGCAACAATTTATCAATAAATCAATATACTGTAGTCATGTAATTATACAAGTATGTAAAGATGATGAACATACACAAGCCAAGCAACAGGCCGAGCATCATAACAGACATGCGAATGCGATTTCCTGCATTAACAACATTGTTGATGAATACATAGAGTACAAACATGCACGTGCACCAGTCGTTAAATAGTAAATAGTAAATTCGCCACATGATGTAAGAGAAGAGAGAACAATCAGAACAATCAGAGGCATTTAGAAACGGGAGCATGGGGTTTGAAGATGAGTAATGATAGATAGACACTTAAAATATTGAGGGATCGAGTTAATGGATCTGAGGGAACTGGGGAGATTGTTCCAGTCGACAGGAGCTTTCAATTTAAAAGCACGCCAACCAACTTATTTTCTGATGTTGGTGGGGACTATAAGGTAAGGATAGTCTGTGTGCCTCAGGTTGTATGGTGAGCTGAAGGGACGTAGATATTGTTTTAGATATTCCGGGTAATTACAGTATATGCATTTAAAGATAAATAATAGCCAGTGAGAGTGTCTTCAAGCTTTTGGTGTTGAGGGACTCATACATAGTACAAATTACAATGGTGGGTCATGTAGGGACACCTCAGTATAAATCTGCAGAGATTGTTATATGTTATATGGATAGAGGTGTATATCGGAGGTATTTTGGTAAACAATGTCAGTGTAACATGGTTAATAGTGCTTCCACTTGCCCAGGCATATTGTATATTGTTGACGCTACCGCACTTCCTATTTTATATTGGCTTTGAAAGCGGTAGGTTGTGTTTATTTTTGCTCTGCAGATTATTTTATTATTTTCATTAATAAAGCTCAATATAGGACACAACAACATCAACATCCCATATTCCAATTGCTGAACTGCCATTGTCTGAAGGGCATATGGATGAACGAATGAATGATGGAGTGCCCTGTAGGCCAGCCAGGTGTAGCTAATCAACAGTTAAAGAGCTAAATCAACAGTAATGGCTGCGCCCAGCTAGGGCACGGGCACCCCTCCGTGGATTCGTCTATACAAGCCATAACTCCACAAAGTCAAGACAATAGGCTGTGTACTACTAGCCTCTTGGGATAGTTTGTTTATGAATGCCCTGCATACAAACCGGAAGAACTTAAGAAGGGATAAGTGGACGAGTCAAGGCTAGTGAGAACGAACAGCTGGTTGTAAATAAAAAGCTCTTTTTGTCGACACCGTCGTACTACGGACTATAATACACGAGACCGTCATTGTGCTGTGCGTCTTCAGGAGAACTTGTGGTGGGTGGGTGCGCTCTTTGCGTTCTACTGTGGAGTCACCACCACTCGTGTATTAACACAATCCAAGGACACACGCAGCCAGCCTCGGCGTCAGTAGCGCACAGGAGACAGCGAAACAAGAGAAGAGAAGACTGGAATAGAGAAGAGATTCAAGAGAGAGAAGAAGCCTGACCACCAGGTGTTATTAAAACGAAAACTGTTTCTCCCCCCGTTGAATCGATGGCGATGTGACTGCAGCTCCAAAAGCGAGTAGCGGAGAGGGGGAGGATTTAACACCGCGGACGGTCCTTTATATATGCTTGGATTTTGGCTCATTTTCCTCAAGCCAATGCAAAAGGAAATATGCAGGGAAGCTTCGCCATCCTCTGCGCCAGTTTACTGGGGATGTGCTTGGGTTCAAGCTCAAGTTTTCCAAGTAACATCAACATAGGTAAGATAGACGAATGGTGCATGTCACGAATGTTTGCGCTCCGTTGAGAGCACAACACTAGCCCACATAGACTTGTAGCCTACACAATTGTTAATAAGTTTGATGCCGCATGATCACACATAATTATGGCTATCTCGTTTCATTTCAGTGATAGACCATACACTCAATTATCAATCATAACCTGATTATCATCAGAGTGTGAGTGGTGAGAGCCCATTGGGTTCAAAGAGATTCCAGTAATAACACCGCAGGTTCCTTGTGTTCTTACAGGAGGATTATTCCCAAACCAATCGCACGAATATGAGGTTTTTCGGTTCGCGCTCACTCATCACCAGGACATCCCCAAACTGGTGCCGCAGGTGGATGTGATCAAGATGGGGAACAGCTTTTCCATGACATATGCCTGTGAGTACAATTGATATATAATAACGCATGACTTCATAAAACAGTTTTACACTGCTGGCATTTTCCTGCGAAACTGTTTCCTCAATCTGTTGCTTGATACAGTGATGAAAAGAGCGTTTTTTCTTTAGTTTTTTTAAATTTATACAGAAATAAGGCTGCATTTCTGATAGTAGTCTAAATGAAAAATAAATAGCAGTATGTATGGATTATAATCTCATTAATAATAGCATTGTGCCGAGGATTCAATTGTTTTGTGCCTTGAGCGAGAACCAATTGGCATGGGTAACTACTGTATGGGGCTCAGACTCACAGCTGATTGGATAAAGCTCCCCAGAGGGCGACCATGGAAACCACACAGTTACACATCATCATCAGCAGAGGCTGCCGATGCGCGCGCGCACACACACACACACACACACACACACACACACACACACACAGTACACGTGTGCACCAATTATATCATGGTTGTGTTGTTTATTGTAAAGATAGGCTGATCCATGCAGATTTTTGTTTTGTTTTTACGCACGTCATCTTTTTTTTTGCATGCATTTTAAAACGATCCCCTGCCTTTACCCTGAGGTAAAGAACAGCATTTAATTGTGCCACTGCTGCACAGTAACCCTACAGAGGGAGAAACCTCTTTCAGTGCAATTCCTAATAAGCCATGGATTGCTACTTTATCCCCCACCACACACACGCGCGCCAGGCACGGTTCTAGCCTACCCCGCTAGGGTGGGCAGACTGAAAATATGGGGGGGACGGGGGATCCTCGTAAACCCCCAAAATGCATTGAAAACTATATACATCTATCTATCTTCTCTTTCTTTGACCAACAGTAATCCAATTTCAATTAGCATTCAGCACCGTGTCTGTTAACAGCACTGATGGCAAACGGCGTTCAGGTGGGTCAATGTCTCTAAAAATGCTGCCCACCCAATCAACCCAGCACACTGAAGGCTGGATAGCTGAAACGTCATTCGATGTTGTAATACAAACTAAAATGCAGTCTTGGTGTGTGTGACCCATCAAAAAGTATTGAATATTATAATAAGGGGGAGCCTTATTTATAGATTTTTCAACATCATTATAACATAATAATTATTATCGCAACATAATATAGGCCTATGTAAATTTTTTAGGCCTTATTTTATTCACTCTCTACCTGCTTGTATAGCTGAAGCTATGCAAAGAAAATGTTCAGCTCTGCTTGCTAACAGGCTGGCCGTTTAACACGGTTAGTTAAATGGGTGATTGCCCATAACGCTCTAGCCTATAGTTGACAGTTGATCTGTACCTTTTAGCATTATGTAATTTAATCCTATTACAGTGAAGACATGTGAAGTCGATAAAGCCGAACCTCCTTTTTTATCTCTCTAAATTGTTTTCAGTTGTTCATCGGGGGGGGGGGGGTTTCAAATGTATACAAATCATCAATAGCCGATATAGGGCTGGAGTGGTTAATGTATGTTGTGTAATAATTTAAATCTACAAAGTAACCATACAGTAGTAACTAAGTTTTCAAATAAGTGGAGTAGATGTAAAAGTACTAAACATTGGAAAATACAGGGGCACGGTGCACAGTTGGTGGTGCTGTCGCCTCACAGCTAGAAGGTCCTGGGTTCGATTTCCACTGGGGGCGTGTTCTCGCTAAAAAACTAAATAATAATAATACATTGGAAAATACTTCAAAGCACTTGAGTGAATGTACTTACTTACTTTCCACCACTGGGGAAGGGCTGCCTGCAGTCTTATACCAAATGTAAACGGTGCCACGACATCGGTCTCATTAATGTGACAGTGCTCTCGTTCCAGTGTGGATATGTGATGTCAGGCTGTAGGACGAACGAACGTCCAGCATAGTGGGCTCACACATTCTGTATAGCAGCAGGGGAGGGAGATGGACAGAGAGGCTTCATTACACCGACTGAGTAGCATGCAGCCTGCAGCTCCAAGTCGGCGGCTAGGCGACACATGCAGGATGCGTAGGCGTGACATGGCCAGTGTATCTCCATTCTCCACAGTGATGAAACCGTAGAGGCGGAATGTGGTGTCTGGGTCATACTGTGAGCCCCCTTTTTATTCAACTTAAATCGAAAAAAGATCGAGATCTGGATTCAGACACCTATGCAATCTCATTTTGTGAAGAATCGTAAAGAATCGTGCTGCACATGTTGCTTGTCCAATTCACTTTACGTTTACTCATTTTTGTTTGTTTGTTTTATAAATAATTTCATGGAAAGGAATCATGATCTCAATTCATGGAAAATCGTGATTCACATTTGAGCAAAGATTGTGCAGCACTATGGGGGTGGGGGGGGGGGTGGGGGGTAGGCACTGTAACAATGTACATGTGTGAAAGTGCTGCCGGGGTGGGGGCTGTATTATGCAGCAAATTCAATATACTCGCAGGCCAGGATATATTTTCATTATCTGACTTCACTCAACCTGCCGATCACATTCACGCCATAGCAGTCGCGACCACATGAAGGTGGTTGTCATACTCGTTGTCTGTCAATTCAGGATTTTCTAATCTAGCTTGTGTGTGCATAAAAGGGGCAGTGTTCGCAGCATTGTGGCTAATCCAAAACATGGCCAAACTCAATGGCATCAGAGTATTTTATGAAAAAAGAGCAATGCATAATATAATAATCGGTGTTCAGTCATTTTCCATTATTGGACTGCTATATGAGCTCCCTGGCTCACCTGCATGGCTCACACTTTGAAAGTCTTGAATCAAGAGTGCAAACCTTCAGAGATTGTAGTTCTTCCACATCAAAGCTACACTAAAGTAAATACAATTTTATTGGGAAATATCTGTGGTACAGTAGATTATGTTAACGCAAGACTTCAGTGTTTTGTACCATACAATTGTATGTGTATATAGCCACAGGCCCAAAAGCTCAACGGTTAAGGATTATAGGGTCTACAGAATGAGAGGCCTGCTCTGCCGAAAACATTGCGAAAAAAAGTTATGGCCATTTTTATATACCACACCATAGACAATATAAGGAAACATTTGCCAAATGTCATCATGCTTTAAGTAGCATGTGACAATTGTGACTTGTCACACTAGGGGGTTTTCTATAGCCTGGCTAATAAGCCAGACTCCAATCACACTGTTGTGTGGTATTTGAGTCTGGAGATGCTGTGTATGGATCTTGTTTCCCGGGGGGCGGGTTCAAACAAGTGTGCATCACTTGTTTTGCTATATGCAGCTGTGATGCTTGCTGTGTTTTATTAGAATATGCATATAGGGCTGGACCACACATGGACCTAGCTGCAATTTGCAAATCATCTTTTTTAATAATGGGATGAATCTAGAGTTGCAATACCCTCCATTGACTCCCCAGTCCCCACTTATCCAATAAATATCGTTTTGCTATAAATTATTCATGCATCCCTCTTTTATCCATCCGGCGAGACGGGTCGCCACATTTTGTATCTTGTATCTTATATCTTATAATTTAAGATATGATTGTCCTAATACTGTCAAAATCCGTGACTAAAACTAATAAGCATTTTGTCCAAATGACTGAAATGTGACTAAGACTGACTAATGTCTGCATATCTTATGCATTATCAAATGGGGTCTGTTACATATACTGAACGTGGGATACTATAGGCTACTAGTGTGTAAACTGTGTATATGCTATAGGCCCCTCTTATTTAGCTGCTACAGTATTTATTTACTCTTTGAGTGAGAAGTAAAAAAAATATTCTAAGCCTTGAAAAGTCATTGGTTTAAGAAAGCAGGGCTGTCTGTACTACTGTCACTTTGTACCTTTACATAATCATATCGGTGCAAAATCTTTGCACAATCCTCACAGAAAAGGTGTGTTTTTATTCCAGTTTAAATATAATTATACCTGTTGCATATCGGTTATCGGTGATTGTATACCCTCTATCGTATATAGGTCACAAAATTCCTGTGTGTGTGTGTGTGTGTGTGTGTGTGTGTGTGCGTGTGTGTGTGTGTGTGTGTGTGTGTGTGTGTGTGTGTGTGTGTCGACGGGTTCACACTCGATGTGGAAGCTCTGTGATGTGCAGGGCGAGCCAGCCATGTTTCCTTTCCATGCCAACCAATTGGACCATTCACACCTTTTGTTGTGTTCAGCAGGTGTGCAGTGATAGTTTTGGCATCTGTTATTAAAGGGGAATATCTTGATGATTAATGATTCATACCTCCAGTTCTAGGACTTTTTTTTATTATTTACACACAACAGCTCTAAGGTATATTAATGACATTAATGTTGAAAATGAGTGGTATTCCCCTTCAAGGGACCTTATTGTTTTTTTCTTTTCTTCTTCTCCTTCTTCCGCCAAAAATAGAAGTTCTGGCTGAACCTTTCAGTCGGTTTTTGCTCTTACGTCTACACGTGAACTTTGGACCTATACGGACATGGGAAAGTATAGTCGGATTTTAAATAAATTTGTAACATTTTTATAAACTTTTGATCTGACTTCATATCCTTTTATTATGTTATCCCTTGTTTGAGCCAAGTTTAAAGGGCCATAACAATGCTAGAATCTGATTTGTTTAGTGGGAAACATGTATAAAGAACTTATTACACTGATCAAATCAAGTTCTTTACTCATTAATTGATAGTTTATTTGATGTTGTACAACAGTGATTTTGAAACAAAGTCTTGGACTTGGATTTGGACACCTGGCCTTTCAGGTCAGGTTTTTTGTGTCCTGAAAGGATTCCCTTCCATGGATGGTTCTGGTACCGGATGGTACCAAGACCTGGCGAGCCAACCTGGAACTGTGAACCCCCTTCCCCCCACAAATGTCGTAATCAAATTGGAGAAAGAGACTGATTTCCCTTTAGAACTGAATAGGCGCTGAACTGGGACTTTTCAAGTCAACAACTTAAAGTGGCCCCCATTTGTTTGTTGTTTTTCATGAATGTTCAAAGCTGTTTATTTTCTGTGAAGTTTTATAATAGTTTTTCAGTTAACCTGTAATCCCTGTTTCCGACTCTCATTTCATTGGTTTTCACTCAAAACTCCTCGTCCGAATCTGGTACATTTTCTGGTTTATACGCAGTCAATTAATTTATCTTTACCCACCTTTATCATTAGTTATCCTTGCGCAACTTGCTACAAAAATACTGAATGATTTTGCTGTCCAGTTAGCTTGGTGGGTAGAGCTCTTGAACACATGGTCATTGGTTCAAATCCGGGCGCTGCCAACTCAGTGTATCAGTCTTCAAGAACCCTGCCCCCCACTATAAAAAAAAACGAACCTGTCACAATTCCATGGTCTTCTTTTTCTTTCATGTTTCTATGGCTTATTGTGGCTTATTCGTATTGCTTATTGCCTTCCTGCTTGGTCCTGCCTTATCGCTTATTTCTTTCTAGTTAAAAAAAAAAAGCTCTATATTCTGATAGCAATCATTGCAGTGTTTGTTCGGTAACGGGGGTCTCCCCACTTCTCCACTCCAGCACTAGAAAACACATTTTCAGGTGGGTCATCAATTTCACCCAATCAGAAGAAGAGATCAACTTTCATTGTATAGTGTTCCAATTCTGAGACACACACACACACACACACACACACACACACACACACACACACACACACACACACACACACTTCCAATTTCACCTGTTTAGCTTGTATGCTGTATCTCTCCTGATGGGAAGAAATTGGTATCCCAACATGAAAATGGATTTTCAGTTTACAGTTGCAATGATTACTAGGCAAGGGATCTTTTCTTATTTGATTTTTTTTACAAAGACATCACTTACACCATGTTTAAGGTTTAAATATGTAAATATTAACAAACAAGAAACAAAGCTCCATCTGTAGGCTGCATCAGTACAATGTTGTAAAGACGGAGAGGAATACATTTTTACTTGCATTTGAAGAGAATACTACCCCCATAAAGATAAATGTATAGGATGCTGTTGCAGCAGCTGTCAAAGCGACACGCTCCAACCCGAGAAACGTGTGCTTCTGGTGTGAAAGGCAGTGGTAGAAAGTAATTAAGTGCATTTCTTAACACATAATCCACCGCTGCCGTTGATGTACGGCAATTAATACATGTTACACTACCCGCCATTGCCGTTGATGTACGGTAATTGGTCTTTTATAGTGCTTTTGATTGATCAAGTCGCAATGCTACTCACGTTAGCATCGGGTTTGCTAGCTGGTGTCAATAACACTGGATCGTGCCATCTTGATCGCAGTGCACATAAACACCCATTTTATGCGTTTCTTTCAATCGCCTGTAGCCTATCAACTATTCCTTGTCCCAGATGGCATTTCTGGTCAAAACGGTTTATTCCACGGCCCAGAGCTGACGTTGTGATCCCCCTCCATTATGTTTTAGCAGCACGGACGGTAGACAGGAAGTGATCAAGGATCTTCACACACCCTAACATAAGATCATAACATCCAGTCTGGATTTTTTGCTCTTCAAAATAAGAGTTGAACGGGGGAAAATGCTGGCGTGAATTATATCACAAGTTGGGTAATGCGGTCGGACTAAGTACTGTACCTAAGTACTTTGTATTACCGATTTCCAGTACTTTTACTGCTACTCAACTCCACCACTACTTCTCAGTGGCAAACATTGTACTTTTACTGCACTACTTTAGTTACTTTCTACTAGATTTGTATTACGATTACAAAACATACAGTAACCACTTCAGCCCTATACATTTCGAAAACATGAAGTGGGACATTCTGCATTCAACGACTACTTTCTACTTTTGGTACTTAACCTACATTTTGATGCCAAAATACTTTTCTACTTTTACTTGTAACGAAGTAGTTCTCCATTGCAGTATTGACTTTTACTTGGGTAAATCAATTGAGTACGTTTTCCACCACAGCCTGTTCGGGCCGTCATTTCACGGTGCAGGAAGTGGCAGCGCTTCCGCGTCCAGTGTGTGAACCTGCCGTGTGAAAAAGCCAAGGGGTGAATGGGCCCTTGTCCCTGACGATGAATGAGGCTCCGGATGAGGCTGATACACATCAGCTGGCTCCGCGAGCGCACACACACACACACACACACACACACACACGTGCGCACACACACGTGCACACACACGCACAGGCACACAGGCACAAAAGCGCACCTCGACATTCAAAATGCATGCACACACCAGCACGCAATTAAAATGCAGGGTCACGTACAAACGCATGCATGCATACATCCAAAAAACATACACACACACACACACGGAGAGAGAGGGGGAGAGAGAGAGAGAGAGAGAGAGAGAGAGAGAGAGATGAATGTGTACTTGCTTTCATTAGAAGTAAATTAATGGCAGTTACATCATTGTGTGTGCGCGCACGGTTGCACGCACATACGGTATGTATGTATGCATTTATACGGTATGTATGTATGTATGCACTATGCATGTATGTATACGTAACACCCCTGTTTGTAGTGTATGTTGTTAATGTGTGTAGCCTACCTCTGTGTGCTCGTACTGTACACACATGATGATAGGAAAGAGCTTCCTGGATTTACTCTTTTTACTTACAGCAGCTAAAAATAACTGCATCGGATACCATGTTCACACAACATATTAGTCACTGTGCTCACTTATATCACATTACCATAATCTGCTATTGACTTGGTTTATAATAAGGACGTCGCTGAATCGCTAGAGCTTCATGAACAATCCCCTGAAGGCCTCTTCAGGGGATTGAGGGACTCCCCTCTTTGATATCATATATGTGTGTGATGGCTAAGTCTTTGGGTAGAAATCTCAAATGTAGAAGAAATTTAATTGTGAAAACAGAGAAAGCTGCAATTCGAACCACTGTGGCGACTAGTTTAGAAGATATAATTATATTAATTTTGATTAATGAGCAACCAGCTCTGCATTTAATCGTATGCCCAAACCCAACCATGCAACCCAAAAGAAAACTAAGACTAATTGGGATCAATGGCAAAGACAATTCGTGTTGTCGCTCGAATCATGGCCGGTAGTATTTCCTCAACTCTCAGAGGATCCTCCGAACACTCACAGTAGCGCGAGAGGATCTGACCTCTGTGCGAGCTAGCCCTGATCGATGAACGGAGCACCACACAGATTCACAGGGGGCCCGTCAGCCTGATCAATACGGGATAGATGAGGACGGTGTCGAAAGAGAGAGTGTGTGATTCATACTGGGCAGTCCTCGAGGACGGATATAGAATTATTAGCAGTTGATGGGCATGTGTGTAGTTCCGCGCTACACACAGGCATAGGTTATGCAGCGGTCAAGTCCAGCCACATTGAAAGATGCCTTCGCGTTTGAGTAAGGACTGGCCAGTGCACTTGTGCAAGGACACGCTGGTGATTGGCCAGTAGACACTTTGAGTGGCAGTCGGGGGAAAAAGGTCTCGCCAGGACATTTACTTTTCTGTGCCTTTTATATAACTCTATGGTTAGACCTCCCCTCTCCTCGTGGTTGTACTTTATCGTAACTGTAGGCTACTTTATCCCCTACTACAGGCTTTCTCAAACTGTGGTGCGTGCACCACTTTAGGTGCGCAAACGTTCTCTAGGGGGTGCGTGACATGAAAAGGTGGACAGTTTATGGTGTTATTTAACACAATTAGTCACCACTCACTTTGTCCATGCTTTGCTTTTGTATCTTTAGTTAACCACACTAAAATCCAGGGGGGTGTCAGCTAGATCAGGGGGAAATAGGGGGTGCACGACCAAAAAAGTTTGGGAACCGCTGCCCTACTACTACTAGTGGGGGCCGTGACCATTTACTCCAACATGAAGGCGATTCCGCACTCGGTTGAAGGACATACAGTATCTCAAGTTCGTCCAGCAATAATGCGCACACTGTACCAATACTGATACTATGACATTCTATTGGAGGGACTCTGCACTGTTTCACCTAGGGACTTCCCCTAAACGTTTTTTCAGCTCACATTGGCTCATCTTGTCAAGCTAGAAGCAAAGCTATGTTGGCTACGTTGAAGATAAATTGTTGCTGAACCAAAATAAGTTTCATATCTATGTTGAAGTAGCTATTGTTATTTAAGCAATATTACATGAGAGGATGTGCTTTACCGTTATTAGTGCACGCCAGCGTCATTAAAAGATAAGATATTCACTAAAAAAGAATATTGTTTTAATGACGGATGTAGCTACTACGATCACAACTGTCCCAAGAAAATCTCCATATATGGCCAGTACAGAATTCATTCCATATGTCTTGAGCGTACAGAGTTTGATGGGTCAGATCAACAGATGGAATTTCAGAAGAGGTCAGCTCTATATATCGATGGCAGCGGGGGCAGTGTCTTGCACTGTACAGTGTTTGATGAGGGCCCAGGTAGGGCCGGGCCTTAATTTTCATTTGAAAACTTGAAACAAGATATTCTGCATAATGAGTACTTTTACTTTTGGTAATGTAATTACGTTTTGACGCCAATACTTTTGTACTTTTAGTCGAGTACATTTTGAATTCCGGACTTTTACTTGTAACAGAGTATTTCTACATTGCAGTATTGATACTTTTACTAAAGTGAAACATTTGAGTACTTTTTCCACCACTGCATGTGAGCGTGACGAGGCAGGGGTGGGGTCGAGGATTGGAGGTCAAGCTGTCATCACACACCTGGTGGATTGTGTCAATCAGACTCATGGGAGCCGTGGTTTATTGTGTAGCTGCCGTGTAAGCTGTCTGTTCACAGCTGTGCTGAACGGGTTTGTCCTCAGGGTTCATGGGACGTATCACAATGTAGTCGGCTGAACAGCGTGTCACTTTTCCCCTCCGGACATTTTGGGACAGGGCAGATATTTGTCAAGAAGAAAACCATGCTAGCAGAGAGAACCCACTGAGTGGCAGTGATGGAGTGTGTGTGTGTGTGTGTGTGTGTGTGTGTGTGTGTGTGTGTGTGTGTGTGTGTGTGTGTGTGTGTGTGTGTGTGTGTGTGTGTGTGTGTGTGTGTGTGTGTGTGTGTGTGTGTGTGTGTGTGTGTGTGTGTGTGTGGCAACACCTTGCTCACCCCCACACGCACGGAATTGATTGATTGAATAGTTTAATAGACAGAATGTATAAACAGCAACATAGTACATAGTTGTTTAAAGTTAGCTTAAGTTGTGGTATATCAGCAAAAACAAAATGCTTACCACTAGCTTTCTTCACAGATGTGTTCATAAAGGTGACTACTATCACAGAGAAATGTGTTCCAAGCCAACTCCATTGGGACACTTTGTGGGAGCCAATCAAAGTAGGGGTACCCTGAGGGCATAATATTAGGCTAAAATGTACCAATATGAGCTTGTGAGGTGTGTAATTAGGGGTTATTTGGGGTGCTGAATCCGTTCCAGCCATTACCTTTCAGTAAAAATGACACCCTGGGCATAAAATTGGCCACGCCTACTTGTGTACGTCCCAGACATAAGATATTATATGCATACTGTATCTCTGTGTGTGTGTGTGTGTGTGTGTGTGTGTGTGTGTGTGTGTGTGTGTGTGTGTGTGTCCTTGCGGTCTTGTTTCCATTCAGCATTCAGGTCCTGGGTATTCAATTCATAATCATGACATGAAAAAAAACAAAATTCAAATCATCACAAAATCATATTTTAGTACTGTACGTAGCATGCACACCAATAGGTCTTTTTGAATGGTACATGTGTGTCCCTGCCTGGGTCCCTCGGTCCCTGGCTGTGTCCCTGGCTGGTATGCTGTGTCACTGTTGCACAGCCACACACACACACGCACGCGGGCACACACACACACACACACACACACACACACACACACACACACACACACATACTACTACTTTCAGTCCTGCTTTGAATTCTCATACTTAAAATAATTCTCAGGTGGCTCTGGCAGCTGGGTCCAACTTAAGATGTGTGGGTTTGACAGTTATGACTTGTGTTAGAATATGACGTGTCTGGTGGGGACGAGGGACAACTTAGCTTGGAGGAGGAGGAGAAGAGAGGGACACTCGCTGGGTTGTGTCAGCTGTCATGTTTTTCTGCAGTGGAAACAGATGTTTGGTCCCCACTTCGTCATGAATCTCAGCCACTACTGTCTGCTGTAATGAGGAACAAAGCTTGTTAAACTCTGTGTAACTCAGCCCCACTAACTCTCATGTTGACTGCACTATAGACAGCAGCTTGTCATCCACACACCACAGTGTGTGTGTGGGCGTTGTGCGATGCTAAATGACTGTTCTGATGTAAGAGACGAAGAGAGACATGTAGCACCATGTGTACTGGTCTGTCAGCTCTCGTTGAGGTGTGGGAAAATTGCTCATTTGCTGCCATAAATCAGTGGCTATCCAGCCAGTGTATAGTTTATAGAATGGTATCTATCGGTTCCTATAATACTGTATGCCTGCATCCGCATGTCTAGTCTTCCCCTCTCCACTTCCTCCCTGCTCCACCTCCTCCTGTCAGAGGAGTGAGTGATGGAGGGATCGGGCCTTCCCTCTCCACCTGCTATAGCGCTGATGCGCAGATGGAGGCATTATGTGCTGAGTGAGGGTTGATCGACCCCCCACCTGGAGCGTTTTGGTCCGGGCCAGGCTCTGATCTGCTGCCCAGGCAAAGTGTTTATTTAGGGGCAGACTGTGGGGGCTGTGGGAGGAAGTATGATTGGAGGTGGTGAGAGCAACGGCCTGAGACTGCCTATAGATGATAGAGTGAGTACCAGTGGTGTAAATGAAGTACATTTTCGTAAGTGTTGTACTTAAGTGCAATTTTGAGGTATTTGTACTTTACTAGGAGTATTTCCACTCCACTACATCTCAGAGACAAATATTGTAGGCCTACATTAGTCCACTACAATATTTGAAAACTTTACTTTGTAGATTTGGATTATTACAAAACCAAAACCACTTCAGCTTCGGTCATTTGAAAATAGCAGATCTACAAGCTAAAATGTGTCACGATGCAACGCATTGGGAGCTTGTAGATCTGCTATTTTCTAAATATTGGTCTATATTTGAAAACTTGAAATGAGACTGCATACTGTAGTATATTATAGTATACTATAGTGCATAGTGAGTATACTTTTGGTACTTTAAGTCCATTTTGATGCCAATACTTTTGTACTTTTACTCAAGTACATTTTAATCCCGGACTCTACTGCAGTATACTTTTAGCATACTTTAAGTAGAGGATGTGAGTACTTTTCCATGAGTACCAGGAGCAGTGGGCAGCTTCGGGGGCAGTGCCCCGGGGAGCAGTTAGGAGTTAAGTGTCTCGCTCAAGGATGCAAATCGGAGACCTTCTGTTTCCTCCCAGGTGGCATGGCTATACCAGTATGGCCATACTGGCCCTATTCGAAGGTGTGATAACGGCCATACTGGCCCCATTCAATGGTATGATAACGGTCGAATCCGCTGCCTGCTGCATGTAGCTAGTTCTCTGGGAGAGTGTATACATTGTTTTTGTGTTTGTTTAAATGTTTCTTAACTGCACGAGGGCTCCCTCGAAAATCCTCCAATTCAAATTTGAAACAATATATTACTCATCTAATGAGGCAACAAATTGCCATTGTTTTGCTATCAGTCCGTCCGTCCGTGTGTCCGTCCGTCCGTCTGTGAACAGCTACTCTCCGGCACCGTTAACCCGGTCGATGCCAAATTTTGCACACACACTCCCTGGATGCCAACGATGAACCAAATTGTCCAGAACGTCCTGTTATAGCGCCACCAGGAGGCAGACTTTCGAAAAACTTTCTGTCCGCAAATAGTTAATTTTGCAGGATTTTGAAACAAAAAGCCTCAAATCCTGAACGCAGCAATTTACGTGAAATCTTTCACAGACTTTCCTACTAGGCTGAGGAATATATGCCACCCTTTTCACATTGGCCTGTTATAGCGCCACCAACAGGAGGATTTTTGCAAAACACCTGTTTTGAACAAAATGCCTCAAATCATCCAATTGCCATCAATGGTGTAAGAACAAATGGTAGCCTTTTCACATTGGCCTATTATAGCGCCACCAGGAGGCCACAACCTGACCTGGCCTGGTGGAGAGTATAACCATGTTGTCCCTGTTTCCTCTCTAATGGAGTCTAATGCCTCTAATGTGATGTCTTTTGAGGATCCTCCGCCAATAGATGAACGTTTAAACTACACAATTGTTTGTGCTAATTCTCTCTCTATTCATTCATTCATAAATTTCTTTCTCTCTCTCTCTCTCTCTCTCTCTCTCTCTCTCTCTCTCTCGCTCATTCACAGTAACATACATTTCTACTGCTTCTCTCTCTGTCTCATTGCCTGTCTGTCGTTCTGTCTCTCTGCCTGCTTCTCTCTGTCTCATTGCCTGTCTGTCCTTCTGTCTCTCTACCTGCTTCTCTCTCTGTCTGTCTGTCCTTCTGTCTCTCTGCCTGTCTGTGTCTCTCTGTCTCCTTTTATCTCTCTCTCTCTCTCTCTCACACACACACACACACACACACACACACACACACACACACACCTTGATGTGTGCTGCATGTCTACTGCTGCATTGACCTCTGCTGTCATTAATAGAGCTGATTAGCTATTAGACTGGAGGGACAACAACATGCTCTCCGCTTTTATTAGACAATCCTCTGACAGTTATTAGCCACGGATGGTTGAGTGGAGGAGGATTTGTGTCAGACATGTTTATGTCCCTCTCAGAGTCTGTTTGAGTGACCCTTTAACCCACGGCTGATGAAAGTGTTTGCAGGTCATGAATATCTGGCCTCCATCAATCTTGTCGTCTCTCAGGACAGATGCTCAGAAAGAAGAGGGGACAGATCATCTAGCTAGCAATGATAGTGTGCTGTCATCCATAATGACTTAAAAGCTTTATAGACTTAAAGCTGCAGGAAATACTTGCCATTAATATAGTGGTTGCAACTGTATTAATTGATTGCCTGAGTCCCGTGGTGGGAGTTCTGCTCTGGTTTTGGTGAATATTAGAGAGAGAGTGAGTGCATTTTCCGACAACGGCAGCTGCTGCGGAACACCCGCGGCAGTCGGTAGTGTTTCTCGGCGGCATGAGTCTAACACTATACCCCTGAACATAACCATAACACTATACCCCTAAACCTAACCATAACACTATACCCCTAAACCTAACCATAACACTATACCCCTAAACATAACCATAACACTATACCCCTAAACATAACCATAACACTATACCCCTAAACGTAACCATAACCGCAAGCACGACGCAACGCATCAGCTGCATGCGGAACACCCACTAATAGCTGAATAAAAATATACTATTATAGAGCCCTGAGGGACTCGGTCAAGCACATAGTTCGGGTTTAAATGCATGGTGATGCATGTCAGCCTAATTGAAAGCATGTCTTCATCCTCACATTAGATCACCTTAAAGATCACCAATGTAGTGTATGGGTTAGCGTCCTCTTTTTAAGGCCAAAATGGCCATTTGGCCCGATACATTGTGTGTGTGTGTGTGTGTGTGTGTGTGTGTGTGGGCACACACACACACACACACACACACACACACACACACACACACACACACACACGATCATCAATAGATAATTGTAAAAATATATATATATATATCAGGGGAACTTCAGCATCTAGACCCAGAGAGGACCTTTATGGGTGCTGCGTTTCAGCAGGGTACATACTATACCCCTTCTATCTGGACTCCAATGTCTGTTCAATCCCCTCTCTGTACAGCCAGGCTTAATGATGATTTGTGGAAGGTCTCAAAGCAGAGGAGAAATCCTGTGCGCGCATTTTAAGTTCAAGTCGAATCCACACGATGGATGTGCTTTAGAAATGAAGAAGTCTTTGGCCTGAGGATAGAAACTGAGCCTATACTGGGCTGGTCCAGAACTTCAACCCTATAGCTTATACGTGGGCAACTGGCCACCTTCACACGTGGCCCTCAGGTTAATATCAGGATACTGATAAGTTATTGATTTGCAAACTTGACCCACTTGAATTACTTTGTAGCTTAATGAGTACTATTTATATTTCCAATCAATTTTTATTTAGTTCAGAAAGTTACGTCCACTTCCACTTCAACCCTATAGCTGATACGTGCGGGCAACTGGAGGCCCGAGGGCCACATGCGGCCCCCACCTTCACATGTGGCCCTCAGGTTAATATCAGAACCCTATAGCTGATACGTGGGCAACTGGAGGCCCGAGGGCCACATGCGGCCCCCACCTTCACATGTGGCCCTCAGGTTAATATCAGTATTATTGATTGATTGATTTGCAAACTTGACCCGCTTGAATTACTTCGTAGCTTAATGAGTACTATTTTCATGTCAAATCTATTTGTATTCATTTCATAAAGTTAACGTAACTATTAAAGGCATTTGAAAGGCATTTGCAATTCAATAAAAAAAAATACTTTTCAGGATTCCAATGCAAAAAATAATCGCAAATATATGCGACGCGTTTTGAGTTTGTAGATCGGCTATTTTTGCTATGACAGTAACTTTGGAGTGAGTGTGTAAATATAGTGTCCCTGCTATAGCTCACATTGTGCATACAGTAAACCACACAGCTCAAGTCATGCTGCCACGTCAACCACAGCTCAGCCCATATTACTACATGTAAACCAGTGGTTCCCAAACGTTTTCACGCCAAGGACCCCCAAATGGACACTAACCCATTTTGGGCGGGAACCCCTTTTGGTGTTAGCATTACGTTATGCTTTAGCTATTTAAAAATAGCAGATCTACAAGCTCATAGAGCTTGTAGGTCTGCTATTTTTGAAAAATCGAAGAACGACTGACATAGAAACATAGCTTTTTCAGAATGGGCTAATTAGCCTGCGGACCCCGATTTGAAGAGATATGCCAGGGACCCCCATATAAGAGAAGATTTTTACAGCTCTAGCAGTGATTCTCAACCCGTTTAATTTAAAGGACCCCCAGTTTGACATGCATTATTCTACGTACCCCCATTTAACAGCATTTATATCTCTGGGACAGCAATTTATATTGTCAAAACAATGTTAATTGCACGCACGCAGAGATGGGACAAAAATACAAATACTGGGTCAAAAAATGTATCTAAATACAAAATACAAATACTGGTCTGAGAAATGTGTCTAATGATAAGTAAATTCATAATTGATTGCCAAATATTAAATGAATGACCTGTCAGAATGTCTAGAAGATTATTAAGAAGAACTTGAAAATATGAGCCTTGTGAGGTTAGTCTCCAACAACTGAAGGCCCTCCCTACTCTGCCTCTCATTTGTGGTTCAATTTGAGTGTTTAAGCTTTGATTGATTGATTGAAATATGTATTAAGTTTGCAGAATTACAGTACATTTCAAGCAAAAAATCAATACAAAGACTGTTAACTGTGAGTGGACGACCCAATTTAAGCATTACACTTGTTTACAACAGGGTCCACCGCATTTCATCAAAACATTTAGAGAAGTACAAATAGACACTTCTATATAGTTAAAGAACAGCACAGGAATTCATCATAAAGGAATCAAAAAGGGAAAAGAAACATATACAGTGAGGGGGAAAAAAGGGGGGGTGGTCCGGGGGGATTCAGATTTTCCGGGGGGCAGTTTCGAATTGCAGCCGTCCGTAGGTGCCCTTTGAGAGCGGTTCTGAAGGAGTCAAGGGATTAATATGTCTTAATGACTGTTGGTAGGGCGTTCCACATTTTGGTGGCATAGGAGCGAAAATAATTTAGTCCCTTGTTTGTGCCGAATCTGGGTTGCACATGGTTTGTTGCACTCCCTCTGGTGTTGTGGGTGTGGACTTCGTTTACATTAAGGAAGTATTTAGACAGGTACATGGGTATCTTGGTGGTGTATCAAATCTTGTGGACCAGACCCATTGCAAGATGCTGTACTCTGTCATCGACCCTAAGCCATCCCAGCCTGTCAAAGTGGGCAGGGGTGAGGTGGGTTCGGGGGGTGAGGCCAAGTAGGAGCCTGACCAGTTTGTTTTGGGAGGTCTGGAGCCTTGTTTTAAGGGCCTTTGAGGTGCTGTGGTACCAAGAGGTGCATGCATAGTGATAAAATGGCCAACAACGTAATCAAAAAAGTCAATCAAAGAACAAGATTCCTTTACAGGATCTCCTCACTGGTCAACAAAATCACCTTGAAGACCTTAACAGGAGCCCTCGTACAAGGTTTCTTTGACTATGCATGCACCTCTTGGTACCACAGCACCTCAAAGGCCCTTAAAACAAGGCTCCAAACCTCCCAAAACAAACTGGTCAGGCTCCTACTTGGCCTCACCCCCCGAACCCACCTCACCCCTGCCCACTTTGACAGGCTGGGATGGCTTAGGGTCGACGACAGAGTACAGCATCTTGCAATGGGTCTGGTCCACAAGATTCGATACACCACCAAGATATGTACCGTACCTGTCTAAATACTTCCTTAATGTAAACGAAGTCCACACCTACAACACCAGAGGGAGTGCAACAAACCATGTACAACCCAGATCCGGAACAAACAAGGGACTAAATTATTTTCGCTCCTATGCCACCAAAATGTGGAACGCCCTACCAACAGTCATTAAGACATGTGAATCCCTTGACTCCTTCAAAACCGCTCTCAAAGGGCACCTACAGATAGATGGCTGCAATTCGAAACTGGCCCCCATAAAATCTGAATCCCCCCCACCCCCCCCCCCCCCTTTTTTCCCCTCACTGTATATGTTTCTTTTCCCTTTTTGCTTCCTTTATGATGAATTCCTGTTCTGTTCTTTAACTAATAGAAGTGTCTATTTGTACGTCTCTAAATGTTTTGATGAATTGAACATGGTGGACCCTGTTGTAAACAAGTGTAATGATTAATTGGGTCGTCTACTCATAGTTAACAGTCTTTGTATTGAGTTTGTGCTTGAAATGTACTGTAATTCTGCAAACTGTTAATACATATTTCAATCAATCAATCTGATTTATTAATCAGAAGGCGGAATAGAAGTGACATCACACATTGTGTTGTGTGTATGGGTGGGTGTGTGTATTTTGCCCCTACAGTTTAAACCTGAGGCAGTGTCCACATGTGTCCATTTGAGAATAAAATTACATTAAAACAAAAAAAGTATTTTATGTATTTGAAATACAGAAAATACTCAATCTGAAAGTATTTAGATACAAAATAGTAAATACATCTAATTTCTTCCATCCCAGCGAAATACAAATTACAAAATACAAAAAAGTATTTCAAATACGTATTTCAAATACATACATGTATTTCAAATACTGCCCATCTCTGTGCACGCACCGCACCGCACTGCACGCACCGAGGATAAGCCATGCCTATACAATTACCCCTCACAGCCCTTTCATGCTCTTCTTCAGATGCTGCAGTTCTTGTCAGATATACAGCCTCTCTCTGTGTGTGTGCAGCCGGCAATGACGTGTCTGTCATTTTATATCTGGCTCATTCTAAGCACTAAGGACTCTGGAGGGTTCTCTTCTTAGTATGAGCTGTTCAGTTATACCCTCTTACCAAAAACAGCTGCTGTTTTCAGATCATTCATATAGAAATTGTATATGTTTAGCTGTGCAGATGTCGGCATGTTGAAGAGATAGTCATCTCCATAAATTATTTCTTCAGCTCAACTTCCATCAAAGTCCAAATAACGTCCAAAAAAGCACCCCATGCTTGCGCCCCTGCCTACTACTGGTAATTTGCGGGTGCACGCACATGCTGCCGTTGTCGGAGCGTCAGTAAAACGTGATAAAGTCAGGGACGTGCACACATAGACATCAAAGGGGGCTTCAGCCCCTGCCCTTTTACCCATCTGTAAAACAACTGTCCTCTCCAGACAATTAATGCAGCATTTACTAGTGGAAGAAATGCAAATGCCACTCCTTTCCATGCCATACCGGAAAGCAGCATTCAGGAGAAAAGCTTTTTTCCGAAGTCTCCTGAACTTGGAACGCACCATTTTGCGTTGAACAAATTTGTTTCTAAATCCATGTCGTACAAAGGCATCTCCAGTAGATAAAGAGTGCTGGTTGTGCCCCGAAAATAGCTGATCTACAAGCTCTCAACACGTCACAGCATAGGTCAGTGGTTCCCAGTGTGGCGTCTGGGGACCCCCAGGTGTCCTTGAGAGAGTTCCAGGGGCTCCCCAGCTAAATGATAGTTTGGAACCAAATGGACCCGACACGTTGTGAGCTTGTAGGAGAGGCTAATGTGGTTTATCCATTTTATATTAGTCTTTCATGGATTATTACACCAAGGAAGGTTGTTGATGTAACCTGAGTGATTGAATCATCTCCTATAGACAGACAGGTGTTAGATTTACAATACTTTTTGTGATGTACCGTAAATATAATACAATTCGATTTGTTTTATGTTCAGTGATAATTTGTTTAATTTAAACCATTTTGAAATATTTAAGATCGTGATTAGCTTTTGCCATTAGAGCTGAAAAATCAGTATGTGAAATAATTTTTTATAATCTGCAAAAAGTACAGGAAACTAGGAGGACAAAGCTGCGGCCAAATCATTAATATAAATCAGAAATAAGAGGGCCTAGTATAGACCCCTGGGGGACACCACATTTTAAGGCGGCACTCTCTGATGATTTACCGTTGATGATAACAAATTGTTCAATCATGGCTCCTCTCTGTTTCTCCCACTATCATGTCCCCCTCATGGCAGTCTGCTCGCAGTTCTCCAAAGGCGTCTACGCCATCATTGGCCTGTACGACAGGAGGACGGTGAACATGCTCATGTCCTTCTGCGGGGCGCTGCACGTGTGCTTCGTCACGCCGTCCTTCCCCATCGAGACGGCCAACCAGTTCGTCATCCAGCTGAGGCCCGAGCTCCAGGACGCCCTGGTGGGTGTGATCGACCACTACGGATGGACCAAGTTCGTCTACATGTACAGCTCTGACTCAGGTAGGCTGTTTGTCTGGCTGTCTATCTTTATGAGCGTGCATCATAAGTAAGCTAATAACCTAACACCTGTCTAACAGTAGAATATCTGTACAATTAAACTATGCAAATACTCTATAGAGTGCTATGTCTACATAAAATGCTATCTAGATTACATACGTTGAGCCTTTGCGTATGCCTGTAAGGTCGTCTAGGCTAGGGCAAGTGCTACAGCAAGAATCTGGGGATAATCTCACACACTACTACTACACAGATAACTGTCAGACTTTTTGTGCATGCTGCCAGTGGGACATGGAACTCAACCCACGGATACTGTTCCAATGCTTCAGTGACAACTATATTATTTTTGTGAATTCATAACCTCATACCTGCAATGCTGATTTGGAGGCTATGGAGTGGAACTATAGCTAATCGGGCACAAGCAGTCCGTTCGGCATATGGGATTATTACACACGCCAGAGCGTGTAATTCGACACCAGTTTTTTACAATACCTCAGAGACACAGACATATCCAGAGACACAGACAAAACCACGTGCATAAATATGCACCACACAGACTGAGAGTGACACATGAGTGCCCTACTACAACACAAAGCAGCATTTATTCCGCCGTACATTTGCACACACACTTACACTGTCATAGTCTGATGGATGTGTTCGCCAATATTACAACACCTAATCTAAATAACACATTGTTAACACATACTGTATACTCCTAGGCCTACTGATCCTAATCATCATTTTACACACACACACACACACACACACACACACACACACACACACACACACACACACACACACACACACACACACACACACACACAATGCTTACTATTATACAAGTGCATCTGTGCATGCATGCTTTTTGGGGATTGATGTGATGGCACACATCCCCGCCAATGTCATATATACTGTACTTTGGCCTAATGGAAAATACAAAAGGAGGGTAGAGCCAATACTATTCAATTCAATTTGATTAAAAGTGTCAAATCACAACAAGTTGTCTCAAGACACTTTTTCTTTTTTTTGAGCAGAAAACGACAGAGATCCCACCCAGAGCAAGCAATATTGCGACAGTGGTGACGAAAAACTCCCCCTTAGGAAACGCCAAGCAGAACCCGACTCTAGGGTGGGCAGCCATCTGCCTCGACCGTGTCGGGGGAGAGAAATAGACTATAGATACTATGCAGTAGAAATGTGACTTTACACAGGCCTTGCGGAGACAGTTTATTTCTGTGATCACTTTTAAAGCTACATTCCGTATGTTTTATGTCCACTGTGGTAATTGCAACTACAATAGAGTGCTGAAGTCCTGACGTCACACACTCATCCCCTGGTTTGCGGAAATTGCGGAAGTAATTTTTCAATGGAGAATAACATTTGTCATCTTAAAGTCGTCGCATATAAGAATTGTGGTCCAAATATAAATAAACTGTCCATGTGATATTGTCAAGGAGAAAAAAACAGAAAAAAGGTATTAGGTCATAGTATTAGTCGACGAAATCGACACAATTCTCAATGGAAGGGCCCTTCCGATTTGCTCGTGTACATTATGATTATGTTTATGTTTAATTTACGTCATATTTAGCGTCATTTTTACCTCATTTCTCCGTTAATTGTCAATGACAAATCTTGAGACGTGTGGGGACAAGATTTAGCGGACATTTGTCCTGAATTTACCTTTCATTGTCAATGGCAAATCTTGAGATATGTGGGGACTAAAGGTGAATATATTTTTAAGGGGCCCCTCAAAAATAGTATGTTTTTCACTCATTAGGGTGATGATGTCATGTCCATGTGTGGTACAGCCCTATGGAATTCATGGAATGCATGTGCTAGTAACGAATTGATACTACATAAGATTAATATGAGCATCAAAGCACTTTTTATTAACAATTTATTTTAGCACATTCCATAGGGCTGGACCACACATGGGCAAATTACATCATCAACTTGCGGCAGGAGTTTTCCCTATTGAGTGAAAGATGAGCTATTTCTAAGATAAATAACATATTTACAGTGTTTTTAATTACAGTTATATAAAGCAAGTATAATGTATTTACCCATATAGATGTAGGTGATGATCCAGTCTTCTCCATGTATGGCTATCCAGATTCCAGGGTTTGATGAGGTCAGTGTCGTGATCTTCATATATGGAGACGGCCATATATGGAGTGTCAGCCATATATGGTGGCGTGCCGTGTCACAAGGGGTAACGGACTGACGACCTTATATGGTGTCGCGAGGCATGAGGGACTGACAGCCAATAGACCTACAGTTGCAAATAATACTATTTTAATGATTAATCATCTATTCAAGTTTTGTACATTTTTGAGGGGCGCCAGCCCCTCCTATATACAGGTTTAATGTTTGTTTTGTAAACGCCATTGACAATGAAGGGAACATTTACGTCATAATGTGTCATATTGTCTCTTTATTGTTAATGGCGTTTAATGTTTGTGTTGGCACAGTTTCTTTTACATTTCTTTTACATCACCATAACATCACCTACCCGGAAATGAGTTCGATTTTAATATATTAGCACCCCTCACTTCACAGTTCACACAGGTGTGATTTTTGTTTTTAATATTGGGACATGAACAAAATTGACAAAATAGGGGGTGTCTACTGACAGAAAGAGAAGAGAGAGAGAGAAGCTAGTCTCACCTGCTCTTCTAGATGTTTCCTTTCTTTCGCTTCGGTGGATTTCTTCCCAATATCATATTTGGCTTACTTATGTATGCTTATGTTAACATAACATAAGCATATGTAACATAACATATGTACTTATGTTATGTTTCCGCTGTATCCAGTGTTGCTGAGAGGTAACCACACACAGAAGAAAAACACGCATCCAAACTTAGTCATCCCCTGAATGGGGTCGAATGTAACGCCCCAAACTGAAGTTAGTCACCCTCTGAATGGGGTTGAATGTACTGTAGCACCCCAAACTGCAGTTAGTCACCCTTTGAATGGGGTCAAATGTAGACATTGCGTGGCACAGACACATTTATTCTCTTCCAGTGTCTCTGTATAGGCCGAGGACCCAGAAAATATATATTGACCTTGCACTCAAAGAATGTATTCAAACTCTCTCTTCCATACTCACACTCACACACACGGGAATGAAAGATTAAGCCATTCAGGGCACAGTTTTCACAGCCGCCCACATAAGCAGTGTGGCGTTGGACTGTTCTCTTGTCAGCACGTACGTGGTGGGGGTTGAAGAAGAACATGGATGCATCGTACAATTAGAGTGTGTTTTTTAGCTCGTACAGTTACAATGTTCCTGAACAAACAGGAAGACAATGGACCTGTCAACACCAGGTGTACCCCCAACCCCCCCACCCCCGTCTCCATCCAATCAGCTGCAACCTTCCCATAATGCCGGGCCATCTGTCCCAGGTGTTGTATGTGTTGGTGCATGACCACGGTGTGTGTGTGTGTGTGTGTGTTTGTGTGGGGAAGAGAGTTTGAATACATTGTTTGAGTACAGATTGCATTAGAGAAACGTAATGTGCAAGTGTAGTGTACGTGTCTAGCTTTGTTTGTGTACCTGTGATCAGTGACGCAGATTTGTGTGACTTGATCTTCACACGGTTTCGTCTGCCACCGTATAGGCTTAAAAACCAGAGCACACATAGAGCTTATGTGGTTCCACAACTTGCTTCTTTTTTTTTTACTTCTTTCCTAGATAGAGTCAAAACCGCAATGTTGTCTATGGAGTGAAATTATCAAACATTTGCACAAACACAAAAGTAAAGTACAGATTGTCAAATAGCACAATTTGTGAAAAATCGTGAAAATGTGGCACATATCTTTTAATATATATTATTTCACAGTGATGTTTTTAACCAAAATATTTGCTTCTGGGGTTCTCTGGAACAACGTTTTTTCAGGTGGGGGTCCGCGGCCAAATACAAATAATTCTGTGGGTCCTTGACATGAAAAACTGAGCACCAGTGCACCACTGATACGTTTTGTTGAAAACTGCCAGGATTTGGAAGACATTTGTAGGATCTGGCTTCAGGTCTAAATGTTTTAAAAAAACAATAGCAATAGCAAGAAAATAGTTTCTCAAAGTATCCACTGTATTTTCCATTCTGTTGATTGCCTGTTGCTCGGGTGTGCATAGTGTTGCCGCTGGCCAGAAGGGTACTTATGGGTGGCCAGATTCTATTATGATATTATTCTCCCCCAGGTGGCCTTACGGGGACAATGTGTACCCACCACCAGACAGGCTCTGATTTATAGAGCTGCATCAGCCTGCTAGCCACACTTAACAAAGGCAAAGAAGTATTCAATAGTGTTGTATACTGTGACGAAAGAAAGAAAGAGAGAAAGAGAGAGAGAAAAAAATGCAAGTCCATTTACCTACCATACTTGTCTACTCTATACCCTACCCTACCCTACCCTACTATATGCCCTGTGTACAACTGCACATAATTATAAGCTGTTAGAGTCTATGGGCCGTATTTTCGTCAGTGCTAAATCCCTTATCCCTAAACTTTTTTACTATCTTGAAAATCATTTTTCAAATAGCCGATCTGCTAGTTGAACAATTTCAATGTGTTTTTCAAAATGGTAAAAAAGGGATAATGGGTTTAGCACTGACGAAAATAGGGCCCTTTCCTATCTTGCCCCTTATCGCTAAACTTATTTGCCATGTTCTACTATTTTAAAACATTTTAACTAATTTATTGCGGCTAACTGTTAGCATAATACCCAGTTCCAGGTGCCACCATACACTTTCACTTTAAAAGACGGAGTTTGCCCGCCCCCCCACACACACTCGCTACACACACTCGAGTATCATTGGAACAAGCACACACTGTTTACCTTTTGTCATGAGCTTTTACATGGCGGAGCGTCGCGGTACAAAGGCACAAATTAAATTCAAAATTTGGATGTCAGAAGATCCACCAAGGACAGTTCTCCTGGAGGTTTGAAAATCCTCCTATCAACTGCTTTACACTGATTATATTTTCAATCCCATAGCTGGAGTGGTGGGGCGTTGCCATTGGAACCGGACCAATGTTAAATGCTGCGGTGGGACTCGACCATTATATAGAGTATACGTTGGGGTACGTATATATATATATATATATATATATATATATATATATATATGGACCTGGGATATGACGCCCAGGTCCATATATACCCCCCCCCCCCCCCCCCCATCGTCGGGGTACGTATATATATATATATACAGACATGGGAAAGAAATAATTAAAATTGTTCACCTAGACAATCTTACATCGACGCGTTGTAAGCTTGTAGATCAGCTATTTGAAGCTATCCGTTTTAAAATAGTAAAACATGGCAAATATGTTTAGGGATAAGGCTAAGGGGTGGCGCAAGATATAGCTGTAAAAGCGAGTTAAAGTATCATAGTAGAGTTGTCAGTTACAGTGGCCGTGGAGCTTTCCATGGTGCTGAAACAACAACCACAGCCACTGCTGGCAATGTTCAGCTCTTTGTCTCTCCTGGGCCTGCTGGTCGTTCACATGGCTGTGATTGACTGCCCACTGTGTTCCCATGTCTGTCATCAATTTCATGGCTCCTATTTAAATCTGTCGGTTCACCAATGAGAATCACTGAATGAGAGCGGCAACATGGAATTACCCATAGGGTTGGTGTGTGCACCTTTCAAGCAAATGTGCACCCCTCCTATATAATTTTATGCCCACTCTCCAATCATCCCATGTACAGTATTTACATTTACTATACACACGGTGGCCAAAGCCCATCCATCTTTGCATTTCGTTAATGCCGTGGTGTCACAGACTGATGGGAACCTTGAATTGCCTGGAGAGCAGCTGTCCATACATTACAATAGACCCAAGGAAACATCTGTCAGAGGCTGTGAGCGGGTTGCAGACTCTTGGCATGCCCTGTGTTGTGCTCCCCCCATTCTTTAATGACACCATTTTTGGCACGTTGTAATAATCCATTTCCATAAAAAGCTTGGGACCTCTTAGAAGCCCTGCGAGTGTCCACTCATTCACCTTTAAGCTGGATATAAAAAGGTCAGTAAGTACTTTCCAGTTCTTCTCCTTCAATAGATCCAAGGCAATAGATCTTCAATAGATCCAAGGCATACTGTAGTTTTGCGAAATAAAGAAAGAAAGAAAAAGAGAGAAAGAACTGTGTTGCCCGTGGTGTTAAATCACAGATCTAGGTGTGGTACAAACATATACATACTGTACAGTAGGCTAATCTAAAACATCTATTGGATACATCCGCAGGCCGCATCCGGCCCGCAGGCTGCCAATTTGACACCCCTGTGTAAATCAAAGAGCCAAGAGCGATGTGTTCTCTAATTGCCTCTTATTTCCTGCCTCAGCATGACCCCTCAGCCCATTAGCTGCACCGCCGTCTTCCCCAAAACGCTACAGCACATCAGCAGCCTATCAGTGACAGCTTAAGGGAGTGGGGCTGCATGTCATTTTGCACTGGGATGA
The DNA here is from genome assembly GCF_963924005.1 of Protomyctophum bolini. Taxonomy (NCBI): domain Eukaryota; kingdom Metazoa; phylum Chordata; class Actinopteri; order Myctophiformes; family Myctophidae; genus Protomyctophum; species Protomyctophum bolini. Next base: position 31,536,143 of record NC_137871.1, read on the forward strand.
TGTACTGTAAATCTGATTGTGCCAATCTGCCAGCACACTCAAACTGATTATTCTGTCGGTGAGATATCAGTGAGGATTGTTCAGCCCAGTGCTGTAAGAGCAGTGATAACTCAACCTGTACACACATGTGTGCCTAATGAAGTGTCCACTTGGGGTATCATTCTGATGGATATGTTTATCGTGGAACAGGAGGAAAGCTGTTCGGAATGAGCTGTGTTCATTTGTCTTGTAGCACTGTGCACGCTATGAAATTAGACTCCACATCATTTGTTCTTGTCCCATGTTTCAGGGGGGGGGGGGGGGAATCAAATGGATTGCCTTATGTAAAGCCATATAGACCAGTCATTCATTCTAAGTCACATTAACCCACTAAGAGAAACCGATTCTAAAAATGTCTTCTAAACTGTTTTCTTAAAAAACTTATGTTGCTATATCAGTGGTTCTCAAACTTTTTCATATCAGGGATCCCCAACATCATTTTGTATTTGGCCGCCGACCCCCATCTGAAAATTATTTGTTCCAGCGACCCCCAGAAGCAAAGATTTCAGTTAAAATGTTTCGGTTTAAAAGTAGGGTAAGTGATATTGTTTTGGTTAAAATAAATAAATAAATGTTACACGTTTAAATCACTATATTCTTATAGTAATCATTGATATAGTGCGTTTGTTCACTAACTGGGGTCTCCCTGTCTCTCCAGCTCTTTAATAAACGGAACATACAGGTTTCAGGTAGGTGACAAAAAACTCAGGAGAGAGTAGCCATTGATCAGCTTCATTTTTCCAGTGTTCCAGTTTCAACTGTGTCTGCTGTCCTAGACATTCTTAGATGTAAACATTTAATAACGTCCCTTTATAAAAGTATCTCCGTAACTCTTCCTCATGAGTTAATGTTAGTACCTGTCCCTCAGTTTAATGTTTGCTTGCAGGTGTCTCGCCAGATGGCTATCTGGTATGGGGTCGTATTTTCTACAGATTCTGCAGATTCCCATAACACTGCTCATTTATTTGTCATCACTTCGCTTCGTTTCACTCGCTGAACAAACACTCTATTCACTCGCTGAACAAACACTCTATAGACTCCTGGTTGCTGAACAAACACTCTATAGCAATGAGTACTATCACATTTAGAGCTTTTTAACACAATCATTCCTGGGATTCCTTCAAAATAGGAGCTCTGGGGTGCCGGAAAGACTTGGAGCCCCTTTTACTCTGGAATGTGTTAACACTTATTTTAACCAAAGAAAATCTCCTACCCTATGTATGATGATTTACACAAAGATTCACAATTTTTCATAAAATAGCTGATCTACAAGATCACAGCGACACTCTATGAGCTTATATATCGTATAGAATAATGTTTTTTTAGATACAATTTATAATGACTGGTTAGGAGAGGGGATGATATTGTGATGTCACTAATGTGGTCTATTTCAATTTTACTCAAAGGCTTTCAGCTTTCAGAAAGAAACCAAAAATACACAGGGAACACATATTTCATTGTTCTCACCACACCTGGTTAGAACCATGTTAACTCCATAGACGCATACAAAACACCTGGGGGTCTATTAGAGAAATGTTAACTCCATAGACTCATACAAAACAGAAATCACGGCACTTCATTATTAATTGGTTAAAGCTGTAACTCTGTAAAATGTCACCAGCACAGTTTACCCCTTCTTTACATCCAGACCTTTTTCACCAGCAGGCCACACTGCTCTGCTAGTTCCTACAATTTCCATGGGCCCTTGCTTCGACCTGACCTCTGAACCCTTCTCCCCCTCCCAGGACTGTCTGTACTCCAGAAGGTTCTGGACACAGCGGCCGAGAGGAACTGGCTGGTGACCTCGGTCAACGTGGAGACGATGACGGAGGCCTCCTTCCAGAAGGTGTTCCAGGACCTGGACAAGACGAAGGAGGGACAGATCATCATCGACTGTGAGACAGAGAGGCTCACCGGCATCCTCAAAAAGGTCAAGGAAAGCTTCCCGCTGTCTGCTGTTGCCAGGGTGCTATTTGTACGCTCATAATGTGGCACACCTGCCATGCATTTATACCACCCGCTTCCGATAATCACCAGTAGGTTACTTATCATTCGAATGCAATCGAGCCGCAGCAGGCTCGCCTGGAGCTGACTGGCTCATCATGAAACTGACTTACGTGGCCGTGTAAAGGTCCTTTCAAAGGGGAAGCGATTTAACGTGCCTATAGTTCATTTTCAATGAGACCTGCGTTTTATTTCTGTGCGAGCAGAGAAGTCGAAAGGGCGGCAATCGTATTTACGTGAGCGCGGTCCCGTGAATTTGTTGCGTGCATGCTCGTTACGTGCACACGCCCGCGACTTACCAGACCTGGATTCTGTTTAGCTTCTTTTTTTTCCGCTTGCATTGTTGCGCCCCTCTTGAGCAGACCTGTCGTTGATCCAGGCGACAACGTCTGCACTCATCGCTGCCCGTTTGAAAGGATCTTAAGACCGATATGAGTTTAGTATTAGGGTTAGATTTAGGCTTAGTAATAGTCGGACAACGCGACCAACGTCGGACGTTTCCGCATTTCCTAATGGCAGCCAGTCAGCTCCAGGCGAGCCTGCTGGCTGCATTGCATTCGAGTGACAAGTAACCTACTGGTGATTATCGGTTGACTTTCATTCTAATCCGAATAATTTATACTGTATAATTAGCGGCTGTGTTCAGCTGGAAGTCAATATATATTTGGAAAAACCTTTCGCACACCTAGAAATCAGGCGTATGCACAGGTGCATAGGCCATCAATGAAAGGGATGAAAATACACCCACACACTGTATCTGCTCGGTACACGAGTATTTTCTTTTAATAAGGCAACGTTTGGGTCCCTCCGGACCTTCTTCAGGCATGGCAGAAGTAAATCCATAACATACGGTACCCTACAAGCCTTTATTGTTTAAATCGCATTTATTATTTCCCAGACATGACATCACACCTCTAGCCAAAATTGGAAAAAGCACATTTGTTCTTCCACAAAGGCACAGTGCCAGGTTTTTGCAGGTGCTTATCAGATGAACAAAGGAGGAAGGATAGAAAAGGGGGGGAAATAAGGATAAAAAAAGAGAAAGCAGTGGGTCGGCCAGGCTGTGTTTAGTCTCCTGGAGCATCAAAGGACAGGAGAGATGAATAACATGGAGCTGACATTCAGAGAAGGCCTTTCGCCAGTGACGGGATCTGCACTTACACACACACACACACACACACACACACACACACACACGATAGAACTGGTTCATGCTGGTTCAGACCCGCACACTCGAGCAATTGTATCATCATCAATGTACGTATTACTATACGACACACATGAATCATCACATGTGCCTAGGCACCACTCTAACCCATTCACACATGCCGTAACACACACAAACGCATACTGTACACACAAATTCACCCACATACAGTATGTGGTGATATATATATATATATATATATATATATATATATATATATATATATATATATATATACACACACACATACACACACACACACACACACACACACACACACACACACACACACACACACAGACGTGGGCATGCAGGCACAGGGCGAGTGTTATTGATGGCCTGGTGTGCACAGTTAAGGTTATTGCATCAGTTCCCACCAGTTTACAGGAGCTGAGCCTGAGAAGTTCTGCTTTCAGACAGCAACCATCCATCACACACACACATCTGCTCCCTCCCTGCATAGCTGCGCGTGCACACACACACACACACACACACACACACACACACACACACACACACACACACACGGCATGCACACAAGCAGACCGACAGACACAGTCACACACACGTGTGTGCACTTGTCTGTCTGCCTGTGTCAGCAGCTAATCTCGGAACAAACACTAATTCGATTAGCATCAAATTTCTTGTTCATGCTACCACTACCAGTAGGGTATGTATGAATATTTTCATACAGTATCTCATATACTGTATAGTCTTCTAGCCATCAAATAGAACTACACCTAATCTAAGGAAGGGGTTCTCAAGGTTTTTGGCTGGGGACCCCCGGAAATGCTTTGGCCATGTCTCGCGACCCCCACCCTGCCCCCAATGCAAACTTACTGCAAAACCTTAATAATAGAGAAAATATATCATAAATGAATACTGAAACCAGATATAATCATTAAGGAAAGTTTATGCATGCACTACGTGTACTATGTAAACTCTTAATTTCCATTTTCCAGCCATTCAGTTGCAAAAAATATATAAAAATAATTTGGGGACCCCCAACATTATTTAGCGAACCCTTGAGGGGTCGCGACCGAAGGGGTTTAGAACGCTGATCTAAGGTCCCGTCAAAGACAAAGACTTTTTACAAAATAGTTTTGCATACATTTTTAACTGTTTTCACGCTAATCATTGTTTTGTTCAGCAGGAGCTCGAATTAATGTTTTACACTCTGATCATGGTACTTAATTTCATCATGAGCCATTATGTCACTAAAGATGAATCGTACAGGTGCCCTATTTGGTTTCTGCCGAAAAGCTGCACGTATTGTACTTTGTTACTTTAGTTTACACCCACTGCTTAATGTAGCCCGGCCTCCTCTGCCCTCCATCGTTCATATGGTACTGGAACACTGATCTTAGATCAGATAACGCCACTGACAGCATCCTGAGGGCATCTGTTCTACTCTCTCCTTAGATTCAGAGCATCCACGGAATACACAAGTAGTATGCTATGGTCCTGGATTCTTTATTTATCTGATCTAAAGTCAGTCAGGACAACTCAAGAATGGATGTAATATATATTCATTGAATACAAATGAGCAACACATTTATCATGATTTGACGATGAATTGGATCTGCTTTTAGGTACAGAGATCAAGTGCATCAGTCCCAACCATAGGGACTCCGAATCCCCCGTACCTAAACAGCAGATCCAAAATGACAGGTGGTCGGAGGAGGGTGAGAAGCAAAAGTTTAAGCAGACAGCAGCGCGGCAGTATCAGTGTGTGCAGCAGCAAGTGAGCAAGCAGATTGGGCAGTGCAAACTTCCAGTTTAAATAGCCGGTATGAAAATGGGATGACTGTGTGATTGGATGAAGTGAGCCCAATTAAAAGGCCGGCAGAAACTGCACTGAGTTTCCTGGCTGAACTTGCTCTGCGCATGTCTGTGACAGGCGCGATGCTCATTTGTACCGCGGAACATACTGCACTTAAAGGACCACTTCACCACTTTTCAACATATCTTCATATAATTGCTCCTCACTAATGATTATGATAAAACATCACCATTTTTGCTACTCAGTATGTTTCTCATATAGGAGGGCTGTGGGAAGTTCAGAAACCTGTCCACCAGTGACATCATCGATGGGGAATCCAAGTTAATAGAAACTCAAGGCTTTCTATTTCTGAAAAGTTGCAATGCGGAAGCGGAAGCGATAATACAAATTTGAATATCTTTAAATAGAAATCTTGTTTAAAAATAAATGTCACTGGTGGACGCATTTCTGAACAGCCCACAACCCTCCTATTAGACACAGAACAAGTAGAAAAAAATGGTGCTATTTTTATCATGAACATTAGTTAGGACCAATTATATGAAGATAGGTTGAAAAGTGGTGAAGTGGTCCTTTAATTCTTTCCATGCCAACTACGATATATTTTGCACTTTCCCTCTACAACAGTTGTATGCCAAGTATGAGATATCTTGTAGATAAAGCTAATGGTTTTCTCTGAAAATCTACTTTTAACACTGGCCTGGTTGCTAGGCAACGCCTTGCACCAGGAAATGTGTGCAGGCATCCCATAGAGTCCCATTTAAAGTTCAGATTTTTTTAACTTAAATCCTGTGTGTTCATTTCACTCGGAGTGAACGAACGGCTCTGTTTGCTTACCGGCAGACCGAAATGAGCAACACATGATTTAACTTGTTCTTCCGAGCCCCAGGCTGAGCTGCAGGGTCTGCTGAGTGTTGGAATCACCATTAATAACAAATGCCACCGTCTGCCATCCCCCTGAGCATCATTAAACACACACACACACACACACACACACACACACACACACACACACACACACTCTGGGGGTGCGCACATGCATGCTCATGCACATTATACTTACACATGGGAAGATGCATTTGAAAAATATGACCATTGCACACAAACACGAAAATAGAGATGAGATGGGAGGAGACGAGGGGATAGGAGAGGGGAAGAGGAGAGAGTGTAGGCTGAGAAAAGGAGACATCAAAGGGAACAAGGAAGCATCTTCTGTATGTCAAATCAGTCATTAATTGACCCCTTCCGCTTTAATTTTCTTCAACACTTCTGTGACGTTTGCAGGTCAACCGTTATACTGCACTTTATCGTATTTGTTAGGAGACTTCTCATTAAATGGGATCTCTGTTCTGCTGTTGTCCTCATTATTCACACTGTGAGATCACAGGAAAAGCATGTAAAATGAATATTCAATGTTATGTTCCATCTGTCTCATTGCCCCATTTACAGTATGCCCTGAACTGTACAAGCTCCCAATAATGAAAGTATTATATCTCTCCTTCTCCTTCACTCGGTTGTCACTATCAAATGCATGCATTTTAGTATTTCTCATTCCTTTCTCTTTAACACTCTCATTCCCTTCATCTCTGTCTGTCTGTCTGTCTGTCTGTCTGTCTGTCTGTCTGTCTGTCTGTCTGTCTGTCTGTCTGTCTGTCTGTCTGTCTGTCTGTCTGTCTGTATGTCTGTCTGTCGCTCGCATAGTCGACTATTCAGCTAGTTGACTAGTACACTAGTCGACCTTGTTGGTACTAGTTGACTAGTTGATACTCACACACACGCACACACACACATGTACACACACACACACACACACACACACACACACACACACACACTCTCTAATTAATTAATTTTCTCTGTTCTTTTTTTCCAGATTGTTGAACAAGGCAAGAATGCGAAGAGCTATCATTACATCCTGGCTAATCTGGTAAGGACTCATCAATCGCATCAATAACACTGATTTGCGTTCATAGATTCTCTGCTGACTCAGTTCACCTTCTACGTTCCCTTTTTTACGCTGCTACAAAAACATGGACTCCAGATGCTAAATGCGTCATTACCTTTATACCAAATCACCTCTCCTGAACGTATTCATTTTGTCCCAAGCTGCGTGGTTTTATCTTTAAATACCCTCCCCCCAATACACGTGCGCAACACACCACACACACCACACACACACACACACACACACACACACACACACACACACACACACACACACACAGTAACAGAACAGGTGAGGCTGTTGCAGGTAGAAGTGTGAGAGAGGAGACAGAAGATTGTCTATAAAAAGCAGTACAGAGCTCCAGTGAGGCAGACAATAAAGGTCAGTCACTAATATGCAATAGCTCGCTGCCATTTCCCCATCATGTCACGTGGTATTTAGGCAGCATTAAGGCTCACTAAAATAGCCAAATTAATGGAACATTGATATGAAGAGAAGCCACGATAATAGCAACATTAATATGCAGCTGACAGTCCCAACGATTTTTCACTGCAGCATATTTTAGATCCCCCCCTGTTGTCTGGCCAGTTTCCTTGATTACCTTTTAAATGATAAAGCGAGGACAGCAATAAAGTCTAATAACCAAAACAGCCACTATATTGTGTAATGCTCCATTAAAAAGACCTGTCAGACAATGACTATTCCCCCATTGCCTTTGTCTTTTTCTTTTTGTAAACCTCAATTTGTGTGCGTGCGTGCGTGCATGCGTGCGTTTCCTTCCGACAAGTTCCCAGCATCAGGAAAGAGCGGTTTCTAAGTAACCTGTCCAGCTCACTGCACTGCATTAACTGCATTAACTGCATTAACTGCACTGCATTAACTGCCACATGAAGCAGAGACAAAACAGACATGTCAGTTTAGAAATACAGACACCTACAACAGCACAAACTGCTACAATAGACAGACTGAGGAGAGAAGGCTGAATGAAGGTCGGCGGCAGGGGAGGTAAGGGAGGCAAGGATGCTCTTGGTTCCGCAATATCCGCCTGCCTCTATCTGTCACGGTGCAGGGATTGATATAAGATTGTGGAAAATGAAGCTGCCTGTTAACACCCTGAGCAGCAAGGACGGAGTTCTCCGCTGTATCAATTGGTAACACCCAGCACTCATTGATCAAAAGACGGAGATTATTGATATCAAAACCGATCGTATCGCTCCACAGGCTGTTGCGCAACATTCAATGTTTTTACGACTTAATAACTCTTGATCTAAATCATTCCGTCCAATTCTAAGAAAAGATTATGTGCTAGACGGCCCATCGCGGTCCCGTCGCTAGTCGCGTTAGAATTAATCATACCTCCCGTTGTTGTCCTTGTTGTCGGTCGCATGGAGAGTGTTTTGGCTGCATCAAGCTATGGGAATCGTAGTCCAGGAACGAAGTGTCCATGACATCAGACCCTGGGCTCACTGCTAAAATCTAAAATATCTAAAACCAATCAATTGTTCGCTCCTGTGTTCAGTGCGTAATGAGAACGCTCAACCACAGACATTCCCTGCTGTTCACAGTCACCATAGTAGTTCTTAGCCAGTTTCAGGAAAGACACAATGTACTTACTACTCACGTTGGCTGTTAAAGTTGTATCTGTATCTGTCTGTTTTTCAATGGATTCTGCCCTTCCTGTCTGTCTGTCTGTCTGTCTGCCTGTGCCTGAAGAGCGCAAACTGACAGTGAAAAGTGTACTGGTTAAGTAATCAATTTGCAGGTGTGGGGACTTAGGCTGAGTAGGCCCACTGGCAGAGCCTGAGCAGAGTATTTTTTGGTGGTTCTGGAGACCCATGGGTCCGACCGACTGGATACCGGGCACTGCACTCCCTGTGGGGGTTTGGAACGTGTGTGTCGAATGTGAAGTCGGTGGGGGAAACGCTTCTCGAGTTACGTGCATTACAACCGTGCACGCACGCACGCAGAGACGTGGCGCATATAGGATTTAAATGTTATGATGAAAGGCTCCACCGTACAGCAGTTTGTGCTCGCCTCGCCATATCTGTGGGTAGGATGTCAACTGAGCTCCACCTCGCCATATCTGTGGGTAGGATGTCAACTGAGCTTCACGCACCGAGGTTCATTTGCGCAATTGCGGGCGCGGGGGGGAGGGGGGAAATGAAAGGGATGGGATTGGATTGGATATGTTTTCTTCCATTTCATTCATTAATGGCTCCAAAAATGGAGTCAGGGCTTTATTTATTCTTTCTCTCTCTCTCTCTCTCTCTCTCTCTCTCTCTCTCTCTCTCTCTCTCTCTCTCTCTCTCCCCCCCCCCCACTGCACTAGTCCCATGTAACAATGGACAGCCTTAACAGTAAATCACTCCGTTCTCCTTCCAGGACCCTCCATTGTTCCTGGTGATTCCCAGCTGAACAGAGTAAAAAACTGAAGCCTGTGAGTTTCGGATGGAATATTTTCATCATCCATGCTCACCACGCTCGCCCTCAGGGAAATGACACTCTAGAATAACGTGAAATGTACTTCGCATTCTCACGAATCTCACCCCTCTCACTCTCAAGAAAGATGGAAATGAGACCTCTGTACAATAACCTCCCCTTAGAGCAGGAGAGGGATTTGTCGTTTTCATTATGTATTTGACCCGTGCACACTCTTACTGTCACAGCTAAAAGGGTTTAGAATGTAATGTAGCACAGTAAGCACACAGTATGGAACACTGCTGCTACAATTCACAAATCACTATATGCTTTATTGCCGTGAATGTATGAAGACAATGATTAATTTGATTAATAAAGAAAAGGTACTATCCTACTATTCTATCCTATTTTACTAAAATCTGTTTTGTGAACTCTCACTCCATTAATAGTCCAGGCAATCTAGCCCATTTTAGACCCAAAAATCCGACTAATTAAAATAGATTTTTTTTCAACAGATATCATTTCTATGAGGTGTCTAGAATAACATACTAAAAGTCCTAAGAAATCCTAGATGCGGAAATATATTCAATTCTCATCAATTCAAGATGTGTGCTAATACCTCGAGAAAACTAAACACCCTAATGGGCTTTTTTTTTCTTTTGTCCTATCACAATGAAACTTTCCACAATGAATCTTAACATGCAAACTAAACTTTTTTGTATTACAAGTTTCTCTGAAACTTAATTTGAATACCGTATGCAAATTAGCTTAATATATATTGAATATGCCCACATTTGCATATCACGAAAATTACTTTCCCCCAAAATGTATAATATTTACATTGTTGTTTGTTAATGATATCAAACACACTGATCAGACTTTCATGAACCATTTCATCGAAATATTGTGACTTCATAGAATAACATCAAAAACACCATTCATATGTATGACAAATGCATAAATCCGTCAAATCCTCCTCCAACCAGTTGGCCAGTCCAAAAGCAGCATTGCCATCAACCATTAGCAGTAGGATGGTTGGAGGAAGATTTGACGGATTTATGCATTTGTCATACATGCATAATGACAATTGTTGCATGCTATGATGTGTGTTGTCAAACACACACACAAAAGCCCATGGTACAGTTCGAGGACAGAACAATTACAAATGAGAAATATGAAAAGTGACACCAGTGACAAATGGAGCTAATAATTACTCATGATATACATTTTGGTTTGCTTTAAGCCACCTCTTAAGGTTGAATTTCTTCACTATTCACTACCGTATGAATATAGGCCTATCTCGGTTTCTAGGAAATTAAACGGAAGTTAAAAATAATTTTTCAGAATTTTTCAAATCCATTTATCTCGTATTCTTTTCCCATATTGTGTTTTTGATCAAAAGAAGCTTTATTCACGACCCATAACTAAAGCGGTTACAAAACGTATGTTTCGGGTGAATTCAAATGAGATTGCGGCTAACTTTACATAGCCGTTTTTACTTCCGGTTCACGACCCGAGAGTTCAAAATAAGAGATTGCTCTGAAAACACAGTGGCAAGGGCTAAACACAGAGATAAATACATTTGGCAGTCTCGCACACGTTGTGAGCAGTTATTTTCTACTAAGTATTCCCTCAGACTAGGGGCCAGGAGGGGGCGAGATCCAATTGCCGACCGTCATCGTCGGTCGGTCCCGCCGTAGGTCGGTCGGTAGGTAGGTCAGTTATGGGGTTATGGAGTTTAGGGTTAGGGTGTTTTTGGTCTACTGTATTAGCATGTAGAAAAGAAAAAAATACCGACCGGCGATTGGATCTCGCTGTCTCTCGACTAGGGATGCTAGAGTCAAAATTGATGATGTGTAAAAGAAAACGTACCTGTACAAAATAAAACCTTCCTATCACACAAAGATTTGGCGGCCCCCCTGTAGTAAGTCTGAGGACACCCTAGCGGTCACGGACCCCCTGTTGAAGACCCCTGTTACACCTCTACCTCTACACGTATATATGGAAGACAGAAAACGGCCTATATACAGAATGGTTGCTCACATTGCGTATCGATCTATTCATAATATCTTGTGTCTGTGTGCTTCAGGGTTTCCTGGACATTGATTTGACAGACCTAAGGAAGGGTGGAGCCAACATAACAGGTTTCCAGCTGGTCAACAACTCGGCGCCAGAGGTCAGCCGTGTGGTCGAGCAATGGATGGACTATGACAACAAAGATGCCAAAGTGTTGAAGCGAAGCCTGAAGGTATCTTATCCTCTCTTATCTGTCTGGTTGACATCTTTCTACTGCTTAACACCTTAACTACCCAGCGTCAGTAGGAGCGTTAGTAGGAAACGTTCCCGGAATGATTGCCGACCACCTAATACATTAATTCTTCTACCGCGACGGGACTGTGATGGGCCGTGAAAAACACATGTTTTGATTAGTATCGAAATCTGTGATTTATCTGTGATTTTCTGTGATTTTCTTTTACATCATCGTTCGCACATTATTATTATTATCGCACAAGATCTAAGCTGTGTGATGTACTGTATAGGCCTACATTTTTAGTTAAAACCATTAATATCAATATCTGCACTCTAGCAATTAGTGCACCTGGTGAATGCTAGCCTATCAGTTATTGGTATCTTGTTTAGTCGTGCAATGTAACTAAGTAAATGTACTCAAGTACAGGGCTTGACGCTTAGCATTTTTCCAAGTAGCACGTGTGCGCCTAAGTTGAAAAATCTAGTAGCACACAAATTATTTTAGGAGCACCATGAAAAATGATGTATTTTTAAGGGGCGCTAGCCCCTCCAATATACAGCCTTTGTCCACACATCTCAAAATGAGCCATTGACAATCAACAGAGAAATTACGTCAAAATTCTGCTAAATATGACATAAATTAAACACCATTGACATTGAAGGGAAAATGTATGTCATATGTAAACGAGCAAATCAGCTAACCAATCACAGGCAACAGGCATTCTGATTGGCCAGTATGAGATATCTGATGATGTATGATGACAAGAGCGCCCCTCACTTCACATGGGTGTGATTCTTTTAATTAAGTGATATGAGGTAGGGGTGGAAAATAATGTCAAAATATTATATCACTATCTTTTCAGCAATTATCACAAAATAGTGATATTCATCATGATATCATTGTTATGTTTGTTTTCATATAATCTATATAATCAATTTGTTTTATGCTAATACTTTGTAGATAGATCGATAGTAGCTCTGTTCCATACCTCTAATACGTGCAACACATTAGAGCTATGGACCAGAGCTAGATAGATAATAAGTTGCTCATGGATGGATAGACAGGCTATCCGTTTTTATCCTGCTGTTCTATCATGTTAGTGTGACATTCAGACAGTGCAGAGGCTGCTCGATGGTGAATTAGTATTGTAACATTCTCCTTGGCGTTGACTGACTGATATTAATACGGTAATCCAGCCAGTTCGGTCATTTGCATTATCATTTATGCTGGGCACACACTTTTGTAAGCAAACGCTAAGCAAGGGTTGTTTTTGATAAACATCAATCCGTCCACTCCATGTGTGTGTGTGCGCACTACGCGTGCGTGCACGGCTGCACGCTGTTTCACCCGCGTTTGGTTAAAAGTAAGTTACGTTTGAACTTTGAACATTACAAACAAACTTTGCAAATAACGTGTCGGGGTCCAAGCAATTCCTTCTGAATCTGTGCGATCATGCTAATGCTATCCCGCTGAGTTCGCTCTGACTTCTTTAGCAAGCAGTAACGGGGAAGAGCACGGAGCAGCAACACAGGGAGGGGAGGGGCGGTGGGAGCAAAGGGAACAGATCTTCAAATGAACACCGCATTGAGCCTCGACAGAGTCGACACGTTGTTAGCTTGTAGCTCTTCTCTTTTTGGCGAACGACACCGCCGTTCAGAAATATAAATGTAGGTATAGAACCACGACTATAGAATGTGCACTTGCTGTAGACAGAGACTTGTCTTTATCACGATTGAATGGTCAAATCCTGTAGTCGCACCTGTGCTACAAATTCAATTTTACAACTCGCACAGTGATATTTTTAGTCGCAAATGCGAGTACCTAGTCGCACTGTCGAGCCCTGCTCAAGTATTAGCCTATACATAAGTGCTTACAGTGCACAGAACAATTTTAATGTACTTTTACTTTACTTTCCATTTTTGTTACTTTTACTCTACTACAATTACAGCATTTGTATCTGTAGTGTTATTTTGAAGAATTGATTATAATGCTAAAACCATTGTACATTTCAAGCTCCAAAACAGTTGCTCCCAACAAAAAATTACAAATAATGTAATGCAAAAAAATTGAACACGGCAGAGTATTCACAATGGTGAATTGAATTGAATTGAATTGTAATTGTTCTAGTGTTCTAATTCCAATTATGTCTGCTTATTTATTAGAATCACTTCCAATTCCACTTAATCTGTATCCTGACTGCGTTCTCTATCCTGATTGGATAAAATTGGTATCCTGAACTGGAGAGACATGGAGACTCCTGTTACTGAACAAATCAAACTAGATTGCAATGATTGCTATCACAATATAGAGCTTTTTACATCTTATTTTACCCGACCTTTAACATGCATATTATGGAAAATCTAGTATGGTTGTGTATGGGCCGTGAGGTATCTGTATCTTATATAAATGTTATTAGCTGTTGTGTCTCTGCAGTACACAGGTGCTCTGACCTACGACGGGGTGAAAGTCATGTCGACGGCGTTCCAGAACCTGAGGAGACAGAGAATAGATATCTCCCGTAGGGGCAACGCTGGGGAATGTCTGGCCAACCCACCTGCTCCTTGGGGACAGGGCATCGACATCCAGAGAGCACTACAGCAGGTCACTCACCACACGCACGCACACACCACCTTCTTTATGACGCCCTTCCTTTTGTCCCCAACGCACGCGCGCACGATTACATTCCGACACTGGGAAACAAAGTATAACATACATGCACACGGACATAGATGCATGCATGCACACACACACACACACACACACACACACACAATGTTCAATTACGTAGACACAAAGTGGCCACCACATTCACAGAAGCGCACACAACAACATGTCTAACATGTGTGCATGTTGTGGATTCAGTACACACATAATGTGTACTTGTTGAATCCACAACATTATAGGCACATACTGGCTAAATCACACACAAACACACTCTGGCACACATGCAAATACATAAAGCCATGTGTGCATTCATGCAAGTGTTTGAGTGGCACATTGACTAACAGTTCCTGATCCAGAGCTGGCTGAACAAATGAGGTCTCGTTCTGTGTCGTAAAGGTCACATTAAGTCCCAGCAGAGCTCACCAGTATCGAATGTGACGTCCTCTGTTGGTAAACACAACCTGCAGGCAATAAGTCTCGCCCCAGAGCATCATGGGAAATTACATCAGCATTTGAGCTCAGTAATGCAATGTTTGGACCAGCTACAGTATACTATACTTAAAGATAGAATGGCGTGATCCCCCCCCCCCCCCCCAAAAAAAACCCAAAACAAATCGGGTAATAAAGTGTTTAATGTTTCTTTATGTGGCCACACCCACCAGTTCATTAAGTATGCCTGTTTGTCAGGTGGGTGGTTTATCACCTCAACTGAAGCCGCACTAACAGCTGTTGTTGTATGATAAAGGGGGAGAGGTTAGGGGAGGGGATGATATTGTGATGTCACTAACGTGGTGTATTTCAATTGGCTTTCAGGAAGAATTAAAAAAAATACACAGGGAAGACATATTTCAATATTCTAACCACATTAGATTAGAGCAATGTTAACTCCATAGACGCATACAAAACGGAAAAAAGTACAAAAATCATGGCATTCCATCTTTAGTGTAATAGCAAGTCACTCTCCCCTACATTTCACATTCATATGGAAACGTACTTGCGCACACACCTACCCTGTACATTCACTCATATGATTGGACTGTTTTTAGACTGTAGATTAGTATAGTTTCACCTATTCTTCACTGTGCGTGCGTGCGTTAAAATGTGCGTGCGTGCGGCCTGAGGCTCTGTCTGTGGAATGGCAGTGCACACGTCTGGTCAATGTAACTATCTGCCGGGGGGTAGACTGGAGATTGAAGCTGCTCTCGCTCTCACCCAGCTAAGAAAAATACTGCAGACACACACACACACACACACACACACACACACACACACACACACACACACACACACACACACATTTTAACCTCCGTAGGCACACATGTAGCACATTCACAAATAAATTAATGCAAACACATTCAACCCAAGCTAAACACGCAACGGCGTGTAAAACCGTTGTTGACGCATAAATGTTGGGCTGCTGGTTGACGGAACATTCATCTCATGCATGATGAGATGAGTTGCTCTTCTTTCCGCTCTGGGAGTCACAGTGACACCACAGAAGAGTGACTCACTGACACCATGTGTCCGTCTCCTCTTCACACAGGTCCGTATCGACGGGCTGACGGGTCACATCCAGTTCAATGAGAGAGGCCGCAGGACCAACTACACTGTCAGCGTTATGGAACTGGCCCCCTCTGGACCCAAGAAGGTCAGTCTGGGTACTGTCTCCTGTCTGGGAGGTGGCGGAGAACAGAGGTCAGTCTGGGTACTGTCTCCTGTCTGGGAGGTGGCGGAGAACAGACTTGTGGCCACAAGGTCACCGTCACACGTCTCAGTGCCTTGAAGTAGCAGCTTGAGTGGCCTTCCGTTGAGCGTCTTGCGCCACAGGGGGGAAATCTTAAAAAACACCAATTCAGGAAGTAGTCAAAGGAGGTATTGCGTAATTAGGCAATGTTACTGCACCTGATTTACCTGTATATTGATTTCCTGCTCTGTGCTATTTATGCTCAGTTTTATATTTTATTGTCTCTTTTCATTGTTTTATATTGCTATGCTCTACTGTCTTGTTTTTACTCTGTTCAGCACTTTGGTCGGCTTTGGCTGTGTGAAGGTGCTATACAAATAAAATTTGATTTGATTTGATTTACTGTACAATAATGTGAAGACATTGAGGGGGGGATAATAAGCCTTGAACCTTAGTAGAGTACTTTGCAATTTTTGTGTGAAATGTGGAATCATTTGAGCTTGCGTGTGCTGTGAGACATGAGAGCAAAGCTGTCTCAAACTCCATGGCCATCGACTTGAATTAAGTGTGGCTGGATTGTCTTGGATCATCTGGGCGGCTGAGGACCTCAAGAGTTGGAGATGAATCATTGTTGTACTTTGTATAGATGTATGTATCATGTATACTATACGTTTGTTCCCCCGCCTACTTTAATGATGTGCCCTGTTTGTTGTAGGTGGGCTACTGGAATGAAGATGAGAAGTATGTGAGCACAGCGGCCATGAGAGGCACCAATGAAACATATGGCCTTCAGAACAGGACCTACATCGTCACCACTATCCTGGTGAGAGTGTGTGCGTGAATCCTCTTTTTTTAGGAACACCCTGCTTCACACTGAGTACAGGCTTTAGTTCCTACTATTGGTACGACTGTGTGTCGGGAGCAACGGATGATTTCCGCATATCTGGCATTTGGTGTGTCGGATCTGTGTGTGCGCTCACACACACTAAAACCTGGTAGCTGCCCAGTACAATCACAGTCTTATACTCTCGGCCACTGGTGGAAAAAATACTCAATTGTTTTACTTAAGTAAAGGTATCAATACTGCAATGCAGAACTACTCCATTCAAAATGTACTTAAAGTATAAAAAGTAGAAAGTACTCACTATGCAGAATATCCCATTGCATGTGTGCATGGTTAATGTATGTTTTGTAAAAATAATATAAATCTACAAAGTAACTAGTAACTGAAGTTTTCTAGTAAATGTAGTGGAGTAAAAGTACAATATTTATCTCTGATATGTAGTGAGTATAGCAGTAAAAATAATGGAAATTAGAAGTACTCAAATAATGTACCTTTTTTGACCGGGGTACCTCTATCTACAGTGTATGGCGAACATTCTGAACTTGACGATAATTGAAGATCTAACAAGCTCACATGATGCAATGTGGGTTTGTAACTTGGCTATTTTCAGAAAATATAGATTTGGTGTTTAGACTACACCAAATTTAGGCTGACAATTTAGGAAAATTAGGCTGACACTAGGTGTGATTCGGATTCCATTATGCCTTTGCGAAAATAGGAAGCGTATGTTCATTAAGTCGAAAAAGAAATGCGCTTTGTCTCTTGTTTCCATCCACTGATTATTTGACTCACGCCACGGGAGATACCAAATGAGTTCATGAAATAAGCAGTCCTGTGACACTATTTTGCCAGTAAAGTGAGCCTTACCGTTATATGACATATAACATATACATATATTAGGCTATACAAACATATTATACACGGACTGCCTGGTTTTTGTCCATCGGCTCCTCGGAATTTAATTAACTATTAGACTATATAGCTGGTAAGACTAGAATCACTAGATTGTAAATATTAAAGTAGGCCTAATTTCCTGACTTTCTATTTAAGGGACATTTAACTATAAGCCGAACACATTAATAAATAATAGCCTAAAGATGTTTTTCTCCCCGACAGCCTGCTGCTCCTCGCAAACACAATGAACACACACAGATACACAATATACATGTAGCCCTGTAGCTTACTGTTGCCTGATTTGTGCTTCTTACCACGGTACAGAACTGATTTAGCATCTCATCCGCTGTGATATTGTAGGCTTTAGGCTACATAAATGTTATCTGTGCCACATGCAAAGTGCGACAAAAGCAATCCAAGTTTATGAGTTGAACTTGAGTTGAACTTGCTGTGTGTGTGTGTGTGTGTGTGTGTGTGTGTGTGTGTGTGTGTGTGTGTGTGTGTGTGTGTGTGTGTGTGTGTGTGTGTGTGTGTGTGTGTGTGTGTGTGTGTGTGTGTGTGTGTGTGTGTGCGCGCGCCTCCCTATAATAAAGTGTGTTTTTTCCGACAGCCTCGCAATAAACACACACACGTAGGCTACAGACTGTTGCTTGATATGCGCTTCTGGTCCTTATACGTGCAGGCTTGAACTTGCATTAATATTCGGGGCGCATGGGGGATAAATTTGTTGTTTATTTATTTGCACAGTTTTGCGATATCATTGCAGCTGGTAGGCTACAGTGTAGGCCTACGTCTCTCATCAATGCAAACGGCAGAAGCCGTTCGTAGTTTCATCACGGTTGCTTGCAATGACAGGCAATAGAGGCCTACCAGTTTAAAATCATCCTTATAGTTGGTGGTGATACATTCTCTATGGACATTATAGCAATAATAGCGTATTTTAGTTGTTTCCCCTCGTCCGTTCCGAGGTGTTTTGGAGAATTATATTCATCTAACTTCCATGATCAAACCATCGCGTGTTTTTTTTTTCTTCTTTTCCAACTGTTCAAAAGCGATATAATGCGAGTTCAATGCTTTCTAATTAGAAATCTTTTCCGCAAGTGTTTCCATACCCCATTTGCGCATTTCCCTTTTTCGATATAGCCCCAAAATCCGCCACCTTCAAGTGAAAAATGGAGACTTATTCGCATTTTGAGTTGTTTCCATCCAGGAGATTTTGCGCAAGAGCCTTTAAAGCACAAAAAAAACGGCTTTATGGAAACACCTACTGATGTGTCTTACTGCACTGCCACATCTTTTATGTTTGCACGCACCACAACTGCAGTGTTATTCTAGAACAGCCACACACAGTGTAGCTTTGTACAGCTTGGCAGTAGATGGGCAGCGGACCTCCACTGCGCAGGTTAATGGGGTAAGGGATTTCCACAGCGTGCCTCTTTGCGAACCCTGCTGTTCTGGCTTACAGACACAGCCAAGCCTGATGTTAGGAGGCGACATGGAGGAGCATGGTTGAATGAGCTCAGTCTAGCACTAGTGGTGGAAAAGGTACTAAGATGTTTTACTTAAGTAAAAGTAGCAATACTGCATTGTAGAACTACAATACAAGTAAAAGTCCGTAATTCAAAATGTACTTGGGTAAAAGTACAAAAGTATTGGCATCAAAATGTACTTAAAGTACAAATGCAGAATGTCCTATAATCAGCCAATGTTCCATGACACAAAAAAACAAATGCTGTGTGTCTCCAAAGACACAAGATAGCTTAGCTGAGTGCTGAGGAGAGAGATGGGGAGAGAAAAGGCTATGAGATGAAATGAGATGAGATGATATTGTTAATCCCTGAAGGAGAATTGAGGCGTTACAGCAGCATAATATGAAAAAATACGTATACTACTAGACAAACAGAAACATATCAGACACCGGTGGACATAAACACACAAGACCAGGGCCGACATAGGACCAAATTCATCGAGGGAGTACATACTGAAGGAGCTACCAGGCATACTGGAAAGAGAAAACCCAACTGCTGCGACAGTATAAATCCTAATAAACTATCAAATAAAATAACTGCACCAAAGACAGAGTCATGGAGGAAGAGGTAAAAGACAGACCCACCCACTGGACACAAAAATGTGGTGGAAAGAGAGCGTTCTAACCACCTGCCCATCAGAGACACATACAGTACATGTACTTGATCCCACAGATTACATACGCCCAACATGACCAATGACAAAAAACTCCCATACCTACTGGGAAAAATACAACAATGAGCAGCAGCAAGATGTGTGAATTGTTGCGATAAAAGGTTAGCCAATGGAACATAACCACCCTAAGGACTACCTGTACCGAGTAGACCGCTATACCTACGTACTGCACATACAGAGCTGATACCTTTAAATGCATTTAGTTTAGAGGAAAACAATACTGTGACTGCAAAAGATTGCTGTTACTTGTTTCAAAAAGCTTTAAGCCCTGTACTGTATGTAACATATAACGATACAATGAGGCATAGCTCAAGCAATGCTGTACCACCTCCAACTGTATACTTTCCCAATTTTCAACAGTTTGAAATTTTGATTTTGAATTTGAATTTGAATTTGAATTGAATTGAATTGAATTGAATTGAATTGGATTGAAAAAGAGATGCATTTACTGTATGTAGACTGCCTACACTTTATTGTGATTAAGGTATGATCAAATACCTCATCCTGACAAGTTTTCTGAAAAACTTCAAATATTTATATAGCAGCATCACATTTTTAAAATGTTTGAATACTGTACAGTGTACATACTGTACAGAACCCAAAAATGGGTTCCCAGCCTGAAGGGGTAAAACACCAAATGGGGTTCCCGCCCATAGTGGAAACGCAAATTAAACAATGAAAACATAACTTGTGTCAATAACTTAATTAACTCAATTAACTCATGTAACTCGTGTTGGAGAGGGAAATATGAGAGTTAAAAACAAATCTAACAGAATGAGCACGTGATTGTTACGTTGATATCACAGACGTCTCTTGGACGTGAAGAGACATTAGGCTACAGTGAATCTGTAAGTGTGTGTGTGTGTACTTGTGTGTGTGTGTGTGTGTGTGTGTGTGTGTACTTGTGTGACCTTTCTCTTCACTGTGTCTCTGGGGTCGTTTTCTCTGCCAGGCGTGTAACCATGATTACCTTCCTCTCAACCGTAACCCACAGGGGGGCTGCTCATCTTTACACCATCATGAAATATGGACGTAGGATTTGCTGTGCTCACTGTCGTCTTATAGCTTTATGTAACTCTGTCAGTCGTAACGACCTGAGGGAACCGCGGGGGGCCTCCGTGGTTCGATAGCGGACAATTCAAAACTGGCCTGCTTCAATCCCACTTCCAATGCAGCGTTCACTTTCTTGGCTGCTTGCCTTTGATTTATCTGTTGACTGTGAGAGAGAAAGAATGGAAAAGGCCCCAGGTGTCATGTCAGCTTTAATCTTCTCAGGATGTCCAATCTCTGTGTGTGTGTGTGTGTGTGTGTGTGTGTGTGTGTGTGTGTGTGTGTGTGTGTGTGTGTGTGTGTGTGTGTGTGTGTGTGTGTGTGTGTGTGTGTGTGTGTGTGTGTGTGTGTGTGTGTGTGTGTGTGTGTGTGTGTGTGTGTGTGTGTGTGTGCAATGAATATCAGTGTGATAGTTGTGGTGTAGACTCTGCCATCCACTTGACCTTTTAATT
Organism: Protomyctophum bolini; assembly: GCF_963924005.1. NCBI lineage: Eukaryota > Metazoa > Chordata > Actinopteri > Myctophiformes > Myctophidae > Protomyctophum > Protomyctophum bolini. The sequence continues at coordinate 31,557,577 of NC_137871.1, forward strand.
TTGTATAACAATATGTTTATAGTTATAGTGCTCAGTGTTAATGGCCCTTGACATTGCTTGTACATAAACCTACAGCGTGACATACTGTACATACTCATACATGCAGTAAAAACATACAGTACCTGTACACTAAGGCTGTCCCCAAACGGTTTTAGGATCGGAAAATCGCTCGTTACGTTGGCGCTCGAACCTCAGTGAATGAGTTTTTTCTTTTTTCCATTTAAAGTTTATTTTTTTATTTTTTTTAACAGCAAAACAATCATATTGTCCAGCCCGGTCCAGCTGAAGCCCGGCAATGTTCTTTAATACCATAACCCCGATTCCAGCACCAAATTAATGTAATCTCTCTGACATGCACTTTCTCTGATGTGTGCTGCGTGCAGCAGCAGCTCTTGAAGAATGATCTTGCAAACGTTATCCCCTCAAATAAATATCCATGAGGCCTACAGTAACTGTATCTAACTGAAATATATTATAATGCGGCATACTGTATATAAGCTTCATTAATTGTTTATTGTTGCGTCGGGAAGCGATGTGTTAGTTTTGTTTTCATGTGTAGCCGCACAGGTGGAAAAAACTCTTCTTGAGAGCCTTCAGTCCTGGGTATTGAGACAATTCAATCCACTTATTATTTATTATTTAGCTGCCTAAATGCACAACATTATAATATTCCGGGAGCAGCTATGTCCATACCTAACCATATACCATACAGTGATGCCCCCTGTCAGGTTGCTCTGGGTGGTAGCAGAATACAAAGACTTCAGGATGTTCTGTGAAACCTTGAATTTCATTAACTGCCTGAGGTGTTAACAGGCGTTGACTCACCTTCTTTACCACAGACTATGTATGTATACCCACTATACCGGCGGTATGCACAAAAGTGTGTCAATATAGTACATCCCTTTCCTCATGCCTCCCACTTGCAGGAGTCCCCATATGTGATGATGAAGAAAAACCACGAGCAGCTGGGGGGGAACGATAAGTACGAGGGCTACATTGTGGAGCTGGCCGCTGAGATAGCCAAGCATGTGGGATACCACTACAAGCTGAAGGTTGTCTCCGATGGCAAGTACGGAGCCAGAGATGCGGAAACCAAGATGTGGAACGGCATGGTGGGAGAACTGGTTTATGGGGTGAGTGAGAACCAAGATGTGGAACGGCATGGTGGGAGAACTGGTGTACGGGGTGAGTGAGCCCACTTTGACTGATGTCTCTAACAGGTTAATGCTATATTAGTCTTGTGTAGCCAGACAACAATTCCACAATCACTGACTGTCTGGAACTACACCTCCCGAAATCCGAATAAGGAAGCTGCCATTTCCGTTCACGAAAATGTATTTTAAAATATCTTTACCTTTTTAATTATATATATTTTTTTATTTCCATTTATCTCATAAGCAGCGAGCTACTGTATATGCTTAGATGATTTCTATTTATATTAGGATAAATTTGTGGGGCTGTAAAGACTAAACGGAAGTGGGGAGGAGGCTTCACTTCTGCTTTATCTCTTACGGAATGACGGAAGCATTTGAAAATTGCAGGAGGCAACAGTCTGGCCACGTGAGACTGTACATTCATATGTATACTAACATGCACATGTTCCGTTCCTCAGAAAGCCGATGTGGCGGTGGCTCCTCTGACCATCACTCTGGTGCGTGAAGAAGTGATCGACTTCTCCAAACCCTTCATGTCTCTGGGGATCTCCATCATGATCAAGAAGCCCACCAAGTCCAAACCGGGCGTGTTCTCCTTCCTGGACCCGCTGGCCTATGAGATCTGGATGTGCATTGTGTTCGCCTACATCGGCGTCAGCGTGGTTCTGTTCCTGGTCAGCCGCTTCAGCCCGTACGAGTGGCACGCAGACGACTATGAGGACGGGACCGACGCGCAGACGCCCACCCAGCCCTCGGCCTCAAACGGGCTCCAGCCGGGCCAGGCGGGTGGCATGCAGGCAAACCCCAACCAGCAGAGCCCCGAGCAGACCAACGAGTTTGGCATCTTCAACTCCCTGTGGTTTTCCCTGGGAGCGTTCATGCAGCAGGGCTGTGACATCTCCCCACGGTAAGCAGATGACAAGGCTTGTTTATCACATACAGCTGCCGACAGTACTGCCAAGAGTTCAACATGTTGTTTTCTTGTCCCAGCCAGCAGTGCTTTGTTTGTGGGGGGGATCTACATCTGTATTGGCTGTTGTCGTACATAATTGAGATGAAAGTAGTTTGGTTCGCCTGCCTTCTAGCATTGGTACCCAGGCTTTCATTTTCGTTTGCATTCGAAAAATGAAAGTCTGGGGAAATGCATTGGAAACTCTGGTATAGGAAACCCACTTCCTTGTATTTCGCTAACCAATACCAGTGCAGAGGCGCGTCACTCCAAATTTGGTGACGACAGTCTTCTCCGATGTTTTCTCCCGGGGAGGGGAGGGGCGGGGCGGGGGCGGATGCTCAGATCAGCGAACCAATAGGATCCACCATTTTTTCCGTGCCGGCAATCCGACATATCACATAGGCTGCGCCAGGCCATTACTAATCCCGGACTTTTAGACCAATAGAAAGTGTGTTGTTCTCATCCCAACAGAACATGCACCTTGTGGGGAGGATGCATGTCGATGCCGGGCATGGCGATGCATAGTGGATCTACAGTATATGGAACAGAGTTGTGATTGTAATGGCACATATATATTTTCGTTCATATTCCTTTCAAAACTTTTTGGGGAACGTACAGAAGTCAGACTCTTGAAGGACTCTCGTTGAGTATCCCAGTGTGGGGGTGGGTGTACAGTAGCAGTCTCTTATCACTCCCCCTGGAGTGCTCTCCTGCATGAGCTCTGCTATGGAACCACCCTCAAAAAGATCACCAATTAAAAATCTCATTAATGTGTCTGAAATTAGAGACACCGAGGGGTTGACTTTCTGAGCTTTCCGGAGGGACTTGAATGAAGAGGAGAGGAGAAATTATCAACATTAGCAGCCGTCAGATCTAAACCAACAGAGACTGGTGATTGGGCGAGAGAGAGAGAGAGAGAGAGAGAGAGAGATGTGTGTATATGCATCCTAGTGATTTTCACCTGACAATATATATTGTCATAATGTTGCTGATGTCTGCGGTGGGTGGGTCTTTCAGTACCTTCATGATGCTCAGTGACATCATAGACGGTAGGTTTATTTCCCTCACCTATCTCTGTTTTTTTTCTACAGGGTGAATTTCACCTGAGTTTAGTGATAGAGAAAAATCCCACTCAGCCACAATGGGCTTTTTTATATATATATATATTTTTTTAAATAATACCGACATTTTTGTCATGATATATATATATATATATATATATATACAGTATATATATTTTTTTCTTTTTTTGGTGAAAAGTCATGATGAAATATTAAAGGAGATTACCTCAATCCCTAAACCTAACCGCACGCAATGCATTGTGAGCTTGTAGATCTGATATTTTCGTACATTTTGATGTCAATACTTTTGTACATTTTCTATATCTATATTGCAGTATTGGTACTTTTACTTGAGTAAAGAATGTGAATCCTTTTTTTCACCACTGGTGTACAGTAGTACAGGATTGTATAGCGGCTGTCACCTTGTTCTGCCTGGAGACATCACTGCATGCCTTTCCTGGGAAGATAAGGACTAGCTACTCAAGTACTGTTCTGCACCAGGACAGAACATGCATGTGCGATAACTATTGATTTCCTGGTACACCTCCCAGGCTTACACTAGTGATCCCTTCCCCATGGCCTCCGTGCATGCATGCGTGCAGGGTTACACGAATATATTGGACCATGCTTAAAGGAGACATGATTGTAGGTTGTTGGCACTGCTAGCCATTATAGCCGCACTGTACAGTAGCACACGTGCATATTTTCCCTATGGCATGCTGAAGAAATATTGCTTCATGTCAGTTCATTGCACAGAAGAGGGCAGCATGATCACATGGTGGTCATAGCTGTTTAGTAAAATTGATTTAGTGGAATCTACATGGTAACAGTGACATACTGCACGCTCCACCGCTTACATTACAGAGCCTCACATTAAAGAGAAATGTTTGTTTTTTTTATTATTCAAATTTGAGTGTTCCAGGGAGGTGCATTCTGAAGTCTGCCATGCCCATTTGTCATTCCGTCTGGCATCTCCATTTAGTCACAAACAAAAGACCAAGCTACAATTTTCAATGAAAGGTGCTGCGATTATTCATCCATTTTGAGGATGAATAAGGAGGATGACGGGCGGAAGGTGAAAAACGGGAATAGACGGAAGACAAATGAGAAATCCCGGAGGGTCAATTTGCAGAACTGTCTGGATCAAAATATTAATTAAAACTTGAAGTCATGAGTCTCTAATAGCACAATGCCAGAGGAGGACTTTATGCCAGAGGATGTTTATTCTGCATCACTCAAACACAACATTAGACACCAAGGGCAATCTAGGGGCATCTATCTCATGAGCCTCATACTGCCACCCTGATGTGAACGTGAGTGAGAGAAGTCCATGTCATCAAGCAAATGACTTTTGGAACCAGCTGTGTAGAATTGGATAGAATGCTGAGGGATTGTGGGTATTGTACTTTTAACTCTTTGTTACAATACGTTGCATGTAATGGCAGATTTCACAACAACATTTTCACTTTTTGTACTTTATTTATTTCGTGTAAATATTTAGTGACTGGAGAGAAGGATGAACAATCTCAAATTCAACAAGGAATATTCCCTGTTGTAATCCTGACACTACTACTTCTAATAATAATACTAATAATACTAATGTTGCGGCAACTTGTGGCTCATGTTCGCTTGAGACGGTGCCCCTCCGTCGTCTTCTAAAACTATACTTTATCGGCCAAAGAAAGTACTCCACGGTTGTTGGAAAAATAGTAACGACGGTACAACAGCTACTTGGTATTGCATAACTGGATGGGGCATGCACTTCCAACTCCCGAGTGCACCAGAGGAAGAAGACATGGATTATAAAAGATTAAATATATTACCCAAAGTGGGAAAGAATAATACATGCTACTTTTTATGAGCATTGAGAAAATGCCATAGGTGGCTCACCCCAGGTTGCCATATTACAGCAGATACATTATTCATTATTGAATGCTTCTGACAGCCAGGTTGAGAAATTGCTGTTGTGGCAGGTAGACTGTAAATGACACAGTTGATTTATTTCAGCCTAGCAGCGTGGAACTGAAGACACACTCAGACACGTGCACGGCTGCACGCACGCACGCACGCACGCACGCATGTGCACGCACGCACACACACAGATAATGTGAACAGCACACTTGGGAATTGGATGCTAACACAGGCTAAATGAATACATGCTTTTCCCAGAATGTAAGCACCTAGAGGCCGCGCTAAAGCGCATACTGAATAAGTCTATTTGCCGAATGGCTGCCGTGTTAAGTGGTCAGACTGGTGCAGGCCCTGAGACAGAAAAGGTTGAGAACCATGTATTAGTATGAGTAACTAATACGCCTATACATAATGGCTATTCTTACTAACTCAAGAATAGCGATTCCACCTTCAACCTGCGGGAAGACAAGAGAAAGTCTGACGGGGGCTTTTGGGCTTTGTGGAACTTGGTTCTTAGGACTAAAGGATATCCCATAGGATTTAGGATTGTGGGGGAAATGGAGGGCAACTCTGAGAGACTGTGTGTGCGTGTGCGTCTGCTTGCGATTTAGTTAAACCAGCCGAGTTCTATACAGTTTATTGTCTTAATATAATTATGTTTCCCAGAGGGACTTGTTATAACCCTCCTTGCTCCACAGACACACAAATAATTGGAATCTGCTGTTTCTCAAGGAAGTGATGATCTAATGATCACCCCCAAAATATATATATTGTCACATCACAGGTGTAAAACATTGGGTGAAATGCTTTATTATTATCATTATTTTTGTTATTTCCATAAAACATAGAAAAGGAAGAAGAGGTGTAGGGGGGAGCATCAGCCACTGTATTAATACATTGTGAATAAAAGGCAAAAACATGTTCAATTTGCTCATATAACGCTCAGCGTGTGTGACTGGAGTGTGAGATACTGTGCAGTAGTCCTCCCTCACAAAATGATTTATTCATTGACAGACAGGTCAGCAGTCCTTTTCTTGATGCCTCCGGAAATTGTGGGAAAACGGGTTTGATCAGATGTACAGATACACAGACCGAGACACGCACGCACGCTCGCTCGCTCGTAAATACATAAATTCATTATCATCCATGAAAGATAAATGTCTCCTCAGAGGCTCAAAGAGTCACATCTGCATTTAAGACACAAATACACCAGAGTGTGACGGCATAATATGAATGTAACTCCGGTGAATATGAATTATGCAACAGCCAAGGGGACTACAACACCATATAAACATTCTCAATAGGATGAGTAGAAAACGATATTTGGTCCCTATTCGCCTCCGCCGTGTACAATATGTGCATGATGCCACTCAGCTATGTCATCAGAAAGCCCAAAATTGATGTAATTTATGATGATGCCCACGAGTTACATAGAAATGTACATGACGTCCAAATAAGTTTAGCCCAGTTGGCACTTTCGATTTCTGACAGAAATGCATTGGTGGCAGAAAAAACTGAGAGAGAAACTGTAAAATTACAATCACTTTCATTTAGACTGGGGGCAGCGGTGGCCGAACGGTTTGCAGAGCGGTCTTGATATCGGAAGGTCGCTAGTTCGTATCCCCGGACTGGCACGTTAAAATTACCACCATTGAAGTGCCCTTGAGCAAGGCATTGAACCCCTACCATGAAATGTTCCATGAGCAGGGCCTGGCTGTAAACAAGTTATTGAGCTTAGTCCAGTTACCCTGGGTAAACATGGTAACTTTGCTTTGATCAATTTGATTTGCAGTTTGCATAGCCGTTCCAGAGTGGATGTGTGCATGCACGTACTGTATGCGTGTGGAAATTGCTATATGCTGTAGGCTCTCTCAGAATGATACTGATGTCCTGTCTCATCTACTGAAAAGCAACAGTTAGTCACTTACAAGTTGTGCAGAACGCAGCAGCCTATGCTGACAAAGACCACGATGGAATCACACCCATCTGGAAGTCCCTGCATTGGTTGCATATTAGTTTAAAATTTGATCCTGTTATTGAATTTTAAATCACTAAATCTCAATTGATGATATGCACATAGCTGCCATCTTGCCAGCAAGTTGCAGGTGCAACTTCCCATTGGCAGCCCATATCCAGGGGGAGAGGGGGGTTCACTCAGTTCACACGGGTGTGATTTTATTTCTTTCTATGTTGCTGTTATGACTCCTAGGGTCATGTGTGGTTCCTTGTGTCTTTCCTCTGCAGTGCAGTCTGATTGATAGCAGCTGGTGTCTGAATGTGAGTGGCTAACAACTAGGTGGACCCTGCTGCTGGTGATTGTGGAGTATCAATCTGTCACTAGTCTTTGGACATATCTCCTTCTGACCAGCGTCCAAACTCACCAGCACTTTGTTTGTTAGTTATGTATAGATTTGGCTGACCATATTCTGAATTCCCCAAAAGAGGACACGTGCCTCTACTTCCTGAGAAGACTCAAGAAAGCTGGCACGGGCCCTGAAGTCCTAAAAGCTTTCTACCACAGAGAGCATCCTGCCTTTCTGCTTCACTGCCTGATATGACAGCTCCACCCGCCTCAACCGCAAAGCAATGCAGAGGGTTGTGCGAACAGCCGTACGCATCAGCGGATGTGATCTCGCCCCCATACGAATTAGCCCGCGGACCCCCATTTGAAAAGTTATGCCAGGGACCCCCATAAGAAGATTTGTACGGGTCTAGCTGTCCATTTTCAACCCGTTTAATTTCAAGGACCCCCAGTTTGACATGCATTAGTCTACGGACCCCCATTTATTGGAATTTCTATCTCTGTGACCCACAATTTATATTGTAAAATCAAAGTTAATTTAACTAAATGGAACCAAATGGACCGGTTAGGGTTCATTTGGTTCCATTTGTACACTCTCAGAGTTACAGGGTCCATTTGGTTCCAATCTATCATTTAGCTGGGGACCCCCTGGAACTCCCTCAAGGACCCCTGGGGGTCCCCGGACCCCACTTTAGGAACCACTGGACTGGGAGACATGCAGGGGGGATCGGAAGTGTGAGAGAGAGAGAGAGAGGAGTGAGCTGACCAATCTCCCTCCTCTCGGCTCGTCCCTCTTCAAGTGCTTGTCATGCCGAGTGGCTGCCATGGCAACCGGATGATCTTTTCACACGGCGCTGCATGCAGCGCTCAGCTTGAGTTAAAATGCTCTGTCGTCGGAGTTTAATGGCATGCTGCGTGCGTCACACACACGCGCACCATTCATTGTGCGCCGGTGATGTGGACCCAAAATAGGCGATCAGCTTTTTTGGCTGTGCGACAACTAATGAATCAAGCCTAAATCTAAAACATATGTTAAAACATAAAGGTCCGGGAAATGTACCCCATCTTCTATAATTCTGGGGACATTTGGCCCTCACAAGTATTGTAATGAATTAGTACTACTCACTCACACACAGACTTCTTATCTCTCCACATAGTGTTGACACTTATCTCCTTACAACTTAAAAAGCCATTATCTCAATGTGCCCGTGGCTTGTGTGCATCCCTCACTAGAGTGAGGGTGCGTGCGTTGCATGCGTGTGCGCCGGCAGACAGCAAAGCGCTCTCATTCCATCCAGTGGATCAGTGAGGTATTGCTAGGGTTTAGCTTGGGATTACATAAGGCCAAGACAGCCTCTCTCATCATTCAACCAGTGTTTTTGTGTGCGTGGCTGTGTGCACACGCATTTTTGCACCATAATGCTTCAGTTTACTTATGTGGAGTCCCAGCCTTTGGTCTACTGTGCTTACTGCTGGAAAACAATATTACCATAAGCTTCTCACTTTTAGCTGTATCGCATGGTAATACTGACCTTTCCTGAGTTAATTGATGAAGAACCGCTTCCCTCCCATTCACGAGTACCTCGAGTTATGTTACCATTGTTTAATTTGCCGTTTTTAATACGTTTTAAGACCTACAGGGTTTCTATCGGACAGAGTGGGATAGGTGACGCGTTCGGATGACGTCACCGGAAAAACATCAGTCGCACTGGCTTGCTACAGATTCTGGGAAATTAGGCCCAATGCATTCCTTCCTATTGCAATGGTGGCATGCTAGTGTTGCGCGGGTCAGGGTTTTTTATGACCCGCAGGTCCCGCATGTATTAATTATTTGACTCTGCCCAGCCCGCCCCGCAGCACCACCTACATTTTCATGTAGTTGGGAGCGTGTGATAACACGCGCTGTGTATAAGTAGACTATCACAGTCACACTGTTTGGTGATTCATTTGTGAAAGGAGGAGATGTCAACCAGCACAGCAACACAACAATCCGGTAGGCTGCGCACATTTCCTCACGGGACTTGTATTGTGGCAACATCAATCATTTGTAAAAAATCACAATATACATCATTTAACCTGCCTCAACCCACCCCGCCAGTAAAATAAAAAAATTAAAAAAACTATACTCAGCCCGCCCTGCGGGTAACCCGCGGGACCTGCAGGCTACTGGTCGGCCTGCGCAACACTACGGCACGCTATGGTTCCTCCTTCGCTCTTTGTCATTGATCGGTAGTTTGGATTGTTTTTCCAACATGACGACAAATGATTACACCATTTTAAGGCGGATTTTCATGAAACGGAACGATGATGGCGGATGTTTGGTTTTTCAAAGGTCAGTGAAAAACTATGCAGTCGGATTGGGATCACGATTAATTCATCCCGTAGTCAAATTGTTAAAGGAAAAGCCACTCGGCTGCATCCATTGTGTTACCGTGACTGTGAAGATGAAAGACTTCCTAATCAATGCAGACCACAGACTCCAGTCAGAAAGGGTTTGGCAGAATAGCCTATAGTCTCTTTTGTGGTCCATGTCTCTGGTTGAACTGTAGAAGAAATTGGTTTATTATCAAGAAGTTGAAGAACAGTAATTATGTGCAGGGTCACACAGTTATTTATCTGACAATAGATATCTGATTTGCTCATTTGTATTTCTCTGAAGAAAAGCTTAAGTTGTGTATACCTTACAAGGCTTAAGTTAAGCCCCATGTGAATGTGGATAATGTGTTTACTTTAGTGCTGTCTGTAGTTCTGTGACAACGATTCAAGAGCACTTTTGTACCAACAGCAATCAGGCTCTTTAACTCCACGCAGTCCACGGCCAGCCGCTAGGCTTAGAAACTGGACTTTTGGATTATTGGCTTGCTAGCTTTTAAGTTTTAGTTATTTGTGGGTCTATGTGCAATCAAGTGACTCCTTTTAAATTAGTTTTAATGCTTGTGTTCATAATATATTTTTGAGTGGTGCAACCACTCCAAGGAACAGCAATGTCTGTGTTCACCTATGTGTTGGTTCACCTATGTGTGTCCCCGCCTATGTGACGTTAATGAGCACCAGTATGACTATTAGTACCAGTAGTGGCGCTGTTGTGCCAGAAACAGAGGCAGATAGTGCTGCACTGTTGCCTGCTAATGAGAGAGAGAGAGAGAGAGGAGGGAGGGGGGAGAGGGGAGTTGCACCACTCAGTTTACACGGGTGTGATTTTTGTATATATTTGTCTTTCTTTTCGAACCCGTGACCAACCAAATTGACTCGAATGGTCTTGGGATGCAGATGTCTATGCATGCGCATGTCATGCATGTGCTTTGTGACATGGTCTCGCAGTGACGCAAGGTGCTGATTTCAGGGGGCGGGGACATTTGCATGACCAATGACAATGAGTCTACACATCATCCTCAGTAATTGAAGAGATGATGTGATCTGACCAGAGGATTGAAATATTCACTTATTTTCTTTTTTGAGTGGTGCTATAGCCATGCAATTCAATTCAATTCAAAGGGCTTTACTGACACTGTTTTTTGTCATTGGTCATGTTTTCAAAATCTCTGTGTGTGGTTGTAATCTGTGGGAAGTATGTGTCTCTGATGTCTTGGTACAATGGACAGATGGTTAGGAAGTGTAGCTCGGTTTCCACTTCATTTAGTGTGCAGTGGGTGCATAGTCTGTCTTCTCTCGGGATACAGGTCTGCCTATGACGGCCTTTCTCGATCGCGAGACTGTGCTCACTGAGTCTGTACCTAGTTAAGATTTTTCTTTGTTTTGGGTCGGTCACGGTGCTCAGGTATTCTGCCACTGTGTATTCTCTGTTTAGGGCCAGATAGCATTCTAGTTTACTCTGCTTTTGTGTTGCTTCTTTCCAACGTGTCAGATAGTTTTCCCTTTGCTGTTTTATAATTTGGTTTAGTCCAATGGGTTTTCTATCTCGTGGCACTGTTTGTGTTTGTGCCCGGAGTTCCAGGGCCAGCTGGCTGAGGGGGCATCTCTCTAGAGTTTCACTGTGTGTGAGTGCCTTGTTATGGAGTGCATCTAGGTCACTTTCTTTTAGGTGGTTGTAGAACTTAAGTGCTCTCTTTTTTATTTTGATTATGAGTGCCATGCACTCCAACTACCAACTATACTGTATGTGTGTCTGTCTGTCTGTCTGTCCGTCCGTCCGTCCCCATGTATGTGTATCCAAATTAGTACAGCAATAACGTTGGTTGACCAAGTGTCACTGTTGAGCAGGCTAACACACACACACACACACACACACACACACACACACACACACACACTGACCACTGCAGCGTACACACACACACACACACACACACACACACACACACACACACACAGCACCACTCAGTTCAGATGGGTCTTTTTTTGCTGACTCACAGGATTGGCTCCATCCATTCATTAAGAACTCATCTCCCGAATCTGATGGGTGACGATACTTATAGAAGAAACCTATTGACCTGTCCCCGATTTGTCTTAGAATTGCTCTATAATTAGACATTTTCTCTCCCGTTTAGACCTCCGTCATTTCTAATCCACTGTAATGTACCGTCTTATACCGTCTCATTTTTTACACTCGCTAAAGACATTAGCCGTGCTAATTAGCATATCGAACAGAGGAGGCCGACCAGGAGAATTGTAATGAGAGTAAAGTGCTGCACCTGACCGAGGGTGGAGGTGGTCTGACACCGACACACTGAGATGTACAGTAATGTCTGGATAATGTACACACACACACACACACACACACCCCTTCTGCTCCATAGGCCTACTAGTACAGTATGCACACACATGCACATTTCCCATGAGGGAGCATGTCTGTACACACAAGCTGATTCAACACATTTACACACGCACACTCACACACCTCATTATGCGCGATCATGTTTATGATAGCATTTACTGCTTCCGTTTCCACTGCTCTTAATGTTAATGCTCAACAATAATGTATTGGCACAGCTGTGAGTAATGGATTAATCAGTGGTTCTTTACAAGGCTATGAAATTATACTGTCTTTGGCATTATACTGTCTTTAAGGCCACCTGGTGAATGTTTCATTGAGGTGTACTGTCTGTCTTCCTTCTGTTAAGGGCCGGGGAGAGAGGAATAAACTGTGATAGGAGTTTAAAATAAGTTTTTCACACTTATGGACCTCATATGGACCTAACAATCTATACCAAAACAATGGGAAATGTCCATCTTTGTGTATTTGTATATCAAAGTACATAAAAATCGTCTGGGCACCTTGGCAGATAATCCAGTCTGGCAGTGTGCCACGGGTTCGACTCCCGTCCTGACGTCCTTTACTGCGTGTCACACCCCCACATCTCTCCCCATTTCCTGTCACCCCATCCCTCTATAAAATAAAATAAAGGTGAAAGCCACAAAAAAGTCCATAAAATTTTAATTTGAATGACTTCCTTTGAACGAAAAAGTGTTGCGTGATGACGTGTCGAGTCCTGCATGAATAAAAAGGAATCTTCTTACAGAAATCCTCCGTTTTTAATCTCCTTCAAGATGACATCCAGACAGCCATCCACACGCGCCATGCACACGCATGTAGCGGAGCTTCGTCCCATACCCTGAAGGGATGCGACGTTATGATTGGTTCAAAAACACACAGCTTTCCCTTTCTGAGTGAAACTTCAAAATAAAATGCTCCGAAAAGCCATTGCACCCCATCTTTAAAGACTTTAAATCTGGACAAAGTTTCAGACACGTATCTGCTTCTGCAAGATGTCTCTCAAGACATGTACTGTGGCTACAACCTAAGAAAGATTAGAGCTTTTACTTACAGTACTACAGGCTTTTAGCTGGCATGTTTGTTTGTCAGTTTCTGTGAGTATACTGCCAAAGCTAGTCTAGTGTCCTAGAATCTAGTCTCTGCTCCTTCTCCTCTCTCTCTCTCTCTCTCTTTTGTGTTCCCACCTGTAACACCTCTTTCAATTTTATCTCACCCCAACCTTTACTAATGTGAATACAGACTCCATTTCCACAGAGCAGCTAAACTAAAGGCTCAGTGGCAAACACACATCCATGTCTCTTGACAAGACCAACACTTATTCAACAGAATTCAGCTGACAAATATACACTTTGATGCATAATTCAACGTCAGAGAATCATATGCTCAGCAGCTCTAACAAAGGCTTGTTTTGAATCCCTCTGCCAAAACATAACCTTTGACCATCACATGAAAAACTGATCTCCTCCTATCTTCCTCTCCTGCACATGGCTTTCATTTACACACCACCTATGTTCAAAGACTCTCTCTCTGTTTGTTCTCCATTGACTCTAGCTGGTCTCTTTGTTTTCCTGGGCGCTTTGATCATCAGCCTTCATCTCAAAGCCATTTTAAATTACCTGTGCCCCCCGCACCCCCTCACACCTCCTCTTGTTTCATACACAATCATACCATTATGCTCATGTTGTTTATTTTGACAGCAATCCCGAATTCATAATGTAAGCTTCATCCATGATGTGTAATGTGATGAGTTTTCTGCTCACTGTCTAGGCTGTCTTCAGAGAGACTTGGAGAGGAAGAGGAGACGGAACCTGTGCGCGTGTGTGCATGTGTGCGTGTGTCAATCAATATGGCAATATATCGATCGACAATCCGGATAGGTGAATCGATCGAGAGGCTGTTGTATCGATACAGCAATAAAGGGCATGAATTATCTGGGTGACGCAGTGTTGCCAAACGTACCTCTGTTTAATTATCGTTATCAAAGCTCCCCTTGCACGTTGCAATGCACTCCCTTCTCAGTTAACGGGCAATTATGGGCAGCATTGGGCACTGTATTTTGCCCGTAAAACCTCAAGTTTAGCGGGAATATACAGTTAATATACGGTAATATACACATCTGTATTCCATGCTTTTTGTGCGGTGCTTGTTAGGATGTTTAGACATTTATTTTAATTTATTGAAAGTGCTTTATTGTATTGTGGCCTCTGTATCGTGATGTATATCTATCGTGAGACTGCAAGCAATATCCACCACTAGCGCACATGCAGGAGGGCGGGGGGGTGGATTTCCTCGCAAATCAACCATTTGTTTTTTAAAGTGCTTGTACAGTAGTGGCTATATTATGTTCTCTCCTCCCCATTAATCTCCTGCAATTAATGGCTGTTGTTCCTTATAACATATTGGCAACTTTCTTAAAGTGAGATTAATTTGGCATGGTTGAGGTGACTGGGTCTTTGTGGTGCTGGTTATCTTGTCTCAGCACATTGGGCTAAGCTCTCCAAGCCTGGTGGAATGAAGTGTGTGGATACTAGGATGTCATGGAATGTAGGTCACTGGTAGTGTAGTGGTGGAAATCATTTACTTATTTAGGGAATGACTTAAATGAAAATCAACGTTTTCCCAGGCTTGAGTTACTTATCTATTTGTTAATATTTATTTACGTATTTTTTATAACATCTACAACAGACATTGGGCACAGCATTCATGGAAGTGTGAATACCGATACTTGGCAATAATGGTCGATACACAGGGATTTAAAGCTACCGTACATCTGCGGAGGCGGAGGTGATCTTCCAACACTTCCATTCAGCGACGGCTCCAGACATTTGTGCATGGGGGAGCTATGGGGGGGCTGTTTTTCTTTGGCAAAAACAATGAATAATATATACTACGACAAATGACATTCAAATGATTCAATGGTCCTAGTTTATAGGTCACATAACGTAAATACACGTAATAAGTGTGACACAACAATGCAAATCATTATTGTGACACCGTCACCGGCTAATTTCCAAATAGTATGATTCAGGTCGAGACAGAAAATAAGGTTGAGTTCAACTTTATTCCCTATTAATGTTACATGCTGACGGAGGCAAACAGGTGTGCACTTTAATTGTCCTTCAGACAAAATAAACAATTAAGCAGCCATTGTTTCTCTTCTCTTCCGAGAACTCTAAACTATTCTGCAACACCTTCTTCCAATTAATTCCTCAATTATAATGAACTTTGCCTAATTGTACATTCCTTGGGCTCTTCTGGGCACAGTGACTGCACAGCATACACACAGACCACAGTTTGAGAGATCTGCAGAGTGTAAATGGACACACACACACGGAAAAAAGTGGTTACCACCATATAATGTAAACGTGGACACCGCATAAGTGGATTAATACAAAATACTGTGATCAAAACTAGGCTAGAATCGAATACTACTACAAGTAGGCTACTACTATACGTGATCTCATCAATTATGTTGCCAATGTGGAGACAGGAATATACACAAGTAGGCGTACAGTCTATACTCACACAGTGAGGCACCGCGGCCAAACATTAGCATATGAACAGACTGTTTGTGTTGTACTCACCAGTTACAGAAGAACGATCCGCCTGTTGCTGTGGTTGGCTGCAAAGCGGTCAATCACTTCTTCAACATCCAGTTATTTTGTTCTGCTGGAACTGATGGCCAGTACTCCCAGGTTGCTGGTTCGGGCATCTCCTGCACTTTTGTTCCTCAAGTAGGTCTTTAGCCTGCTGATGGAAAGCGATGCTCACGAACAGCACATCTTTTGTGCTGTTAATGACCTCTCCATTTCTTCTTTTCTTTTCAATTGGTCTTTTTCCTCTGTGCAGTTCAGCAGAGGGCTTTTCTTCAGTAATGCCATAAGGTTTAGCCATTGGCCAGAGGGTCTCTTTATCCATGAATGTTTTGTGTTTGGGGTCGAGGGCTGTTGCTCCTTTCAGAATGTCACTGCTTTGATGACTGCTTTTTAATTCACTCAACAATCGGTCGATTACAGGGTAGTAACAGTGCTGTCGATAGTGATCTGAGGTTTCACCGTGCTCTCTTGTCGCTGCGTTGCTGTCCACGACAAACTCCTGAAGGTGGCGGAGGGGGGTGCCCTTGTTCTCACCGGGAGTCGATTCCATCGGCACGCTCCCAGATTGCATGCCATGATTCACCGCTGCGTATCTCGTTTAGGCCGATGATAAGGGTACAGACCAAATCATTGGCAGATGCCAGCTCCAAATTAGTGGCTTGTAGGTGGTCGTTTAGCCTTTTTGTGAGGCTGAAGACGCGTTCTAGCATAGTGACATGCAAAACAAACTCTCCGTCAATCACTCCAGTGAGTGCCCTTGCTTCTGCTGATCTGTGAGGATTTGACTGGCCGCGCACGTCTGCCAAAGTCGCTATGATAGCAGGCATAGTTTTTTTTTTATTGCAGACAGTGCAGCGTACTGACAGGCCCATCTCGTGTCCACCACTGGTTTGGTGGGCTCCAGTTGTCGCTGCTTGCCGACAAACTGATTGTGAACTACAGATCCAGAAAACAAATTGTACAGGGTTCTGCCACTGGTTTTACTTTATGCACACAGTCAACCAACACTAGATTTAACCTGTGGGCAAAGCAATGAATGTAAATAGCCTGTGGCACGTCCCGACGAAACCTTTCTTGCACACCATTACTGCATCCCGACATTACTGATGCAACATCGTAGCACTGGGCGATGCATGCGTTTTTATCCATGTTCCACTTGGCCAGTGTATCTTTAATGGACCTGAGTAAACAGTTTGCATCCAAGCTTTCTGCAACAACGAAATCAAGGAACTCTTCATAAATGTCGTTTATTTTTTAAGTAACGCAAAACAACAGATCTGCTCCTTTTCACTTATATCCTTGGTTTCATCAACCATTAAAGCGAAGTGCTCTGCCTCTTTTATCTCGTCACTCACGTCCCCCCTTATCATGCTAGCCATAATATCTATCAATAGGCTTGGGCGATCATTTTGATATCGGTATTGATGCCGTGAATAATATCGCGATTATCGGTATTATCGATTATCAGCCTTTTTTATTTTCCCGAAATGCTGCCAAACAGCAGTATTTCCAGATGTTTTTTTACGAACCAACTTGCTAGGACTTGTTACTCTCACCAGCGCCATGTTTTGTTTGCTTTCCTGGGCGGAGGCGGTCCGACAATGCTGCTGTCGCCTCGTTACGATATTGGGTATAATCGGTATTCGATATTATTTAATAAATAATATCGAATACCGATTATACCGATTATTTGAATATCGGTAATATCGTGGAGTATATAAATAATATTTATATACTCCACGATATTACCGATATTCAAATATTGCGATAAACGGTAATATCGGTATATTGTCCAAGACTATCTATCAATTTGTTCTGGATGTCATGGTGCATACCCGTCAGTTAACGTTTTTGACACTCTAATGTCAAACTTTATATGTATAATAGTTCAAGGAAATTCCCTCTGTTTGTGGTTTTCTCGTCTTCTCTGACGAGAAATTGAATGAATCAATCTATGCCATTGAAGCACAGTTTTGTGGTATTTCCAAACAAGTGAATTATTTCACCTGTTCTTATCAGAGGCAAATAGTGAGAGGCCAACTGGCCAACGATGTGTCTCCGCTGCTCCGGATGTGTGCTGACCAGAACCAGCCTTACTGGATCCCCTTTGACCAATTGCTTGACAAGCTGTATAACGCAGTGTCTCAATTACTGCCTATTTTCTGCTACCATCACCTTGGAATGTCCAGCATCAAGCTGAGTTAGAATCCGTGACCCACTTTTGTCTCTCAACTTAGATTCACTCCACGCCTCCATTGCTTTTTTATGGGCAGAACTTCCATGGTGCCTTTTCTCCAGTTGCGACAACCCACATCCGTAAAGGTATTTTCATTTTGACCTCCAGGCTGAAAAACATGTCATGCAAAGCAGAAGCATGCAAAGCAGAACGCAGCATCACCTGACACAGAATAGACCCAGAACGAACAGCTTTTAAACGCCCTTGATTGAGATCCAAACTTCCTATTAGGATAAGACCTTAATTGAGGACGCCTCTGCCCCTTCCGCTGGATCCTGGCTTAACTCCATAGGGCCAGGTGGTGTCTTCTTGCCCGTAGCAGGCTGGTTAGCTGGTTGCACCATGCCCATGACAGAAGCTGGATCCTGGCTTAACTCCATAGGGCCAGGTGGTGTCTTCTTGCCAGTAGCAGGCTGGTCAGCTGGTTGCACCATGCCCATGACAGAAGCTGCTCCCCTGGCCTGAGTGGCTTCATTTTCAGGCTGTCCATGTTCGCTCTCTGACCCTGGATCTGCTGCAGAAGACGGCAGGGCTAAGTTTACCTCCTCTTCTTTATCACCCGACGAGTCTGTGTCCTCAAACACCACATTATTATTCACATCATGAATGTCGTCTTCCTCCTCCGTGTTTACATTCTCCTCTCGATTCTCTTCTTCCTCCTCGCCAATGCTGCTGCTGCTCGGTGGTGGTGGAACCGGCGGATTGGGAGCGGCGGCGGCCGCTGTTTCACCACCGTCAGCCGAGTCGTCCACTGAATCTGTTCTCAGACGTCGTTTTTTACCAATTACAATAAAACGGTCCATTATTAAATTCACACTGGGCTTAAACCAAACGTGGCACTATAGAAGCTATAATGTTTTGGTTATGTAGCCGGCTCTACAAAGTTCCCTCCGAAAATTCAGTCAACACAGCCAGGTTAATGTGAACTACTGTATGAACTAAGGCGGAAGCTCTGTTGATTGGAGATTTGCAATGCGTATACGTGACGGAGAACGAATGAAAGGCTACGGTAACCGGAAGGCTCGCCCCCATAGAAAATAAAGGTTATGGATTATTTCAGCATTATCCATCATTCCAAAAATGATGATTATAGTAATGATTTATATAAAAGTAAGTCACTGTCACTGTTCTGTGCTGTATACATGGCACATGCCTATCAATGGTGCACACTTAAGTATGGATAAAAAACAGAAACAACAAACAACCATGCATTTCTGTTATAGTATTGTGATGGCCTCATTTGTTGTATTTATTGTATTATAAGAATGCTTGATTTAATTTATTTATTTGATCTGAAGTAATTGGTTTTGAATATATATATATTTTTAATTTACAGATATTTGGTCTCCTTTGTTTTTGCCATTTTCATGTTTACACACTGGGAAATAAATGTCATGGTCGTACTAAGGGTACAAGAAGTTACATTCTACCATCACCCGACGCTAATCATGTCCTTTGCTTATATTGACTACATAGACACCTTATTTGCTTTTTTTAATGTATCTTTTGCCTTGTTTCTACTGTACTTTTTTATTTTTTCTTATACTTAAATGTATGCTGTAACCTTATCTGCTCTGCCACCTCTGGGCCACTGGTTTCCCCCCACGGGATAGTAAAGGTATCTATATCTATAACAACCTGAACTCGTCTCTCTACCTGTACAGGTCTCTCTCTGGGCGTATCGTGGGTGGCGTGTGGTGGTTCTTCACCCTCATCATCATCTCATCCTACACAGCCAACCTGGCTGCCTTCCTGACAGTGGAGAGGATGGTGTCTCCCATAGAGAGCGCCGAGGACCTGGCCAAGCAGACTGAGATAGCATACGGAACGCTGGACGCTGGATCCACCAAAGAATTCTTCAGGGTGAGGACCTGATGGAGATCATCAGCTGGTGAAAAGAGATATGCACGCAGCATATTATGCTGTTAGAGTGTGTGTGTGTGTGTGTGTGTGTGTGTGTGTGTGTGTGTGTGTGTGTGTCCCACTATTAATTTCAATGGAAGTTGCTCAGTGGTGTTTTGAAGCACCCTGAAGAACGTTCTACTTCCACATTTGACCACCACAATTTGGTGGTCAAATGCGGAACTGCAAACCGAGCGCTCAATGTTAAACCCAGCTACACAGGGTTTCCTCGTTTTAAATGCAGGAGGCCCGCCTGCAGTTCCAGCTTTCACCACTACGTCTCGCAGCTTCAACGCTGGCGGGCCTTGCTGCGGGCTTGGTCCGCCCTAAGACTGGGAGGTCAGGGGTTCGATCCCCCCCGACCAGGTCATTCCATATAGCAGCAGTGGTTCCCAAACTTTTTAGCTCAAGCTCAACAATAATTTATGAAAACCAGCTTGGAGAATGCACTTATACCTCTGTGATTTCTCTCCGTCTGTGATTTCTCTCTCTCTCTCTCTCTCTCTGCCTGTCTGTCCGATTGTCTGTTGATCTCTCTTTCACTCACTCTCGCCCCCCGCGCTGTGCTGTGCGCGCGTCCTTCCAGCGCTCCAAGATAGCCGTGTTTGAGAAGATGTGGTCCTACATGAAATCCGCGGACCCGTCCGTGTTTGTCAAGACGACGGACGAGGGAGTGATTAGGGTCAGGAAGTCCAAGGGGAAGTACGCGTACCTGCTGGAGTCCACCATGAACGAGTACATCGAGCAGCGGAAGCCCTGCGACACCATGAAGGTGGGAGGGAACCTGGACTCTAAGGGTTATGGCATCGCCACCCCCAAGGGCTCCGCGCTCAGGTAAGCGTCTGTATATGCAGAGGATTTGTTGTGCACATGCTTTTAATCGAAGCCCGTTGCATGATGAATATATTTCACTTGACCAATGCGCATTCATCTCATGCTGTTTGGCGAGAGGCTGTTAATTGCAACACCTGGCACATTTTGCTTCACGTCGTCATGTGTTGGATGTATGTCCTCGAAAAATGTCTCACACGAGTATTTTCTTTTAACCTCTTAGCAGGTGTGTCTCATACGCATCTTTTCCATAATGTCATAATGACCCCAAATTGACTTGTGCATGTGTCTGTAGAGCACTGTTTCCCAAACACTGGGTCGGGACCCATTTTTGGGTCGTGGAATGTTTTTTTTTGGGGGGGGGGGGTCCCTAGTTCCCTACATGTTTTGTTTCCTACATTTTGTTTTCAATTATTCTTATTTCCAAACCAAAAATATTCTCCCAAACCAAAACGCTAAATTGTTGATGAATTAAATTCATGAAGAAATCAAAGAAATCTAAGAAATCAAAGAAATTCCATAAATGAGAAAATAAATAAGAAGTAGTGAAAATAGCAGATCTACAAGCTCACAACGTGGCGCTTCGTGCCACGTTGTGAGCTTGTAGATCTGCTGTTTCCACTAGTTTGGGTCCTTGGCAAAAAGTCTCATTTCTTGTTTGGATCTTGAGCTGAACCTTTTGGGAACCACTGCTGTAGAGCATCTTGTGTGTGTGTGTGTGTGTGTGTGTGTGTGTGTGTGTGTGTGTGTGTGTGTTGGGGGGGGGGGGACTACGAGATGATGGCCACCTCCTTCAGCGACACCCTTTCATTAAATCCTGAGCCTTTAGCCTTAATCAAAGCCCAAAGGAGGATTTGATCTGCTCTGAAGCTTCTCAAGGAGGCCCGCAAACTCACACCTTCATACATACAAGTTGGTTCAGACTTGACGCACGCACGCACACACACACACACACACGGAATCTCTCATCCATTATGCAAATAAAACACATCTTCTTTCGCACCAACGGGGCACTTAGAGCGAGAGCACAGCTGAGGAGGGCGCATCTCGTACGTCTGCTTTTCCCACTTATACGCCAGCGTTCATGTCTTCAATCTGAAACCAACAACAGATTTGCAGTGATTTCTCTGCCTCCCGATGTGATAATCAACCATTATGAGAATGCTGAACCACGCTGTGTTTCTATCGCCGAAACTCAAGCTCAAACTCAAACTCAAGGGGGGGGGGGCATTTTAATCTGTTTCTGATAAGCCTCATTCAATTTGATGAAAGCAGCCATATGGGGAGACTTCATTCAAATTCACTAAGGATTCATCTCAGGGTCCATATTTGGTGGACGGGCAGAGGTTGAAATGGACAGACTCCTTTGGCACCTAAAGCTTCACTCAGGGCCCAGGGGCTCTCGATTTACATTTGAACCACAAATTAGATTCCATACAGCAGCTCGACACTGTATTAGTGATAAGACAAGTGGTGAAATTAATCGAATCCCCTGCAACGTACTCTCAGTGGGCTGGGGCGTACAGTCAGTCCGGCAGTGGACAAGTGCTGAAGATATTATCTGTCTGTTATGGTGTTAATTACCAGCAGAGCAGTGTGTGGCATTTAGCCGCTGCCACCCTGACCCTGGGCATTCACACACACACACACACACACACACACACACACACACACACACACACATACAGACGTCTGATACTGTCAAGGAAGTTGGAGTTTCATTAGCAGATAATGGACATTTATTAAAACGAACCGAAATGTAGGGCTTTTGTATTTTTCTTCGTTGTCAGAGGGACAGACTAACTGTTTCTGTCATCCACTCAGAATCAGGCGCTATAGTGAATGTCCTGTGAATACAAAAAGGCCAGGTTCAATCATACCTGCTCTGCCGAGCGGCGTTTTAAAGATCACGTAACGCCAGTCTAGATTGGATTTCATTGATATTTCAGCGCTCGTCTAATTGAACCTGGCAGATTGAAAAGAAACCGTGCTCAGTCGATGTAAATGTACCCTATTCAATTCGCAGGCTGTATTAACAATGTCTTTGAAACACAGTTTTTCTCATGACTATACTGTTTGACATGTGTACTATGCAGTAATGCCATGCCAGTCCCATGCATGCATCCATCCCTCCTACACCTCCCACTCGACATCCATTAGCCTCCAACCAACTAACCAACAATCATTTAACCAGCAGGTTTCTGGACTATTCATGGCCACACACCATGATTTCTTTCTTTCTTTCAATTTTGAAGTGTGAGAAAGAATTCCAAGGTTTTACCGGCTGGAAAAAAAAGTTTTCTACAGCTGTGGATAAAGGTTGTCTGCATTACCTGTAGAGGAAGACAGAATATCCCCCATCCAATTATTAGTATTTTACAACTAATACAGCAAAAGAAAGAAAAAATAAGTAAGTTAAGTTAAGTTAAGTTCAAATGACTAGCTATCAGTTTATTAGAATCTGTCTAGATTCTAATAAACTTCTCCACAGCTGATCAGCTTCGGAAAACACACACACTTGGAGAGAGAGAGAGAGAGAGAGAGAGAGACATGGAGCAAGAGAGAGTAAGAGGGAGACAGACAACCGTGGTGGAGATGTATTGGATGTGTTGTTTCAGAATCGTTCTGTGTTTCCTTTCAGTTGTTCATTGCATTTGGGAACGCTGATAGGTTTGTGTAAATGAACATCACAAACCCCTGGGCAGTCGTACGTACAGTGTGAATATTGAAAGGGGAGGTTGCCGTAGTAACGTGGACGCTAGTGACAACTGAAAGGAGATTACCCACCCACACAGACTGACTTCTGTAGCCTATCTAAAGCATCTTCACGTGCCTGATCTGCCTCCCTCTGAGAGCCCCCTGCTTGGTAAAACCTGACTCCAATATGGCCGCCCAGCATTCCAATCCATTATAGATATGCAACTTACATAATATCAGACATGTAGCCACGTCCCTGCTCCATAGCAGTTGTCATGATCACCACCACCTCCGTAAAACCAATCTCACTAATTCACTAATGTGTCCCACCTATAGAGTGTTCTTTTCCCTAATGGTTTTATTATCATTTTCAAGAAACCCTGTTAACCTGGCAGTGTTAAAACTCAACGAGCAGGGACTCTTGGACAAATTGAAAAACAAGTGGTGGTACGACAAGGGAGAGTGCGGCAGCGGGGGAGGGGATTCCAAGGTCAGAGCCAGTTTGACTAAACCAGCGGGTAACGCCCGCCACAGTGGGGAGGGTAACCGGCAGCCCACACTGTGACCACCTCTCTGCCAACCCACCTCCACTGTACCTCTATGGGGAGGAGAAACAGCCACGGGGATGCCCCCATCGAGGAATCATTCTGCTTTATATTGGCTCCACTTAAGAAAGGGCAGAGGGAGTAAATCGCCTCTGCTTTAGACACAAATGACTCTGGTCTCAATGGAGCCAGAGCCTGGATTTGAAACAGTCGAGTCTCTCGTGTATGCAGTGATATTTGAGTGCCGCGTGCATCCATGCATTATTTTTAACGGCTTTGTAATATTTAATCGGACGTAATTAATTTGGCCGTGTATACCTCGATTTGCGGGGTAACAGGTAATGGAGGGTAAAGCAGTGTGCCGGTTACCCAAAGTGATATAGTAATACACATCTACTGCCTTATAGGGAGAAAGATAACTAAGATAGATGGAGTATTAATGCATATCACTTTGACTGATGTCTCTAACATGTAAATGCTTTGTGTGTGTGTGTGTGTGTGTGTGTGTGTGTGTGTGTGTGTGTGTGTGTGTGTGTGTGTGTGTGTGTGTGTGTGTGTGTGTGTGCGTGTGTGTGTGTGTGTGTGTGTGTGTGTGTGTGTGTGCGTGTGTCAGTTTTTCCAATAATCAAGCATTAACGTGTATGTGTGTTTGCTGCTGTTTCTGAACGAATAACATAAAATAACATGGTATGGTTATGTTATTTATGTTATTTCCTTGGAAGAATCCCAGTAAACCTAGCGGTGTTGAAACTCAATGAGCAGGCCATCTTAGACAAACTGAAAAACAAATGGTGGTACGATAAGGGGGAGTGTGGCAGCAAGGACGCCGCAAGAAAGGTCAGTCTCCAAACCAGTCCCGTCACCTCACAGCACACCCGAATCCCCCCCCCCCCCCCCCCCCTATCCAAAGCTCATCCCTGATCTGACCCGAGACCGGCATCAAATTCCTATTCCAGGCCCCGTACACTGTATCACTCCCTGCAGCTCAATAAACGGCTCGCCTCTCTCTGCCTCTTCACACTGACGACTGTTTAAGCGTTAGCAATTTGTCGGTCATTGCGATCAGGGCCGTGCCTTGCCCGTATAAATAATGCATAACGAGTTGGATGGGTTTATGGAATATGCAGTGATTCACTTGCACTAGAGTTATCAAGCAAGTTGTCTAAAGCCTAATGTCTTGAAGCATAGCGCTGCCCCAGATCAATGGCTCTATAAAGTAAATCGCTATGAAAGAATTATACGTTATGAGCAGAGAGAGGTTTTGTCTGCAGACGTGTCAGGAGAGCTCAGTGTGGAGAGAAGCAGACGAAGCCTTAATAGGAACACGTTGAGCTGTGACCTTTGCCCTTTGGCCTCTGTAATGTTCCTCTCCCAAGTCTCTCCAGTGTAAATTGGACTGTGTGCATGTCTGGATGCCAAGCCCTGTCAGTCAGCCAGCAGGCCTTGCTTTAAGGCAGTATTTCACTTTGGCAAAACACAGCTGTTTTTTTTGTGACATCCGAGAGCTGACCAAGGCAGCCTTTGTCACTATAACCATCCGTTTAATATTTAATTTGATAATAATCAAATATTACACATTGACATTGAGAATAGAGCGTGGCAGTCCCGCCCCCTACGAGGACCCAGGAAATAATTTCCCGTTCATTTTCCATAGACTTTTCAAAAAGTATTTATTTAAAGACGGTTGCGCCCCGGACAAAGCCAAGTCGGATCGTGACAAATCATGACAATAAACACAATGTTTTGTGCAGATAAATAATGTTGCGAGACATGGCCAACCGCCAAAGCATTTCCGGGGGTCCCCAGCCAGAAACGTTGACAACCCCAGCTGTAGGCAAGCAGAAGTGGTAAAAGGTTATATGCTACCAATGTGAAATACTGTTTATAATGTGGCTTTAATCGCTCCAATTGATAAAGAGATTATTCCCTGACCATTTCAGACTGACGAACATTTGAAAATATGCTCAAATATGCCCTTCCACAGGACTCCATAGGTGGATTTAAATTTAATCTTTAACGGTCCCATTACAGAATGTAAATATAGACCTTAATGTAAGTAAATGCAGTTAAGATAAGGATTAAAATCTCCAGGCCACTGAAATATAAACTAACTGATCTAAGGCTTTATGTACAATATGCATGAATGCATGCGTCAAATGCATTTTGACTCTTTTTGAGCTCAGCATATTTTATCAGTACTGTACTGTACGACTCCCCCTCACACATACTGTATATGTGGTTTGTTTACCATTACAAAGGTATTTGGCAACTAGTGGCAGTCTAAATGTTTGGTGTATGTTGTTACTTAATGTACTGTCCTGTGGGCACCAATCAGTATATGATGAATCACTTACAGTATTTCAAAAACCAGTCGTGTCCTTTGGTGAAGTATGTAACGGTAAATGTGGAAAAGTGGTAAATGTATAGGTTTACTGGGGTGTCGTGTGTAGGTCAGGATATATTATTTGACTCAGACAGCTCCGTTCTGTGTGCATCGCAAACTAAACTTAAAGGAGAATTCCATACTAGAAGGCTTTCTTACCTTTATTTGTAGTTGTTACGTTCCCACCAAAGAGGTCCAGGTGTTATTTTTTGCAAAAGTGCATTATTGGCTATTTCCCCTACCATAAGCCCTCAATGAATTGCATTGAATTGAATGGGGCATTGGGGTGTTGTGCTAATTTGCTTATTTCCATCGCTCGAAAATAAATTTATTTGTATATGCTCTCTTCATAATGTAAATAGTATCCCAAGCGGTACACTTTACTACTTAGTTCGATGGAAATAAGAGAATTAGCACAAAACCCCAACCCCCATTGAGGGCTTATGGTAGGGGAAATAGCCAATAATGCACTGTTGCACCAAATAACACCGGACCTCTTTGGTGGGGACGTAACAACTACAAATAAAGGTAAGAAAGCCTTCTAGTATGGAATTCTCCTTTAAACAATAACGTTTGTGAGAGAAAGTGTCCTTTGTCCTTTGTCTGTGTGACCACTGCCCAGCGAGTATATTCACAGGAAGTACTGTTGTATTCCCTCAACGCACTGACATGGCAGAGCTATTCTGCCCTACAAAGCCAAAGTACAGTAACTACGTTTTTGAACACACCAATTTATATGTGTATCCCAAAGGTCAAATTAACACCTTGAGGGCTTTAGATTCAAAGGCTGCCGGGATTGTTTATTAAGTATTTGCCCCTTTGATCCATGAGAATCCCCCTGAAAATAGTTTCATGGCTTGTTGTCGAACCGAACAATATGTCACCGTCGTGATCCGGAACAACAACAGGCAGTGAGAGCTGCTGTAGTCCAGTTGAAACTACCTTTCACTTGCATTGAACTCATTTTCCCAGAAACTCTTGCACCCCAAAGCACGGGTCGATTTCCGGTTTCGTCATCATAACGCGACGGCCTCGTCGCCAGGTCCGCGACAAATGCGCTATTTCTTTTTCATTCTTAAAAACCGGCAAATTAAACATATAAAACAAATAGCGGGTTTAGCGTATTACGCAGGGCATAAACATGGATTAAATGGCGTGGAAAGCAGGTTATGCAGTAGAACAGTTAACCTTTGTGATTTTGGGTGGATAAACAATTACCTCAAGAACATATAATTATTATTATCATATCTGACCGTTACAGTGTAATATCACTTATTTTCCGATATCTTATTTGGCTGACCAGTTGAAACACTTTTAAACCCAATACCAGCCAAAAAAAATGTTTAGTTACTGCACTTTAGCTTCGTAGGGCAGTATTGCTCTGCTGCATTCCTAGGTTATTCCACACTGTGTGTCTCTCACACGCATCGGTGTCTCACTGAATAATGTCTGTACCGTCCAACGCACGACAGACATCATTGGTAATCGATTATACTGTTATCATGACACTAATCAGTCAGAGAGGAGTCTAATATATCGCTGTGAAATAAGCCCTTAATCCTTATAATAAGCATAATTAGGGGCAAATCAAAGATAATGTACGGATTTGAACCTAACACCATGCAGGAAATGTTAGGCTTACCCACCGCATAAAAAAATTGACACATGTACCAGTAAATACATTTCACATTTGTCCCACATTTACTGAGACATACGGTATGGGCCCTATTTTCTCCAGTGCCATACGCTTATCCCTAAACGTCTTTTTTTTTAATCTATTTGGAAAAACTTAAACATACTTCAAATAGCTGATCTACATTAACACGTTGTGAGCTTGTAGATCGAAAATCTAAATCTAGTAAATGCTAAAACAAAATAAAAAAGGCAAAGAAGTTTGGGGATAAGGGCTAATATGAAAATGGGGCCCTATCATATGTACTGTATACTGTGTCTGTCCGTGTGTGGCGACTAGTATCTGTGTCCTCACCTCCTCCCCCCTGCTCCTCCCCACACACAGGACAAGACCAGCGCTCTGAGCCTGAGCAATGTAGCGGGGGTGTTCTACATCCTGATCGGGGGCCTGGGCCTGGCCATGCTGGTGGCGCTGGTGGAGTTCTGCTACAAGTCCAGGACCGAGTCTCACAGAATGAAGGTGTCGACCGCGCGGGCCGCCGCCTCAGTCGCCGCTCAGGCGTTTCACTGCTCGGCCTTAGACAGTGGCGACGCAACTAGCGCCCCCTACACTGAGCTGCAGAGCTACGGCCTGTACGCCAACAACGCGGTTAAGATATAAGAGGGGCAGAGCCCGGCCACGGGGTAGGAAACGCCGGTATGATGATGATGATGATGATGATGATAATGATGATGATGACGATGATGACTTCCTCCTCACCCCTGCCCATCTAACCGTGACCACTCACAGCTTCCACCACAGTGCAAACGCTCTCCTCCCACTGAGCAGTTGTCGGCTATTAGATGACCGTCTAAAACCGGGCTATAACTGGTCCTAAAATGTGTTCTGTTGAAACGTCTAATATAAGCCTAGACCGCTAAAAACCTTTCATTTTAGACCAGTTATAACCCATTTTTAGACGGCCATTTAGACTTATTTTAGATGTCTATTAGCCTGAAAAATGCTCAGTGGGCTGTACTTCTCTCCCTCTGCAGCTCCGTGGCCTTCTTTGATCAAATTATCCGTAACACTAAAAATGGCCCTTTTGCCTGTTTTCACTATTCTGTGTGTAAGGATTCAGCATGCACACTTACAAATGCCTATATGAGCACACACACAAACATAAATGCACACATTTACACATGAACTATAGACAATACATGCACACTTTTACATTTGTACAACACAAGTAAAAATGCAATTGTACAACGTTGTACAAGGTAGAAAGGACATTTTGATCAAAGTTGTACATATCTCCTTCCTCTGCTAATCTCTAATCTTCTCCCTATGCTACTGTCGCTGACTGTCTTGCAACGTAGGTCCCATAGTAGTTGTACATTGTATACAGTATCTGTATCCCATAGATTCCATGTTTCATCTCTGCTTTAGCCTCAACTACTTTCTAATGTTAAAAAAGAAAGACGATCCAGGCACTCAAAGTTAAAAAGAGGAAAGCGTTTCTATTGTTGCTTCTGCTGGACCTGATAACCCCCTATGATAATAATCAGAATATGTATAATTGCGACTGCAAAAGCTGTTAGTCAGTCCGTCCATCACGCCTCGTGACACACTCCATATACGTCAGTCCGTTGTACAGAACTCTTGTCAAACTCTGCATGCGTATCACCAAGGACCCGAGGGAGTGATGTGGGAAGTCAAAGATCCATAGCGCACTAAACCCATAAAAGTCACAGTGAGTGGTGCAACTCCGTGGGGGGGAGGGGGGGGGGGTCCTGTAAAATTGGGCTAATCTGAGTTGATAGGTGTTTCAATGACGTAATATTTTGTTAAAAAATATTTGCACTTCCCCTCGTGTAATAAGACTTTGATTACTTAGAAAAGTGCTATATTAATCTATTATTATTATTATTATTAGTAGTAGTAGTAGTAGTAGTATTAAATACTTAACAGACAACATTTTAGAAACCAAACGTCCTATAACATGTGACAAATAACAGTATTCTTCTAAGACTACTTCCTAAATCAGAGACATGATGAAATGCTCTTTATGCACAAAGCAAACATGAGACGAGGACTGATCTTCTCTGTGAGTTTTTAATGAGACACCTGATCCATATGCTTATGAGATGGTACCTTATTAGTCCAGTCTCGCCTTCTTCTGTTTGGGTTTAAAGCAACAACAGAGCAGATCCAATTAGAGAGCTCCATAAATCTCCGGTCCCCCACGCAGTCCAAACCGGTTGGACTGAATCAAGCTGTCTTTGCTCAAAATGTAATCCGTTATAGAAATGAGACGTAGGCGGACCGGGAAATACACCGCAACACACATACGTGCACAGTTGCACACAGGCACGCCACGCACACACAAAGAGACACAAATTGCATCATTAGCTCCAATTCCGGGGCCCACTGGCTTCCGCTGTAATAAACTGAAGAATGAAGCAATACAACCGATGAGTGACGCTTGCTTCCCCCCCCCCCCCCCCCCCACACACACACACACACACACTCTTGCTCTGCTCCGCTTGTTACCAAATGTGGATGTTGATGTATGTTGTCCCATGCCAGAGAGAGGCGCCCAGAGCTACATGCTACAATGAAAGCCAATGCCCTGTGACTCTTAAGCTTAGTTTATAATACTCCCATCGTACGGCGGCGGCGCTTGCCAACAAGAACTGATCTTCCAGGCTCTTCCAGTTCTCATTGGCAAGTGACACATTAGGCTTTCACAACTCACTCCAATTCCTAACAGCAACACGTTAAGGTGCATGGCGTCATTACAGCTGCTGGTGCTCATCTATTCATTTAATAAGAGGCTATTAGACCGGAGGAGACGCATGTTGCTGAAACATACATTTGATGCTGTCATCTGTGTTCTCGTACAACAGAGAGCCCCGCGGGCGATACAAAGCATACTCTGTTTACTCCTAACCCTAATCGGTGCATTAGTCTTCCCTGCTCCTATGGGGATAAACATAAACACAGTTTCAGATCTAGCCGACAGTCAAAGCATACATAACATGAACCCTAACGTGATGCTGTGTGCGTGTGTTGTACGCGCATGCTTTCCCGTCCAACAGCAATCCATCAACGACGCCCTGCGTTGCTCCACGCTGACGAGGATGGTGAGCGGCATCGACGGAGGAGGAGGAGGAGGAGGGGGCGGAGAGAACGGACGCATCCTCGCCCACGACTTCCCCCAGAGCGTCCAGACTCTGCCCTCCTGTATGAGCCACACCACCAGCAGCAACATGGGACTGGGCGCCTCTGGCATGTGATCACCACCAGCCATCAGATTATGTGTGAGTGTGTGGCTGGGCTGTGGCGGGGGGGGGGGGGGTTTCTTTGACATTACAAACATGGCTGCCCCAGTTAGAGCCCCTCCAACGCTCTCTGCCCCACCACCACCGCATCTATTCCCCCTGGCTGTGGATCTCTGCCCCCCCCTCTCCCCCCAAAAAAAACAACAAAAAAAGAAAACCGACCCGTTCCTTATACTGCCAAAATGCACTCTCGGACAATTCGCTGACTATTGTCGACTTTGAACCAACAACACACTTCCATGTTTTATGTTGTTTCCATTTAGGTTTTTTCCACCAACAAGAGGTTTCAAAAATAAATACGCAAAATAAGGAGGACGAGGAAGGAAAAGGAAGATGTGCTGCAATAAGGAGGTTTTTGGCTTTTTTTCCCCCCGATGTCCATTCATGTTGAGACGATAAAAAAAACAATGGGCGAAAAGGTAGAACAAACGTATGCTCGCTGTGCCGTTGTATACGGAACTGTCGATTTCACGCCTATGCGTGTGCAACGTTCTCATCTGCACCGCTGATTTACTTTACCCACCTACGTGTTATCTGAGGGCTGCATCGTGTGACCTTCGTTCTTCACTAGAGGAAGTCAAATGAAACGCTTTTACAGTCACTAACGAGGATTTTTACATTGTGTTGAGAGAGCCTCCTCGTTTTGACTGTTTCCAGAGGACGCCATGCTCTGAAATCACTCATCCAGTCGTTATGGTGTTGTGTACAGTTTACATTGTGGGGAGCTTCGTCAAAAGGTTTGTTGATATAATTTGTCCTTGATACAGGGTTAACCCCTGTTTAAATCTGAGATTAACTAGCCTATACGACATATACATTGCTGCTACGTCACCATTTTACACAACATGCCTTGTCTTTTTGTAGATCACATTGTACATTGTGTGCGAGTGAACGCACACACCACACACATACACGCACACATTAGCCATTTTGGTTCGGTAGACATCTTGACATACTGACCGTTTACTGACCACGACGAGACTATCATTTCAGTCTGATCTTCAATATTGACCGTGACCTGTATTAAATATGAAGAGAGACGAGGGAAGCAACGTGATGTATCCATACATTCATCTGTGGCTACAGTACGTGCAGTTCTGAGTGTCCTAACACTGTATTTAGTTCTCTGACGGTCATAAATCCACTGTTTGCAACACCTGCTCAACTGCAACATCAGAACCAAGGTTATAATGGTTTTGGATTCTTCGTTATACATTGGTTTTGACCAATATTCTTCTAATTAAGTTAGTTTTAGTGTTAGTTTTAGTTTAGTCAGATACAGGATTGAAAAGGGCCAGAGTAGGTATTGTGTAATCAAAAAATCAAAAAAAGAAACAAACAAAACATTTTGTCTATCATTTCAGTTAGTTTTAGTTCGTTTTGTAAACACAATACAGTTTCACAATTAAGATATCGTTTTTCTTTTCCTTTTCTAGTTTTGATTTAGTTCAGTTAACGACAATTTGTTTTGTTCCGTTAGTTTTAGTTAAATATATTAACCATGATCAGAACTTCCTAGAACTATTCTCACAGCACTTTTTCTATAAGTCTGTCCATCCTATACTGTGATGTCTTTTAAGTATATGGCTTTAATGATGCAAAATGCAGCATATAGCTATACTTTCTCTCGCTAGTGGCATATCCCCCCTGCAGATTGTGTGAGACTTGTCAATGGAAAGTATACGCCTCATTTCCATGTTGCTAGCTGGCTCAAGAAGCATGATTTAAATGCGGGCCAAGTGTGATGGACACATTTACAACCACTCTGGGATGGGCAATATCAATCATTCTTACATCCATGTAACGGTGTCATGAGGTGTTTTAATATTGTGTTATGATAAATTAACACTACAAACTAAAGTCATATTTCTGAAACACACAATTAGAATGCCATCTGAAATTGAGGGGTGGATTCACAAATAACTGATTGCGGCCACTGAGAGCACCATTAAATGTGCATTACTTGTTCCAGCTATTTGCCCTGTCTTTAAATTGTATTCCAAAAAGGCACTGTACAAATTATATGCCAGCATTACACTAATACACACCATAAAGTTTCAGAGCTGCAAAAAACGCACAATCCTTTTGTGAATCCACCCCTAAATGTTGTAGTTCCATGCCGTATCTACAGTGCTGTAAACATAATATACAGTATATCGTTGGTCATATTTAGCAATAACGTCTCCTGGCTATCATGACCTCTGTTCCTATATTTCCCAGCCCTGAAGTATCTTTAATCTCATAATCTATGAACTGTGAGTATTGGAACTACGTTCACAGCAATCATTGCATAATGCCTAATTTTCCCTAAGAACTCTGTCTTTCAGCTTGTGTCAGGTAAATAGATTAGGGTGACAGACTCTTGGAGGGAGTAAGTAGTGAGATGTCACAGGATGCAATATTATTATTATTATTTTCCTAGGATGACAGGGGAAGACATGAATATTTAATGAATTTGTCCTCTTCTGAGTTATAGCGTTTCTTCTTTTCATTTTGACATTGTGTTTGGAGTGATCCAGTCACGATACAAATGTTGATGTTTTACATTTCATCAAAACAAGGACATGTTGAATGTCAGTGTTTCTGAACCATGAATCCGTATCATATCAACATTTCTGATTCCCACACGATCTGTATGCAAGTCTGATGGCGGCGTGTCGATATGTGTGGCCGGGTCACACCGCTCCGCTATCGCCTCGCTAGGGTGAACCTCACGGGGCTCGAGGCAGCTTCTGGTGGCGCATGCCGCACGTGACTTGCTTGGAAAGTGATTTGATGGCCTCGGTCTCCAGGCTTTTGTTTTCGTTCACTGAAATGATACCGTACCCCACCCCTATCATGTACATTATAACAGGCTCTTCTTTCCTCCCCTGGTGGAATTGTAGGCCTATGTTCTTCCCATAATGCCTCACTGTATAGTAGGCCTACCTAAATTGGTTGGGGACACATCACATCTTGTACCTTATTCCTTCCTTTCTGCGGTTGTGGTTTTCCTTTTTTTTGCAGTTGTATTAATGAAAGGCTCAGCACAATGCTCTTCAGCGGAGGGTTTACCTTTGGAAAAGTCTTTTATATGCCATATCTGATTTGTAAAGAAAAACGCCATGTTTGTATAATGGATACACAGCGCTGCAGAGTTTCACGACGTGTTGCAGACTTTGAAGGGGGTAAAAAGAGCAAAAAAATATGAAAACAGAAAATGAATAATCTGCAGTAATGTATTTTAAACCCGTTCAAACCGGTCTATAATTGGACATAACCAAAAAAAAACATTTCTAGACAAAATCATGATTTTAAAGCGTTTGATTTATCTTTCTTTTTCCTTTACTGCCAGAAACTAAGTGACACACTTTGTTCACCAGAGACCTCATTTCTCTTTAAACATTACTGTTGAAACATGTTTCTGAACTTGGAAACAGCAACAAAAACCTGATGGGGGGGGGGGGGGAGTGTATTACTAGGTTAAAACAAAAGAAGAAAACAAAACTAAACAAAAAACAAGATCGCTAAACAGACTTTTGTGGAGAAATAGTTTTCTAGTCAAAGTGTCTCGGAAGGAAACCATGCTTTTGTAACTCAATGAAGAAATAAACTCTCTTCATTTATTTGCCTTTTTGTTTTTGTCTCAGGGGAAGGATGTATCTCTCCATGATGCCTGCAGCAAATGGGGCACGCCGTTAGACATTTGTTTTAAAACGTGTCGACTTGAGATTTCGTTTTCCAATTGCCATTAGCCTTACAGATTGCATTATGTTCATTGTAGTGTATGAATAATTCACATACATTTAAGGTGGAAGCATGTTCAAGTAACCCAGTTTCAGGGGAGCGCTTTGTGGTCACCGACTCGCCATACCCCCCCCCCCCCACACAGTATAGTGAAAGAGAGAACTAGCTCTTGGTTAGAAAGATAGGGGGAGAAAAACATTTGAATGGAAGCTTCATCGACTAATGTAGGCATATTACTGATTTGTAGAGCGTAGATAACTATGATTAAAGAATGCTCGTATGTGCGACTTGCATTGTATCAAACATATGTAGACAGATATGTTTGATGCAATGCAAGTCGCACGAGGCATGAGGCCTATGGGTGTTTAATTCAGTGTTTGATTGATTGACAGATTGGAGAATTACAGTACATTTCAAGCACAACAATACAAAACTGTTAACTGACACCATAAAGTATTACACTTGTTTACAATAGAGCCCCCCATGTTCAATTCATCATAACAATTAGAGACGTACAAACCCTCCCGCACACTCAGATCAGCCAACGTGGGGAAGCTGAAAGTACCGTCACTAAAAACGCTGGGACAACACTCCACACGTCCCAAACTCTTCTCCCTTAGTCCCTTCTGGCTCCAAAACTATGGAATGCACTTCCCATTACAATCAGAACTGCAGTATCACTCCCAATCTTCCGCCGTAGTCTGAAAACCCACCTTTTCAGACTCCATCATGGCCCGTAGCACTTGCCCTAGCCCCTTAGATAGAACTTTATGTAGACTTAGATAGCATTTTATACAGACTTATAGCATGTTATGTAGACAGCACTAGAACTGTAGTCATAGCACTTTATAGTATATGTATAGTTTCATTATATAGATATTCCACTGTTACGTTCTTAGCTTACGCATGTTTCATGATAACTATTATGTATGTGATGTATTCCCATGCTTTTTGTTTGATTCACATGTCTTAATGACTGTTGGTAGGGCGTTCCACATTTTGGTGACATAGGAGCGAAAAGAATGTAGTCCTTTGTTTGTGCCTTGTTTAGTGTATTGCTGTGGGGCATGTGGGTCTGTCTGATTTTTTTCCCTCCCCTTTGTTTTCTGTCTGCCCTCCTCTCAATTACAGGTCCAGCTGAGCCTAACCTCGCGTCACCAGGCTTTCCAGTTTGAGCACTTCCAGTTTGCACTTTGAGCACATGGAAAAGTGGAATTTAAAAATGTGTAAATATCTTTTGAAAATAGCTACAAGTTCACAATGCGTCACATTTACTCAAGTAAATAAAACAATTAAAAAAATGTACTTAGGTACAGTAGCCTACTTATAGTACTCTCTCTTCACAACTGGTGAAGAGAGGGGTGTGTGCACGTGTCCGTGCGCGTGAGAGAGACACATTCAAAGCAATGTTTTCCTGCCCAACGTCTACAACCATTACACTCGGGTCACTCCGAGCATTAGCTTGCAGTCATATCTACAACCCCATTGATTACTTTTCTTCCTCCATTTAAAACAGCATGCCTCATATACGCCATACCAGAGGTGCGCCTGTGGTAACATTCAGCGACCTCTCTTCTTAACAGCAATAATGAAATACAGAGGAAGTGGACAAAAATTACTTTTGGGATGGATGGGCTGCAAAAATCTATAGTGAGGCTTTCCCCATGGAGGTTTAGCTGCCAAATCGCAATTTTGTTTTGTGGTATTATATTGATTCTTAACGATAATATGTTTAGTGGAGGATTACATTAGATAATTGACACTGGGTGAAAAATGGGTTACAACATCATGGGATACATTCTTTAATTAAAAAAAACACACACGGAAGGAAGACCTAAGTGAGATGGGTGTCAGCCGGACGATTCTGTCGGATAAAAACATGGATTAAAGAATATATACCCTGGAAAAAGTATATCCTACGTTTCTGGCAGGCTAGACAATTAATTTAATCCTACTGTTACTACGGTTCTGACGGGCTCCGTGTTAAAATGCTGTGGTATTAATAATAATAATAATCCATGAACGGATGACAGGAAAAAAGTAATTTGGGGGGTGAACTATGACTATCCCTGTAACACAGTGGTTCTCAAACATTTTCATGTCAAGGACCCCCAAAATTGTTGTGCCAGGGACCCCCTTTTAGAGTAAGTGTAATAAGTAATTTGGAATTCCCATTTCTGTTCTGCAGCAAGATAATTTGATCAACCAGTGTAGCAGGACTTATATACTTATGTGATTGATTTATATCCTTGATGATGCTTGATTTGAATTATTCACTGCATTCTTTTTATTGTATTGAGAATTGTCTTCTAATGATTTTACGGATCAACGGTGATTGAGGACATTAGTTAAATGTGATCACCACTAGGTGTACAGTACCCTGTCCTTATTACTGAGGAGCATGTGTGTGATTGGTCACCTTGACCCCTCCGTCTT
Organism: Protomyctophum bolini; assembly: GCF_963924005.1. NCBI lineage: Eukaryota > Metazoa > Chordata > Actinopteri > Myctophiformes > Myctophidae > Protomyctophum > Protomyctophum bolini. Next base: position 31,595,000 of record NC_137871.1, read on the forward strand.
TGTGTACTGCTATATAAGATTGATGTTTCCACTTGTCAGCAGATGCCTGAGGAAGGCTTTCCTTAATTGAGCATGCGAAGATGTGTGCACTGTGCAGATCGGGGTGCATGCGTCGGTTAGACATACTATACCAGTAAGACGCCTCAGGGCGAGAAGCGTCCTCGCTCTTTAGGGTCAAGGTCGCATGCACGCCTCCGCCTCATTGACGGCAGCCTGCTGGCCGAGTGCTGGCACTTTGGCATGGGGGGTCAGGTCAGATCATGGAATGATGTACTGATGAGTTCAGATCAACATATGGGATGTCAGAACAGGTCAGCACCATATATGGAGATCTAAGGGTGGTTGCGACCCAGCCGGCAGCTGCCCAGGCCTTAATTTTCGGGCCTGTTGCAACTGCAACTTTGGGGCAGGCCCGTCTAGAGTTTGTCAGTCAAAAGAGAGGAAGGATGGATGGGGAAGGATCAACATATGGAATGTCAGAACAGGTTCTGACATATATCTATATATGGAGATCTAAGGGTTTGTGGTTTGAGGTTTTTTTTATTATTTTTTTTTTAGTTTGGACTAGAGTAGCCTTGGCCCCTTGAATGCTGTGCACGTATCTGTGAGGCAAGAGTGTGAATCTGCCACTCAAATGGAAGTTTTCTAGTTGACTAAACATTCATTTTTGCTGACTAAAAACAACAGTGGAAGACTACTTCTCGTAGAACTCGAGAACAACTCGTCTCAAACACTGTACCCAGACATGCAGTAGCATCAAGAGGCGGCAAGATGCCGTCTAGAGCATGGGTCTCTTCTGGGTTTTTTAACAGCTGGTGGATGGAAATGACGCTTGCGAGCGGCTGCAACTTGACGTGTCGGCAAAGCATTTTAGTTTATTTTGCCGACACGTGAAGTTGCAGCCGCAAGTGTCATTTCCATCCAGCTGTTTAAAAGCCCGGAAGAGACGCTACTGTCTGGACAGTCTGGATACACTGTCACAACTCTCTAATTTGAATTGAAACTGCCTGCATGTGGGTCCTATAATACACTCAATTTACAAATTGACATTATGTCACACAATTGACAATTTCAAAGTTAATGCATATACTGATTATGAAGTTGTAGTTGTACTGTCCTACTTTGTTCTGAGGAGCTTATATCCATGTTTTTTGTTTCAAACTGAATTCTGGGAATCACAGTTCTAACAGACAATGTAGTTACCTGGAGCCAGTTGCACAACCTCACACTAAGTTCAAACTTAGCTTAGGTATAGCTTAAATGGCTCGACTTAAAAGCCATTTAAGCTATAACTGATTACAAAAATGTATGTTGCACATTGGGAGTGTGTAAAAACCAAATGTATCACTCTAATTATTTGGAGGGATTTCAGTCCTCAAAATATTATTTGTGCATAAATGAACTCCTTTGGATTTCAGCCATTTATCCATTTATTAGAATTCTGAAAACCCAGGTGACAAATCCATGCAGTGCATCTGGACCCATGCATTTACCCTGCTAGAATATGATTCTAAATGCACATCGCAACAACCCCACAGTTGGTTGTTCTGCCATTCGCACTTCATCATATTAACGGCAGATTACTGGCCATTAATGCAGTTGTGGCGTTACATGAAATTAAAACGTACGACTTTGCGATGAGTTACAGCACGGTATTAGCATTATTGGTAATCTCACTGCTGTTGGCCAGACGGGATATCCAGAGAGCAGCCGAATGGGACCGTCGATCACAAGGAGATATAGTGTTTGCTACTCAAGATTAACAATTTCTTTTTTTAGGTCCTCAAAGGGGGAACAAAAAAAAGAGGCTCTGCCAGCCTCGCTAGAGGAGAAAGGGAAAAGCTGGCATCCTCACTCCATCCCGCCCCACCACCATCCCCAACCTATGTCCCCCATCTGTCCATCGAATTGGATGCGAACAGCAGGCCTGGGGAAGATGGATAGAGGTAGTAAATAGGCACTGGAGAGAGAGGAGCAGAGAGGGAGAGATGTATGGCAACCCGCATTGCCTAAGACAGAATGACAGATGAGGGTCTTATGGAGAGGGGCTAGTCACCGCAGCGATCAAAGTTGGGGTGCCTCAGCGGACAAAGTGGGTGGCCCGGGGCCAATCGCCGTGTTGGATGGGGTCAAACTCAAAGGGACAAGGACATCACTTTCAACGTAATGTTTTACTGGAAACACTGAGAATCTTCAAGATGGGGTTGGGGGGGAATGGGGACGGGGGGAATCTTTGTATTATAGGGACTTTCGACTTTTACTAACCACTTGAACCCTTGCATCCCAATTCTAGGTGGAACATAGCAGATCTCCAAGCTCACAACACGTCTGTGATGCATTGTGAGCTTGGAGGTCATTGTGCATGCTGTATATGCGTAGATTGCATAAAAGTCAATAATATCCATAATAATGCCTATCATGTCTATAATGCCTTACAGAGCATTTGTGCCAAATGTCATCACAACCTGAAAGATTGTATCACTGTCTGCTCCGGTAAGGTGGAGACCATCAAATCCAGATGTTCTTATCATGCTAGTCCCACAGCAGCGCTTTGGCAGTCAAAGTTTCCAGTCCTCTTGGTGACCACCACGTTGGCCGACCTAAAGGCACACAAAATGGCACTTTTACCCAGATTTTACATGCTGCGTTGCACCTCGAAGTGTGTGTGTGTGTGTGTGTGTGTGTGTGTGTGTGTGTGTGTGTGTGTGTGTGTGTGTGTGTGTGTGTGTGTGTGTGTGTGTGTGTGTGTGTGTGTGTGTGTGTGTGTGTGTGTGCGTGCGTGCGTGCGTGCGTACCTACTTGCCTGCGTGCGTGCGTGCCTGCCTGTGTGCTGTCTGACTTGGTTAGGCTCTGTGTTTGTGATGTTTGGTTCATTCTGTCCCGGTAAGAGCAATCAGTGATCCCTGTGGTCTGCCTAGAGGTTTAATAACGTCCTCACTGTCAGGACGCATGACAGCAGAACAAACAAAACATAATCCTTTCTCCCAGAGAGCCAGAGACTGCATGCACTTCTCTTGCATGGTCATGCATGCTCCCCTCTATATAATAAAGAGAGCTCAACTGAGTTCACATATTCCATTCCTCTATCACCACACTGGCAGCATGACAACCTCTCTGGCATGGAAGTTACATAATACCTGATACCTTTGTGTATCGCCATTGTGTGTGTGTGTGTGTGTGTGTGCGTGTGTGTGTGTGTGTGTGTGTGTGTGTGTGTGTGTGTTGTGTGCATGCGTGAGCATGCATGTACATGTGGAAAAACTCCAAAAGTGTGAAATCACACCTTGTTGCTAGGTGACACCTTGAAGTCCTTCCAGCAGTCTTAAGCCAAGTTCACAAAGAATATTTTTTTTAATGTTAGTTTAATGTATTCACTGAAATACTTGATGGGATTGGATGTCACACTCTGGCTCATGCACGCCCTGCCCTACTGTACAATATGCATACCACAACACATTAAACAGGTTTGTTACTGTAGTGTACTGTATAGCTAACTATACCCCCCCCACACACACACGTGTGTGTGTGTGTGTGTGTGTGTGTGTGTGTGTGTGTGTGTGTGTGTGTGTGTGTGTGTGTGTGTGTGTGTGTTTGCTTGTGTGCGTGCGGCACACACACCATGACACATGCACTGATCCTTAACAAGGGCTCATGAACACATCCTGCCCACCATTCCCACTCTCAGTTCCTACACGCTATACGCTACAGAGAAGCCCCTGTGAAATAATGTGAGATGGTGGTGGTTCAGCTTCTCGGTGAGATCAAGCCCGGCTCATCAATAATTGAACAGCAGCAAAAGCGTGGCATTTAATGCATTCTGTTTGAGCTACCACTACACAGAGAGAGAGATGGAGCGAGTACACTGCTGTACCACTACCTCGACACACCACCACGGCTCCATTATAGTCACTGTCCTTGTATCTACATTTTTCAACTTTTGGGTTGTTTTTTTCCCGTCATACTAGGCCTACTGTGTGTCACACAAAAGAAGCGACGTGGCTCATAGAATAGCCTAAAGAAAAGCAAAAAACAGCTTGGTCTACAGGCGGCTTCTTCTTTTTCTTTTGGCTAATTCCCATCTTATCATCACCGTGTTTCCTAGCTCTGATCCATATAGCCTTAAGGACTTCTCCCACCCACCCACCCCTTTTTCCCCTCAATGTATAATTATTTTTCTTTTTTCCCCCCCTTTTTATCTCCACTATGATGATTTCCTGTTTTTGTTGTCCCTGTTTTTAATTGTGACACACTAAGACCTCTGAATTATTGTCGTTGAGCTGAAGCAAGTTGCATCCAGTTTTAACTGTTAAACGGTTAAACTCTCTCTCTCTCTCTCTCTCTCTCTCCCCCTCCCCATGTCACATTTATTTTCCTCTCACTCCATCCCTCTCAAATCCGAGTTTGGTGCAGGAATTCAGAAGATGACCAAGCCACCAGAATGTGAATGTCGACTGCCATTCAGGTGGGGAAATTGTGTGGTGCATGGCGTGCGTACAGGATGGCCCCTGTCCCATTGTGTGTTCTTTTTCTCCCTCCTTTCTGATAATTATTCTAATCCCACCAAGGACCTCTCAGCCTGAACTGGCTGCCCTTATCTCCCCTCCACAGTCATTCTCTCATTAAAACACAATCGTAGGCCACCAACTCTAATAAACCTTCAAATTCCCCCTTTAAAAAGAGGAGAAGGGGGTGGGTGGGGGCTTGCACAGATTAACAGTCCCTCTTTACAGTACGTGACATGAGGAACAAAATGCTTTCTCTAATCACTTCTAGTGCAAAAAAATGGCATTTAAATATCAACGGGATTTGGCGATATATCCATGTTGGAAAAGGTCACACTTTTAATGGAGGCTATGGGGATTATAGAGAGGCTGTATTAGGGACTTAGGTTGCATGCACATTGATTGTTTCCTGTTGCCTCAGAGAAGTGATTACAAGTGAACTTCTTAAGTCTGTGTTGTCGAGAAGTAGTCGTAGGGTAGTTGATCCCGGGTCAAATCCCTTGGAGCCAATCAGCAGCCAGCCACACATTTGCAGTCATTTTGACTAGCAATGTCACCTGCTCTCTGCCTCCCTCCCGTCCTCTGCCCCTCTCTCTTCCCTGGCTGCTCTCTTACTCTTTCACTCATCTTATTTCTCTCTGTTGCTCTCTCAGCGCACCCTCCAGACTCCGTATGAAACCCTCTTTAATCATGAGCTGAAGTGCATACAGTATCAACCCCTGCAGCTTGGCTTTAACTAAAATACAGCACAGTGAAGCTGGCATCTTGAAGCTAACCTGCCAAAAATGTATGTTTAATGTTTAATGTTTCCAATGCTACAGCAAAAACAAAATACAAAAATTTAAAAAACATGCAAACCATAATTTGCAGCATCAAGAGAAATTACATATATGGGGTAAATCCAAGTGAGATTTTATTCTGCATTGTAGGTGAAGTCCATAGACTTAAGGCCTATTCATAGTCTGGATTTTCGGTGGTAAGGTGACCACCGCTCCGGTGGTGAGCTGACCACCGGAACTGAAATAACGTTGAGCGGTGGTGAGTAAAAACAGAGAGAAGGGCTGGAGCGGTGGCGGTGGTTTGCTCTTCACCGCGGCTCGTGACGTCATGTTGTAGTTCGGTGGTCACCCCACCGCTGTAAATCCAGACTATGTATGAGCCTTTAGCTGCCACATGACATGTCTGAAAGCCAGATTGGAGGGGGGCGCTGTCACATTCTCTCTCTCCCTCAGTCTGTGACACTGGCCACTCCCATATCCCATTCCAGCACACCCAGTTCCATTTACACACCTGTCTTCAACTACCTCATCAGCCCAGCAGTGAACACTTCTCCAATCAACCTGCTCACTATAAAACCGGACTCAGTGCAAACACTCATTGTCAGTTCATAACCTGTGTCACAGATGTCCTGCCTGTTCCTGTGTTGACTTTGATGTCATTCTGATTCATGCCTGATTCCTACCTGCATTCCCCTGTGTAAGATATCTCGTAATTCTTTATTAAATACGTTATTATTCTACTCTAGTTTGTTGTGACTTTGCTCCTGGGTTCAACTCTGTCTGCATCCTTGACAGGCGCAAAACAGCCAACCTAAAAGTAGTCTACAGCCTTCCTAGAAGTTTAGGTAACCCTTCATTTTACGGTACAACAACAATAACAAAAAAACATCGCATGGATGCACCTGGGACGTATCCTCAGTGATGTATCCTGAGGTCAACGGGGTTTCGGGTCTCGCAAAATCATACCCCTCACTCAGGCGACCCCGCCGGGAGTGATCAAGTCCCGACTTACGTCCCAGTAGCTACCCTCAATCAGTCCCACTAGGGAAAAACCAGGGGCACACAATCCGTTGGAACTACTCCAGAACTACTCTGCCAGGGCTGGGAGGTACACTTCTGGCACATGGAGGGACTAGGCTCTGTGGGTTGTCTCCTGTCCGGGCCCCTCCTACGTCTCACCAGGTCCACTCCTCTCACAAGAGCGAGGACCTGTGCGTTGCACCAGAGTCCCAGGACCAGACAGTTCATTCAGGAGTGGTAGGCAATGGTTCCGCAGGGTCATGGTACTGCGGTTCCGCTTGCTGCTTGCATGGCCCTCCTGAAGGCCTCACCGAGGGTTGTTACCTGGTAACAACCAGGTAGTTCACACCTGGGTATATAATTACCTGGTAGTCCCTGACAACTACCAGGTAATTACCCAGTATGTATAACTATATATACTGTATCTCCTGGTATTTACATGGAACTTACCATGGTAAATGACACACTGGTTGCCAGGTGATTACCAAGTATGTTCCTGACAATTACCAGGTATTTATCTGTTTTTACTATTGTGGGAGGTCTGATGTGAGTCAAGACTCAGATGCAGGATCAAGGGTTTGACACACGGTGGTGCCCCTCGTTTTATTGAACACAAAGGAGAATAAATGCCACTTATTCATGCATCATCTTTCTTTCACGTAGTCTGGTTTCTTCAGGAAGGTTTCCCACTGCAGAGGACGAGAGGAGAAGGTTAGTGTGAGTTCATAGGTCACGTACAGTGTCTAGTTGGGGCCTCAGGCTCCCGTCTGGGCTATCTACCAACTATAGCACTGTCTAACTTTCTTCTTTCTTTCTTCATCAGGCAGGATGAAGAAAGTTCCGAATGACTGATGACTACAAAACAATACTACAACATGACGTAGTGATATGATCCGCTCCCGACCGGATCATAAACCCGAAAAGGAATGCTGCCCAGGCTAGTGTAGCACTGACCTGTCCTTTACTTTACGCTGATGTTTCTTGGATATAGCATCGTAGCCTGTCTGTCTCAAGCCGTAACCTTGCGAAGTGTGCTGGAGATTCAACTGATTAATTCATGTGCCCTTTGCATCCTGACACAGCTTAGAGATGTAAAGGAGAAGGCGGGGGGGTAGGGCGAAAGAATTTATGGAAATAATATGCATTAAAAATATGAGAGAGGAGTCAAACTCAGCGCAGGCTACTGTCACTGCAAGTGATTCTGAGGCCGCTCACTTTGTTCCTAAATTATTCATGCAATCTGTCAGTGCGGCTGTGTAGACAGCCTCCTCTCCCCATGCGCTCAATGATGACAGCCATCCTATGCTGTGTTCATCGCTATCTTCTCCAAACCCCCCACAGGAGAGACTACACATATGGCACACTAACACAGCTACAGCATAGGATTTGCTACAATGCTTTTGTGCGTGTGTTTCATGTGTGCATGTGTATTAGTGTTTTTCATCATTTTTGAAGATTTGAAAAAAATGACGAAATGACAAAAACGATGGGTTATAGCCCATGTTTTTTGAAATTTTGAAAAAAAAAGTTAGCCTCGTTTCTCATCATTTTGGACCGTGGGCTATAGCCCATATCGTACGGCATACTATAGCGCGCAGTTTTTCATCATTTTTGAAGATTTGAAAAAAATGACGAAATGACAAAAACGATGGGTTATAGCCCATGTTTTTTGAAATTTTGAAAAAAAAAGTTATCCTCGTTTCTCATCATTTTGGACCATGGGCTATAGCCCATATCGTACGGCATACTATAGCGCGCCGTTTTTCATCATTTTTGAGGATTTGAAAAAAATGAAAAAATGAAAAAAAAATCCGCAATTTCCGCAATTTCCATTTCCGCAATTTCCGCAATTACCATTTCCGCAATTTCCGCAATTCCGCAATTTGACAAAAACGATGGGTTATAGCCCATGTTTTTTGAAATTTTGAAAAAAAAAGTTATGCTCGTTTCTCATCATTTTGGACCATGGGCTATAGCCCATATCGTACGGCATACTATAACGCGCCGTTTTTCATCATTTTTGAGGATTTGAAAAAAATGACGAAATTACAAAAACTATGGGTTATAGCCCATGTTTTTTGAAATTTTGAAAAAAAAAGTTATCCTCGTTTCTCATCATTTTGGACCATGGGCTATAGCCCATATCGTACGGCATACTATAGCGCGCCGTTTTTCATCATTTTTGAGGATTTGAAAAAAATGAAAAAATTAAGAAAAAAAATCTGCAATTTCCATTTCCGCAATTTCCACAATTACCATTTCCGCAATTTTCGCAATTCCGCAATTTGACAAAAACGATGGGTTATAGCCCATGTTTTTTGAAATTTTGAAAAAAAAAAGTTATCCTCGTTTCTCATCATTTTGGACCATTGGCTATAGTCCATATCGTACGGCATACTATAGCGCGCCGTTTTTCATCATTTTAACTTGTAACTAAGAGGCAAACTAATATTGTTTGTACAGTTTGCTTTGATTTAATAATTGATTGAACAACTATGATTTGATTTGGATGATCATAATAATCATAATGATTTCTGTCTAATAGTACTAATACTAAAAAGATAAAGATCAAGGGAAAAGATACCTTTTTACAGTACAATAATGTTTGCCTCTTCTAAAAAAATGTCATTCTCTTGTATTATATAATATCGCCTCACCCAGGCTTTCCACCACCTCAGAGGCAGGTGGGGCGTTACCATGTCTAATCACGGACGTATAAAGAAATCACGCGTTACACAACAATACCAAAAACAGCTGATCTACAAGCTCATAAGATGACCCTGTGATTATATGAACTGTTGCACTACCTACAGGTTTCGAGAGGCGTGCCATGTTAGGGGGCAGACTTCAGCTACTAATTTGGCTACAAGAATTCTGAGGGGCACCGTACAAACAGCTGACATGAAGAGGGGCCTGGCGATGGAGATGGAGGCAGCAATGGAGTATGCCAAGAGGAAGAACATCAATTATCACTCGTGTGGCCTTGTGATTCACCCTGATGCTCCCTGGCTGGCAGCCTCTCCTGATGGCAAGGTTTTCGATCCTTCTGAATACCCACCTTTCGGTTTGGTAGAGTTCAAGTGTCCCAATTTATCTAGCTATGTAGACTGCAAGTACATGACCATGAAGAATGGCTCACCGGTCTTGAAGAAACAGCATGCCTACTACTGGCAAGTTCAAGGCCAGCTCCTAATGTCAGGCTTGCATTGGTGTGACTTTGTTGTGTGTGCGCAAGAAGACATTTCTGTAGAAAGAATCTACAGGGATCCAGAGGTGTTGTCACAAATCAGACTGAAGGGTGACTGGTTTTATTACTATTTTTATATGCAGACCTTTTTAGGAAGGGCATAGCTGATAGTTTGGTGTAGGCAGAAGAGGTGTGTTCTGTACCTATGTTGCACAGTAGCCTGGACACCATTTTCGTCTATGCAACACCCGGCATTCGAACCCCAGGTCTCCCACGTACGCTGGGAAGCATCTTATCCACTAGCCTAAAGGGTAATTTCCGCCACGGGTCTGGTGAGATATTGGGCTTTTAGTCTCTTGAGCCAATTCTGCTACGCCAATAGAGTACCGAAGTCCAGACGTCAATAAAATTGGATCATCTCAGAATCATCTCAGAATTGTGGTCCAAAAATAAACTGTCCTGGCGATATTGTCAGGTACGTGGCTCTGTATCGTTTACGATAGTCATTCATTTTTGATACAGTCCGTTTCTGGCGAAATGTTTACTAATTTGTCGGTGTGTAATATTAGTGTGTTAGTGTTTTTTCGCAGTCAGTTGATACTTCATATCCATATTAATCAAACCGCCATGCTCTTTGGTTTAATTTGGAATACAGTTCTTATTTATGAAATTATTAAACAAGTCTATGGGAATTCAGAATGGGGGAGGGGGACTGACCCAGGTAGGATGCATAAATGACATCACGACATGGCCAAAACATGGATGGCGCCGCACGTTGAAATCTGCTCTTATAGATCTGCTATTCCCTGCCAATGTTCCCCCGAGAATCGGGATGGTTGGTCTAAAACTCCATCCCCCAGAATTTCTGACACCCTGAGGACGCCCCCTGTTGAAGACCCCTGTACGTTGGGGTCTAGTAAGTGTTCAGGTCTTCACTGTGTGCATTTATTTTTATTGCACTTTATATAAATATGTAATCTTATCTCATTTTCAGCCATTGTATATTATGACATGTTGTGCTTTTGTTCATAAAGTACAGGTTCACATCAGTGTCATATGCCAACATCTTTGTATTATATTAAACTTGACTGTAGGCTACATTTTATATTCTTTGTATTTGTGTTTGTTCTTTCTTGTGTAAATTGGATGTTTGTTGCATGACTTTCAACATTTAGATTTTACAGTGCTGGAAGACATAGTGTTACGAAAATGTAAATGCATAAGTTAAACTCTGCGTATACTTTTGTTTTGGGCAGCGTTACGGCTGTAACATTGCAGTAGCCTAGTGCCTTGATGTGTCATTGTTATTCTGGAAGGGCTTTGCTCCTTATTGTATTTCAAGTGTATTTGGTAGGTTTCCGCTTCCTCCATTTATTGCATTTCTGTCTTCAAAAAATATTTTTTTTTCTGGAAAAACCTCATGTTTCTATATCAGTGGTTCTCAATGTCATGTCAAGGACCCCCAAAAATTATATATGTAATATGCTGCCGACCCCCATCTGAAAATATGTTGTTCCAGGAACCCCCCCAGAAGCAAAGATTTGAGTTAAAAACGTTCGCTCTGAAATAATATGTATTCAAAGATTTGCGCCACATTTTCAGAATTCTTCAAAAATAGGTCTACAAGCTCGTAGGAGCTTGTAGATCTGCCATTTTTCAATAGCTAAAGTATAACAATGCTTAAAATAAGAAAAGGGGTTTAATGTGATCTTTAGGACTGACTGTCCAGTTATTAAATGTCAATAGACCTTTTCAATCTGTAGCATACTAATGGAAACTTTAGCAAAGTTTTCCTTGTGACACTATCATGACAAATGTATTGCAATAAAGTAACAATGTAATTCAAGGATGCCATAGATTTATTATTTACAGGGAAATGAGAACCACTCATGTTTATACAACGCTGTCTCAAGATGATATACTGTACCTGTACTTTCCTTCAAAATAAATGTACGTATTATGATAGACCAGTGGTTTTCCACCAGTGGTCCTTGAGAGGGTTCCAGGTGGTCCCCAGCTAAATGGAGAGTTTCTAATCAAATTAACCTGTACAGCAGTGATACTCAACCTCAGGCCCGCGGGCCACATCAGGCCCGCGGGACCATTATGACTGGCCCACCAATGAAAATCTAAAAAAAAGAAGAAAAAAAAATCTGTAAAATGAAATAAAAATAAATAAATCTGAATGAAGTTATCTTTAATTACATTATTATAAGTAATACTATTAGAGTTGTACTATTACTCGAACGAAAATAAAAGCTTGGGGGGGGGGGGGGGGGGGATGCAATGCAAATGAAAGACATATACTGTGTATCCCTATTCCCTGACATAATTTTATAGCTAAACGGACAGAATTCTATTTTATTTGAATGATGAAACCCAGCTGCCATTAATAGTTGGAAATGGAAATTGGCCCATCGTCCAACTGCTCATTTATGGCAAACCAAAAACTGCACACCGTGAAATTCTTTAGTGACGGTTTGTCCTAGCCTGGGTAAACCCACGCCCCCTGCTGGACAACATTTCATTAGGTTTGTCCTCTGCTCCGTTTCTCTCCCAGGTTATTCCTTATTTCCTTCTATACCAATGAATTCCCACTTCCCACTGTTTTTCGTTGATATATCAGATGTTTTAAAAATGTATAAATGTATAAAAATGTGCTTCTCGATTAAGCTATAGGCCCACATGAGTAGCATTAAGTCGATGATTGGTTCGACGTATATGTCGCCGAAAAACCAGATTTTCATAATTTATTTTAATATAGCCTACATACTTATGTTGTTTTTCATGATTTTCAACGATAGAAAATGTAGAAAAATCATGAAAAAACCTGAAGACATAGCCTACTATTATCACTCCCCAGCTAGCAAGTCATGGCGCGCCGCCTGCGGGAGGCGGTCGCCGCGCGCCGCCGATCGTGTCCTCCGCCGGGCGCGTCGCACGATGTGGCCGCGTCGTTCTTGATCAGCGTGTGCCGTGCGCGCCGACGCGCGTGTAGCCGGCGCCCCGCTTCTCTGCCGCGACTCGAACGTCAGCTACCGAAGGCAGCAGCAGGACAGCGTGGAGCTGTCTTATGACACCCCCCCCCCTCCCATATTGCGACCCCGCACCCCTCCTCCCCCATGCTCACCTCCCTCCCACATATTTATAGAAACATAATAAAGCAGCAAATGTATACTTAATTTTGTTTCTTTATTAGGAAAAAAAAGGTTACAATGAAATAATTTAGGCACATAGAAAAAATATGTAAACAACCAAGTTTAGAATACAAGAAAACAGTCATACCATTCAAACACTTTAACCATCATTGTTGGCTCACGAGCTTGTAGATTTGCTATTTTTGAAAAATCGTGAAAATGTGGCCCAAACACAGTGAACGTTTTAACTAAAAACTGCAAGGATTTAGAAGACATTTTGTGGAATCAGTTCTCAAGTTTAATTTCTATAAAACACCAAGTCTATTCTGTGTGGAGTTAGTTATGTAGCGTAGGCCCAGTAATGTTGCAAAAACAGTTACACAGCAATAAACAGAACACACAATCGAGATTCACCTTTTGAGCAAGAAATAGTGCAGCATACATTCAAGAGTCCATTTGGAAAACCCTATAGCGGTGGGTTTGAACCCTTTTCATGCCAAAGTTATTCAGCATTTGAGCCACGGACCACCGTTTGATGAGCTGCCTGCCATGCCTGTCCGTTTCCTTCCTTTATGAAGCCTGACTGGTGGTGGCCGCCAGCAGAAGTTCCAAAATGCACCCTGTCCAACGTCTCCGGCTCTCAGACCCCAGGTCCCTGTCACTGAAGTCCAAGATCCAGTGGTTTTAGCCACTTTAACCATTATTTAAAAAGCTGTAAGCTGTTGAAAACGAGTTTGCTAATTTTGAAACATCGTGAAAATGTGACACAAATCTGTAAATATATATTCTTTTGCTGCAAACGTTTTAACTAAAATCTGTGAGGATTTAGAAGACATATCAGTTCTCAAGTTTAAGTGCTTAAGTCTTTAAAACACCAATTCTCTTCTGAGTGGAGTCAGGAGTTTCTGAGCGTAGCAATGTGTGTATGTCCCCGTGTCTGTATGTCCGAGCACGGAAAGCTGGGTGCGTTCCTTGAGGTCTGGATGTTGCATATAGTAGAGGGTCAGGGAAACCCGACTGGTGGTAGAGCAGAGGTTGCATTTGAAGTCGATAGGTCTTCCTCCAGCGAAAGCTCGTCTGAAATCACAGAATTAATTAAATAGATTATTTTCACCTTAATCATTTCTCTGGCTTGTGATCCATGACTTAACAGTTGCCCTGTGGGTAAAACCCAGCCATTTTCTAATTTCTATTCCTGTGCTAAAATGTGACATGTGACAAAATGTGAAAATGTTCTTACCATTATTATTATCCATCACCATCATCTCCACGTGACCTCCTCATCTGTAATTTGAACAAAATCAAATACAAAATTGATATGGATTGCATTTGTATAGGGCTCACAACACGTGAGCTTGTAGATCGACTATTTTCACCATGCAATCAAGTGTAAATTCAGGCATTCTGAAATAGGCCTACCTACCATCACTGCTGTGAAATGTGGGATAACGAGAACCACTGCCTTAACCTATTTAGACCTGAGGACGCATCTGTGTCGCCTCATAGGTTTTAAACATTATTTTAAAAGCTGTTAGCTGTTGAAAAATAGCAGATCTACAAGCTCATCTCCCTTCTACACCTCAGTCATTTAAAATGTCATGATGGTAACAAATTAACAATGGTACACATTTCAAACTTGAGGCAAGAGAGCTTGTAGATCGGCTATTTTCAGCAGGATCCAAAGGCCAATATATACAGACGTTACACAAAATATATGGCTTAACCTTGTTATGTAGCTGCTGTTGTTGTTGTTGCCATGATGTAACTGGAGTAGAAACCAGGTCAGGGTGGTAGAGAACGCAGGGTTCCAGTCCTGAGAAGTTTAGACAAAGACAAAGATACAAAATTGAAATTTGTTTTCAGTAAAAAACGTTCAGTTGTTTCAAAAAGTAATTACTTAATTCAGTGGTTCCCACCAAATAACTGTTCAGACAGAGCAGAGACAGGGCAGTTTAATAAAGATTCAAATTAGCATTGATATTTAAGTCCACAGTCATCACAGTAGGCCTATACTTAATTTAGAAAATGCGTTTCATGGTGCAAGTTCAGGAACAAAGAATGACAAAAAATGTGATTTACAGCAAAAATGCTGTTTATGTAGCCTATACACAAGCAACGTATCAAATCTTATCCAATTCGAATAATTGTGGACTTTTATCAACATAAGAAGACGTTAGAAAAGAACATCATGATACATTATTATTGTTCGCTACTAAACCATTTTACTTCTGATGAGGTTGCTTTGTTTCCCCAGGCTCCACCAGCTAGCTAGCTAGCTATAGCTACCGGATCGGATACACCGGTAATCTATTCCCTCTGCTAGCGTTAGGAAACGAAACGATTCTAACACGTGCAATTACACGACACACAGTATATATCAGATATAAAAATACACTGACCTTTCAACTGAATTTCTCCGGAGAAAAACTGTGTATAACTAATATAAGCATTTGTTGGGCAGTCGCACCGTCTTCTGCCTCCACCTTAGCGTCGAGTCAACAAAAACAACAACACTGCAATGCATGCCGGGTGAAGCCTTGGTCCCAGGCTTCACCATAGAGAGGGGGGGGCTTCACGGGTGAATTTACTGCACGACCACAGTAAAGTGTTACTATTAATACAAATTAAAACGAAATATAGCTGCAAGAAGAAGTAGAAGAAGAATCCACTTATTTATATTCAATAATAGTTAAAAAAAAAACCCATAATAATCCTACAAAATATAATATTATTATTATTGATTTATTGAGAGAGAGAGAGAGAGAGAGAGAGAGAGAGAGAGAGAGAGAGAGAGAGAGAGAGAGCGCAAAAGAAAGAGAGAAGAGAGGAAGAGAGGGGCGGGGGGGGCAAGCCTCAGGACAGCGCCACGAGGGCTGTAAATGCACACTGTTGCGCAGAGGAATGAAAATCTAACAGAGGCGTGACCGTTTGTCGCGGGGACAGCGGGGGGAAGTCCAAGCCAGCCCGGGCGTGCTACGCTGTGAAGGCGACAGCGGGAGGCGGTAGCTAGCGGGGAAATGTTAGCTGGGTCCATTGAACCACCTCATTTACTTTACTAATAGATAGATATACCAGTTGTAACCAAAACCCAACCTTTATTCATTGCAGCCAGCAACACCTTCCTGGATCTCAGCCAACTCCCCCACCACCACCATCCCACCCTCCCACACTTTCAGGAAATCCCAGTGGGAACTGTAACTGACTGACTTGACTAACATTCCGTTCACCACAGCAAACCCTCCTCCTCCTCCTCTTCCTCCTCTTCCTCCTCCACCTCCTCCTCCTCCGACCGACAGCAATGTGAACCGATTCATTATGTTGAACTGTCCATCAACTAACTGTCTGTCTGTCTGTCTGTCTGTCTGTCTGTCAGTCGTGTGTGTGCGCGCGCATGCGTGCGGCTTCCACACAGCTGTGATCCATACACTCTGACGGACCAATGACCGACGTTCTAGACCCGGATACAGTAGGCGGGGCTTATGATTTAAAATGGACCGCACGCGTTCCGTAGCAGTGTGTTTGGGGCGTAGCTGCAACAAGGTAAGGTTTGTGAGAACCGCATGGTTGTTAGCCAACATTAACTCTGTTGTTTTTTTAATATTAGTGTTGTTAGAAGGACTGTTGGTTGTTTATTGTGACTCTAAAGGACAACAATATGAGGAATGTGTTGGTACTTTTTGAGACACAAACAAATAAACAAACAAACAAACGGGTGGAAAGTAAATAATTACATCTACTGAAGTACTGTGGACAATATATTGTACTTTTATATTTTATTTGGACACTACTAGTTGTTTTGTAGATTTGGATTATTTAAAAAAAATATCCCTTTGGCTACATTGGCATTGGCTACACAATTTACCACTGGGCTACAACCACATTTTGGCCATTTGGAAGTAGCTGATCTACAATCTCACAATGCATTGTGATGCAATGCATTGTGAGATTGTAGTTCTGCTATTTTCAGATTAATTTTTCTTTCAAACATTTGATATGGGACATTTCTGCGTAATGAGCTTGGTCATTTTTTAAGTGCATTTTGATGCCATAGCCATACCCTTTTACTTTAGTACATAATGGTAAAACAAGTTGTAACTGTGGCTCAGACACTTCACCCCTTTTGCAACCAGATCTTATTTGAATGATTTTTGAGACACACTTTCCTGGGGTTTTTATGTGTTTTTAGATATTTTAGTATTTCAAAGTGTCCATGGACTCCATGATGTCATGGACACCGGGCTCACTTCCTTCCTGAACTACAATTCCCACAATGCTTTGGGCCACTGCTCCTCCTTGTGGATAGGGGGAGGGCTGTCTTACTGAGACAACATTTAGTCCAGGAAGGAAGTGAGCCCAGTGTCCATGATGACATCATGGACTCTTTGAAATACTGAAATATCTAAACGCATAAAAACCCCAGGAAAGTGTTTTTTGTCTCAAACATCATTAAAATAAGATCTGGTTGCAAAAGAAAAATGCAAGAATTTCCTAAAGATGTGTTTTCTACAATGTATAATATCTGGATAAAGAGTAATGTTGGTGTATGTTTGTGTCTTACAGGTTGATCATGTGACCTTGGTGTCATGCGGTGACCTTGGCTGCAGTCTTCAGGAGATAGCTGGTATTGATAATAGAGTGTCTACTCGGCTGAGCTGAAACGAATAACGGTGTCAACGAACGCTCCCTGAGATTACGAGGCGTACGGTGCTCGGGACGTATTGTGCCATACAACCTACGCGGCTCTATTAATACCGGCTATCTTCAACAGAGTGACGGAAGGCCCCCCATGGTAATTACATACAGAACTTTTTAGCTTTTAGGCTTCATAAAAGAAATGGTTGCACAAGGCAGATTATAGCCCTAGAATGTGTGTAATAATGGTGACACAGCTCTGTCAGTGACTGTTATGACTTCCAAAATGTCATCCTGTAGGCCGACAACTAATTTTCTTTTCCCCTGCCATTTCAGAAAGTGAAGCGGACTGGAGGTGTGAACTCTTCTGTTGCCACTGCTGGGTGAACTCTATGCTGTTGCCACTGCTGGGTGAACTCTATGCTGTTGCCACTGCTGGGTGCTGTTATCAGTGAAGGTTAGTTAACCGTCTGATTCCTGCTGCTTGTTTAAGTGGGCTACATGCTACCATACCATATAGGTTGTCTTTCGCGCCATGTATAATTTCACTTAATTTGTGTGTATAATGCCAGTCCACATCACAGTTATGTGATGTTTGTGGAGGCATGTGATTTATTTATCGTTTAACATAATTTACGGGTAAAGTCTGTCCACATCCACATCACATAATGTATGTTCTCTTGTGTCTCCTCTCTATTCTTTAATAAAGTTGTTTATTTTTTGTTGTCATAGTTTTTAATCGCATTTTGCTTTATTTTATTTAGGTAATTTCTTTCTTCTTGCCTATCTTTCCCTAGTTCTTCACTAGTGTTTTATGTGATGTGGAGGTGTGTGCTTTATGTCTTGTGTCATTATGGTAGCATGTAGCCCCTTAACACTGTGTTTACAGCTTACTATGCTGTAGGTCTGTGTACACTAACAAGAGGAAGCAAATGATGGCCGCTGTGTCATTTGCTTTCTTCGTTGGTGTGTATTTTGTTTAGTGCTGATATTGAAGGTAAGTGAGTAGTTTATTATCCTTGACTGTTGGGCAGAAACCTTGTATCTCCATAGTTCAACCTTTTGTAAATTAATTTCCTTACTTGGTCATGCTACAGTGTCACACACAAGTAGCAAATGGCCAATCTCATGAGGCAAAGATAATCCATTATTGAATATTTAAGTAGTATTCTGTTTTTCAAACCAGTGAAGTATCAGCAAGAGCTTGTGACTAAATAATAACATTGGAACACAGATTATTATATTAATAATATTGGATCAGTTGTTTTGGTCCATAAAAGTAACCATTTTGGACGTACAAGGTTTTTACCCAACCTTCATCTTTTCTCTCTTTGCTTTAATAAAGTTATTTGTTTTTGGTCTCAGAGTTTTTAATCGCATTTTGCTTTATTGTATTGTAATTTCTTATTTCTTTCTTTCCTATCTATGACACTATAGTTCTTCACTAGTGTATGTGTGAGTCGGGTCATGTCTCGCGTACAGTTTCTCATTTGGAGCTGTTTCATGTAATTTACCAGTAAAGCGTCATCACGTCAGTTCACATCAGATATGAACACAGGCCGATATGTGATGTGCATTTATGTGTTTTTTTTAAAGGTGATTTTTCACAGCAATTGCGGCTAGCTCGTCATTCACGTCTGTTGGCATTGCGCCATATGAATTGTGTTTATTGCTGTTCATGTTGTGTACTAATGTTCATAATATTGCTGACAAATACTGGGGTGCAAAGAATGCTGCTACCTCGTATAATTTATGTCAATCGTCCACAAATGGCATAAATTGTACAGTCTTGCCCCATGTTTCCTACATGGGACAACTAGATAGAAAAATACTTGCGCCACGGAAACCTAAAGGCCAACTGCTTGGGCAGAGACCAAGAAAATCTATTTTGTTCATGTTCATAAAGCGCTCAAAGTGCTTGAAGTGAAAAGTGCAGCAGCAAACATCTAGGTCATAAGACCATTGTTCGTGCTATATTATCAGATCTAATTTGTGAGTAAAGCTTCATTACGTAAGCCCACATCACCTATGAACACAGGCCTGGTATGTGATGTGTGTTTATGTCTTGTCTCATTTCACATTTGTGAGTAAGGCTTCATCATGTCATCCCAACATCACATAATTAACTTATAGGGTTAGGGTAGGGCTAGGTATGTGATGTTGGTTGATGTGATGTATGTCTTATAATGTGCAAGCTTCATCGTGTCAGTTAACATCACATTATGTGGTGTGTATTGATGTGATTTATTTATGCTGCCATTTGCAGCTAAAACTTTGGCATTGACGATGGGCCTATGACCCAAACGTTTTCTGCTGCACTTTTCACTTTTAGCACTTTGCAGCACTTTATGAGCATGACAAAATATTTTCTTAGTTTATGTCTGAGGAGTTTTCCTTAAGGTATTTGTGGAGTGAGTCTTCCGGCTTTCAATTGTATAAAGACATGAGCATGGCTATCATTATAGTCAAGATTCAAATTGAGTGTGTAGGCTCTCTCTTTTTTTTTTAAATTATATTGCAAAATTGAAACTAATGACTGATTTGGACCTGTAAATTATAAACATAAACTAAGGCACTGGTGTGG
The DNA here is from genome assembly GCF_963924005.1 of Protomyctophum bolini. Classification (NCBI taxonomy): domain Eukaryota; kingdom Metazoa; phylum Chordata; class Actinopteri; order Myctophiformes; family Myctophidae; genus Protomyctophum; species Protomyctophum bolini. Next base: position 31,614,841 of record NC_137871.1, read on the forward strand.
TACTCCTGGTTTACCAGAACGGGGTTCAACTCCCTGCGGTGCCCTCAATTTGTTGTATTTACATGGTTCATTTTCTGCTCATTGTTTCCTTTTCATAGATGATAACCCCCAGGTTCTTTACTGTGTTTGTACTCCCTACAGTTGGGTTACAAGTCTATTTAGGGACCAAGCCCGAAGGGACTCTTGGTCCCTTATTTTTCTCTTCTCCTTCCACCAAAAATGTTAGTTCTGGCTGAACTGTGCTGTCGGGTTTTCGTCAAACTTGGCAATATGGTAGCCCTCCTTTTTTTTGGCCTCCCAATAATTTGAAAATGACGATTTGCCCTGATTTCCCATCACCCCATCTGATCAGGACAACCTAGAGGGCAATGCCAAACGGCGAGGACACAAAGCCCACAACCATTGTCCAATAGGTGGCGCTATAGCACTCAACTGAAAATTCAAACTTTAAACGGGCATGGCTCATGGACCGCTTGACCGTGAGCAATAAAACGTTGATACCCATGTGTAGCGATGGAGCTCGATACCCGAACAAAATCCTTAAACTTGAGTACCCGTTATCAATAAGCTTTGGGCTTGTTGAGCGTAGTGGCCCGTTCATGTTTGAATAATCAAGAGGTGAATCAATAAATGCCAACCAGCACTATCTGGGTAAACTCAATTACGCTTTTAAAGTGGCGGAACATATATTAACCTGTTAACAGTTTCTTTATTTTATTGGTAAAAAGGTCAATTGCCCTAGTATTTGCCCCATTGGGGCAATTGCCCCAGTAGATACTGGTTCTGTTCAGAGTTTATTGTCTCCTGTCTTTCCTCAAAATAATATAAATTGCTCTAAGCCTGATCGATATAAATTAATGAGCTCCATCCCTACCCATGTCTCCTCTTGCCTCACTTTCGTATTCTGACTTTTGTATTTCTCTCCTCCTGGGATCTTTGCTCAAAATGCCTAAACATTTATATATGGAAATTAAGTAAAAGACTGAGTTTACTACAAACTGTAGTCCTGTCCGAACCTGGAAGGACCACAGACGAGGGTTTTAAATGTATAACAATCTTTATTAAAGTAAATACTCAGTGGGTTATAGAACAACACTAGAATGAGGCAAAACGGTAAACTACGACAAGACATTTCATATAATGCAAAGCACTTAAACACAATTAAACTCCCATCACATAAAGCCTTTCTCTATAAAATACTAGCCTCTATTACGTGTACATAATATACTGATATATATACAACAGTGTTTGGTTGTGCAATTAACTCGCCCTGGTGGCGTGACCACGCCGAGGGGTTGGGTGGAGGGGTTCTCTTCTCACCCTCTTTACTTTGTCGGGTGACCTTTTGTCATAGAGGTTTTTAATCTAGTCTTGACTGTGCAGAGCGTGTCACCCCCGAGGACAGATGCCGGGAGAACTTAAACGCTCTGCCTCCTTTTGATATTCAGGACTAAACATTTTTGTAAACTATGAACACACTGTTCTGTTAAGATTGTAGGGATCGATGACTTCTTTGAAATATTGTGGTGCCTGACCATTGTGAGCTTTATAGGTGAGGATTTTAAACTATATGTATTTAACCGGGAGCCAGTGTAGAGGCCAGTGATGGTTCTGATCACATGGTTCTCGGACCCCTAGTATAGGGTTTCCTCGTTACTACAGAGGAGTGCCAAATCTTTGATTGCTACTTTTTTCATTTAATATCCATTCATTCGTTCATATCATTAATGTAATAAATCAAATTTTCATTTATGTATTTGCTACATTAATTACATTAACCCTAGAATCACTATTCTGAGGGGAACATTGGCAAAAAATCTGATGCTACAAGCTCATGATTTAAGAGGATTGGAAAAAAAGCTTTCATGACTATGCCAGGCCCAGGAAATTAATCCCAATGCATTTTTCCCATAGACATTTCAAAGTATTTATTTAAAGACCCAAGTGTCGTACGAAGCAGAGTGGTGACGAATCATGACAACAAACACAATATCTTGGCCCAAACAAAGAAGAAAAACAAAGTGTTGTACCTGTTTTTTCTTTCTAATTCTTTGTTTTGCCCAAAACATTGTGCCGTCATGATTTGGTCACAACTCCAGTTGTCTTTGTCCGCGGCGTAAACGTCTTTAATAAATACTTTCTGAAAATGAACGGGGATTTCTTTTCCGGGTCACTCGAGGGGGCGGGACTGCGACGCTCTATAGTATGCCGTGGTGCAACTCAGCAGAGTTGCAGCACTTACTTCACACAGGTGTGATTTTTCAAGATTTGAGGATTTGAAAAAAAGATGAATCACGTAAATACTATAGTCCATGGTTTCGCATGACGTTTTTCATGATTTTGCAGGATTTGAGTACAGGATGAAAATAATGGACCTGTAAATTACAATAAAACGAACTAAGGCACTGGTTGTGGTACTCCTGGTTTACCAGAACGGGCTTCAAGTCCCTGCAGTGCTCTGCTCAATTTGTTGTTTTTACATGGTTTATTTTTTTCTTCTGCTCATTGTGTTGCCTTTTCATAGATAACCCCAAGTACTAGTAGTAGTATACTTATATTTATAAGTAGTATAATAAGTATAAGTAGTAGTATACTTAGCCCATGGTCAAAAATGATGAAAAACGATGATTTGAGAAAAAGACGAAAATCACTCCGAGACCATGGGCTATATATAGTCCATTGTCTCGAGTGATTTTCGTCTTTTTCAAATCCTCAAAAATGATGAAAAACTCCATGCTATAGTAAGACTATCCATATAGGCCTATCTGCCTTTTGTTTGACAGACAGACAGACAGACACCCATGTTGTTGCTTCATGTACTGTACTGTACTGTATGTACTGTACTTTACTGTATGCTCAGTGAATATGCTGCTGCACAGATAGTTTCTAGCAGATGTGGAACCGCTTCTGCACGTTTTGCATTCAATAAACCATGAAAGGCTTTCGGTTTAATAACTATGTCATATGATATCGTTGCATGACAATAATATAGATGCTGTACATTGTCCTGGCATGCCAGAGGGAGGGGGGGTGGGGGGGTCTGTGTTCCAGACCAGAGAACAGCTGGGCTCTCAAGTTTAACCCATTCTGGGCGGGAACCCCTTTTGCTGTTAGCATCATGTTATGTTTTAGCAGATCTACAAGCTCATAGCGCGCGCTACGAGCTTGTAGGTCTGCTATTTTTGAAAAATCAAAGAACGACTGACATATATAGAAACATAGCTTTTTCAGAAAACTGTCAGGATGTAGAAGAGATTTTTTAAATCTGATCTCAGGTCAGAATGAAAACTGTCAGGATGTAGAAGAGATTTATAGAATCTGATATCAGGTCAGAATGTGTTAACCTGGTTTGACTCCTGGAAACAATGCAGATCTCAGAGGATGCCAGAGGGAGCGAAAGGGGGGGACAAAATGGCAAGAGTCCAATCGGAAAATGTTGGTCATTAATGATTTTTGTCTGTTTCCCTTCCCTTCCCGGGGGGGTTTAACCCATTTTGGGCGGGAACCCATTTTGGTGTTAGCATCATGTCGTGCTTTAGCTATTGAAAAATAGCAGATCTACAAGCTCATAGCGCGCCACCGAGTTGCGCGCTATGAGCTTGTAGGTCTGCTATTTTTTTTTTTATCGAAGAGCGACTGACATAGAAGACATTTTTAGAATCTGATCTCGGGTCAGAATGGGAAACTGTCAGGATGTAGAAGACATTTTTAGAATCTGATCTCAGGTCAGAATGGAAAACTGTCAGGATGTAGAAGACATTTTTAGAATCTGATCTCAGGTCAGAATGGAAAACTGTCAGGATGTAGAAGACATTCTTATAATCTGATCTCAGGTCAGAATGGAAAACTGTCAGGATGTAGAAGACATTCTTATAATCTGATCTCAGGTCAGAATGGGATAAGGAAAGATTTGGCCAGAGACACAATGGTTTGTCTGACGCCGTGTCCAAAACAATTGAACGGCTCTATAGCGTAGAGAGAGAGGAACAGAGAACTGGACAAAGGAGGATTTATTGTACTGCATGTACATGCGTGCACGTCCATCGTCTGTGTGTGTGGGCCTGTGGTGTGTGTGTGTGTAGGGTGTGTGTGTGTCTCTCTCTCTCTCTGGAGGGAGGGGAGACTACTGGGCCCAAAGCCTGCATGCATTCTCATTTGTTTCCGTTGGCCATTTCTAACGCAAAGATAATAATCAATCACTTAGTTAATGGATATACAAAACTGGCGAGCGAGCGTGCGTGTGTGCGGCCGTGCGTTGAGTGCGGCCGTGCGTTGAGTGCGGCCGTGCATGAGAGTGTGTGTCCGTGCGTGTGTGTTGTACAGTATTAGGAGAGAAGTAATTTTCCACGTTGGGGTCTAACCGTGCCATGCAGCAGCCAGAGTCCAGCCAGAGACCTGACAGACAGACATGCAGCTTCAATTAGTCCAGTATATACTTGATGATAATGGATCTTTCAACTGAGAACGAAGACGCAGTCTGTGAACCGACAGTCTGTGAACTGACTGTCTGTGAACCAACTTACTGCTGGCCTCTGCTCCGGCCCTCTCGTTCTCACAGGCACTGTGTATACTGTCTGTTATAGCCTGGAAAACAGACAGATCTGGAAAAACAACTAAATAATAATCCAGGTTGAGATTGGCTCAATGGCAGACAGTGGCACGTACGTCAAAAAGTCACTTTCACCTAGAAACTCCATTCACATTTTGTATAATTCAGCTTACTGTGGAGACACATGCTGGAACTTTTTACTTTGAAATGTTTTGTAGTTTCTGAGTCATTTAACTTAAACGCCCAATGAATGCATTCTCTATGGCAATAGCACAAACTTTGGCATGCTACTAGTCCTACATACTTACACCTAGAAACCCCATTCAAACTTTTAAAATGTTCATCTTACGGTGGTCTGTATACAAATCTTGTAAATCTGCTGTTTTCAAATAGCCGAAATGTATATAGGGCTGAAGTAGTTAACGTATGTTTTGTAATGATAATCAAAGTACTAATCCAAAGTTTTCATCAAATAAATGTAGTGGAGTACCAGACCAGTACAATATTTGGATTCCAGATGTACAGTATATAGTGGAGTAGAAGTAAACTTGTACTGTAAGTAGGAACAGTACAGTACTCACCATACATTTGAACTCATTCACTGGCTCATATTTGAAGCATATTGTCCTCTGATATAATAACACATTTGAAGAACACATTTGAAGAACAGATCTACAAGCAACGTGTTGCGACTCGCTTGTTCAGTGGAGAAGAGGAATCTCCCCAAAGAAGAACACAGTAGAAATGGAGGCGATACTAGCAGCGAAACACTTCTATGCATTATTTATAACTTAACCATGATATCATGGAAATGGCATACGTTGTCATGTGCTGTGTTTATGTTGGCTTTGTGTCGGCGATGCGTCAACCACCACAGAGTGAGTGTGTGTGTGTGTGTGTGTGTGTGTGTGTGTGTGTGTGTGTGTCTGTGTGTCTGTGTGTCTGTGTGTCTGTATGTGTGTGCATGCGTGCGTGCGTTGTAACTGACATCGCCTCATAGGAACACATTGACGAGGTCGAGGGAATATGTAAGATGAATGATTTTCTATGAGCCCCATAGAACTGAACCGGTTCCCATTGGGAACCAAGCGGTGGAAAATAACTGAACCGGTTCCCATTGGGAACCAAGCGGTGGAAAAGAACTGAACCGGTTCCCATTGGGAACCAACCGTTGGAAAAGAACTGAACCGGTTCCCATTGGGAACCAAGCGGTGGAAAAGAACTGAACCGGTTCCCATTGGGAACCAACCGGTGGAAAAGAACTGAACCGGTTCCCACTGGGAACCAACCGGTGTAAAAGGCCGGGTGTCTCAGAGTGATGGAGGTCCTTGATTTAAACAGCTTATGAGACGCACATGTGCTACACAAAAAAACGGAACAGAGCCTTTCATTTAGTATCGCAAGCGATTGTGAAGGAAATCTGGAAGAGGCCCAATTTCTATACCATAATATTGTTGCCAAACGTGCCCATTCCCATTCCCGTTAGGAAGCGCTCCTTTTCAGTCGCGCAACGCCCTGCTGCCTACTGCAATATGTGACAATTAGAGACAGGTGGTATATACGTACGCAGCACTGTTGAGTGATTTCCAACGAGCGCTTCCAAACTCTGCTCCATAATGCTGCTCAATGTCTTGCCACTCAAGATGAAGGGGTCGTCTCCCAGTGTAGAAGGACTACAATACTCCCTATTGACCCCTGTGGGACTACAAAACTCTCTATTGACCCCTGTGAGACTACAATCATACTCTCTATTGACCCCTGTGGGACTACAATCATACTCTCTATTGACCCCTGTGGGACTACAATCATACTCTCTATTGACCCCTGTGGGACTACAATACTCTCTATTGACCCCTGTGGGACTGCAATCATTGCAGTAGAAGGGTTTAACCCATTCTGACCTGAGATCAGATTCTAAAAATGTCTTCTACATCCTGACAGTTTTCTGAAAAAGCTATGTTTCTATGTCAGTGGTTCTTCGATTTCTCAAAAATAGCAGACCTACAAGCTCGTAGCGTGCCACTCGGTGGCGCGCTATGAGCTTGTATATCTGCTATTTTTCAATAGCTAAATCATAACCTATAATGCTAACACCAAATGGGTTAAAGTGGTTAAAATATCCATATAATCATATCTGGTATTGGACTTGTGGTTCTAACAGAAACCTTGGCGTTGTACCGGCGACATGCAGCCCCCCCCCCCCCCCCCCCCCTCTCTCTCTCTCTCTCTCTCTCTCTCTCTCTCTCTCTCTCTCAATAAGAACATACAGGTGTTTTTAGCGGGCTCAGCTATAATTCCCTCGGCTGGCGAGCGGAGCGGAGCAGATAAAAACCAACACATGCACTTCTCATCATGACCCTAACCCATCGTTTTTTTCATTTTTTCAAATCCTCAAAAATGATGAAAAACCGCGTGCTATACTATGCCGTACGCGTACGATATGGGCTATAGCCCATGGTCCAAAATGATGAGAAACGAGGCTAACTTTTTTTTTCAAAATTTCAAAAACATGGGCTATAACCCATCGTTTTTGTCATTTCGGCATTTTTTTCAAATCTTCAAAAATTATGAAAAACTGCGCGCTATAGTATGCCGTACGATATGGGCTATAGCCCACGGTCCAAAATTATGAGAAACGAGGCTAACTTTTTTTTTCAAAATTTCAAAAAACATGGGCTATAACCCATCGTTTTTGTCATTTCGTCATTTTTTTCAAATCCTCAAAAATGATGAAAAACGGCGCGCTATAGTATGCCGTACGATATGGGCTATAGCCCATGGTCCAAAATGATGAGAAACGAGGCTAACTTTTTTTTTCAAAATTTCAAAAACATGGGCTATAACCCATCGTTTTTGTCATTTCGTCATGTTTTTTAAAATCCTCAAAAATGATGAAAAACGGCGCGCTATAGTATGCCGTACGATATGGGCTATAGCCCATGGTCCAAAATGATGAGAAACGAGGCTAACTTTTTTTTTCAAAATTTCAAAAACATGGGCTATAACCCATCGTTTTTGTCATTTCGTCATTTTTTTCAAATCCTCAAAAATGATGAAAAACGGCGCGCTATAGTATGCCGTACGATATGGGCTATAGCCCATGGTCCAAAATGATGAGAAACGAGGCTAACTTTTTTTTTCAAAATTTCAAAAACATGGGCTATAACCCATCGTTTTTGTCATTTCGTCATGTTTTTTCAAATCCTCAAAAATGATGAAAAACGGCGCGCTATAGTATGCCGTACGATATGGGCTATAGCCCATGGTCCAAAATGATGAGAAACGAGGCTAACTTTTTTTTTCAAAATTTCAAAAACATGGGCTATAACCCGTTTTTCACCAAAAATGATGAAAAACGGCGCGCTATAGTATGCCGTACGATATGGGCTATAGCCAATGGTCCAAAATGATGAGAAACGAGGCTAACCTTTTTTTTCAAAATTTCAAAAAACATGGGCTATAACCCATCGTTTTTGTCTTTTCGTCATTTTTTTCAAATCTTCAAAAATGATGAAAAACTGCGCGCTATAGTATGCCGTACGATATGGGCTATAGCCCACGGTCCAAAATGATGAGAAACGAGGCTAACTTTTTTTTTCAAAATTTAAAAAAACATGGGCTATAACCCATCGTTTTTGTCATTTCGTCATTTTTTTTAAATCCTCAAAAATGATGAAAAACGGCGCGCTATAGTATGCCGTACGATATGGGCTATAGCCAATGGTCCAAAATGATGAGAAACGAGGCTAACCTTTTTTTTCAAAATTTCAAAAAACATGGGCTATAAACCCATCGTTTTTGTCATTTCGTCATTTTTTTCAAATCTTCAAAAATGATGAAAAACTGCGCGCTATAGTATGCCGTACGATATGGGCTATAGCCCACGGTCCAAAATGATGAGAAACGAGGCTAACTTTTTTTTCCAAAATTTCAAAAAACATGGGCTATAACCCATCGTTTTTGTCATTTCGTCATTTTTTTCAAATCTTCAAAAATGATGAAAAACTGCGCGCTATAGTATGCCGTACGATATGGGCTATAGCCCACGTTCCAAAATGATGAGAAACGAGGCTAACCTTTTTTTTCAAAATTTCAAAAAACATGGGCTATAACCCATCGTTTTTGTCATTTCTTCATTTTTTTCAAATCCTCAAAAATGATGAAAAACGGCGCGCTATAGTATGCCGTACGATATGGGCTATAGCCAATGGTCCAAAATGATGAGAAACGAGGCTAACTTTTTTTTTCAAAATTTCAAAAAACATGGGCTATAACCCATCGTTTTTGTCATTTCGTAATTTTTTTCAAATCCTCAAAAATGATGAAAAACGGCGCGCTATAGTATGCCGTACGATATGGGCTATAGCCCACGTTCCAAAATGATGAGAAACGAGGCTAACCTTTTTTTTCAAAATTTCAAAAAACATGGGCTATAACCCATCGTTTTTGTCATTTCTTCATTTTTTTCAAATCCTCAAAAATGATGAAAAACGGCGCGCTATAGTATGCCGTACGATATGGTCGAAAATGGTCCAAAATGATGAGAAACGAGGCTAACTTTTTTTTTCAAAATTTCAAAAACATGGGCTATAACCCATCGTTTTTGTCATTTCGTCATGTTTTTTCAAATCCTCAAAAATGATGAAAAACGGCGCGCTATAGTATGCCGTACGATATGGGCTATAGCCCATGGTCCAAAATGATGAGAAACGAGGCTAACTTTTTTTTTCACAATTTCAAAAACATGGGCTATAACCCATCGTTTTTGTCATTTCGTCATTTTTTTCAAATCCTCAAAAATGATGAAAAACGGCGCGCTATAGTATGCCGTACGATATGGGCTATAGCCCATGGTCCAAAATGATGAGAAACGAGGCTAACTTTTTTTTTCAAAATTTCAAAAACATGGGCTATAACCCATCGTTTTTGTCATTTCGTCATTTTTTTCAAATCCTCAAAAATGATGAAAAACGGCGCGCTATAGTATGCCGTACGATATGGGCTATAGCCCATGGTCCAAAATGATGAGAAACGAGGCTAACTTTTTTTTTCAAAATTTCAAAAACATGGGCTATAACCCATCGTTTTTGTCATTTTGTCATTTTGTTCAAATCGTCAAAAATGATGAAAAACGGCGCGCTATAGTATGCCGTACGATATGGGCTATAGCCCATGGTCCAAAATGATGAGAAACGAGGCTAACTTTTTTTTCCAAAATTTCAAAAACATGGGCTATAACCCATCGTTTTTGTCATTTCGTCATTTTTTTCAAATCCTCAAAAATGATGAAAAACGGCGGGCTATAGTATGCCGTACGATATGGGTTATAGCCCATGGTCCAAAATGATGAGAAACGAGGCTAACTTTTTTTTTCAAAATTTCAAAAAACATGGGCTATAACCCATCGTTTTTGTCATTTCGTAATTTTTTTCAAATCCTCAAAAATGATGAAAAACGGCGCGCTATAGTATGCCGTACGATATGGGCTATAGCCAATGGTCCAAAATGATGAGAAACGAGGATAACTTTTTTTTTCAAAATTTCAAAAAACATGGGCAATAACCTTTCGTTTTTGTCATTTTGTCATTTTTTAAAAATCTTCAAAAATGATGAAAAACGGCGCGCTATAGTATGCCGTACGATATGGGCTATAGCCCATGGTCCAAAATGATGAGAAACGAGGCTAACTTTTTTTTTCAAAATTTCAAAAAACATGGGCTATAACCTTTCGTTTTTGTCATTTCGTCATTTTTTTCAAATCTTCAAAAATGATGAAAAACGGCGCGCTATAGTATGCCGTACGATATGGGCTATAGCCCATGGTCCAAAATGATGAGAAACGAGGCTAACTTTTTTTTTTTTAATTAAAAAAACATGGGCTATAACCCATCGTTTTTGTCATTTCGTCATTTTTTTCAAATCTTCAAAAATGATGAAAAACGGCGCGCTATAGTATGCCGTACGATATGGGCTATAGCCCATGGTCCAAAATGATGAGAAACGAGGCTAACTTTTTTTTTCAAAATTTCAAAAAACATGGGCTATAACCTTTCGTTTTTGTCATTTCGTCATTTTTTTAAAATCTTCAAAAATGATGAAAAACGGCGCGCTATAGTATGCCGTACGATATGGGCTATAGCCCATGGTCCAAAATTATGAGAAACGAGGCTAACTTTTTTTTTCAAAATTTCAAAAAACATGGGCTATAACCTTTCGTTTTTGTCATTTCGTCATTTTTTTCAAATCTTCAAAAATGATGAAAAACGGCGCGCTATAGTATGCCGTACGATATGGGCTATAGCCCATGGTCCAAAATGATGAGAAACGAGGCTAACTTTTTCTTTTTAATTTTCAAAAAACATGGGCTATAACCCATCGTTTTTGTCATTTCGTCATTTTTTTCAAATCTTCAAAAATGATGAAAAACGGCGCGCTATAGTATGCCGTACGATATGGGCTATAGCCCATGGTCCAAAATGATGAGAAATGAGGCTAACTTTTTTTTTCAAAATTTCAAAAAACATGGGCTATAACCTTTCGTTTTTGTCATTTCGTCATTTTTTTCAAATCTTCAAAAATGATGAAAAACGGCGCGCTATAGTATGCCGTACGATATGGGCTATAGCCCATGGTCCAAAATGATGAGAAACGAGGCTAACTTTTTTTTTCAAAATTTCAAAAAACATGGGCTATAACCTTTCGTTTTTGTCATTTCGTCATTTTTTTCAAATCTTCAAAAATGATGAAAAACGGCGCGCTATAGTATGCCGTACGATATGGGCTATAGCCCATGGTCCAAAATGATGAGAAACGAGGCTAACTTTTTTTTTTTTAATTAAAAAAACATGGGCTATAACCCATCGTTTTTGTCATTTCGTCATTTTTTTCAAATCTTCAAAAATGATGAAAAACGGCGCGCTATAGTATGCCGTACGATATGGGCTATAGCCCATGGTCCAAAATGATGAGAAACGAGGCTAACTTTTTTTTTCAAAATTTCAAAAAACATGGGCTATAACCTTTCGTTTTTGTCATTTCGTCATTTTTTTTAAATCTTCAAAAATGATGAAAAACGGCGCGCTATAGTATGCCGTACGATATGGGCTATAGCCCATGGTCCAAAATTATGAGAAACGAGGCTAACTTTTTTTTTCAAAATTTCAAAAAACATGGGCTATAACCTTTCGTTTTTGTCATTTCGTCATTTTTTTCAAATCTTCAAAAATGATGAAAAACGGCGCGCTATAGTATGCCGTACGATATGGGCTATAGCCCATGGTCCAAAATGATGAGAAACGAGGCTAACTTTTTTTTTTTAATTTTCAAAAAACATGGGCTATAACCCATCGTTTTTGTCATTTCGTCATTTTTTTCAAATCTTCAAAAATGATGAAAAACGGCGCGCTATAGTATGCCGTACGATATGGGCTATAGCCCATGGTCCAAAATGATGAGAAATGAGGCTAACTTTTTTTTTCAAAATTTCAAAAAACATGGGCTATAACCTTTCGTTTTTGTCATTTCGTCATTTTTTTCAAATCTTCAAAAATGATGAAAAACGGCCCGCTATAGTATGCCGTACGATATGGGCTATAGCCCATGGTCCAAAATGATGAGAAACGAGGCTAACTTTTTTTTTCAAAATTTCAAAAAACATGGGCTATAACCTTTCGTTTTTGTCATTTCGTCATTTTTTTCAAATCTTCAAAAATGATGAAAAACGGCGCGCTATAGTATGCCGTACGATATGGGCTATAGCCCATGGTCCAAAATGATGAGAAACGAGGCTAACTTTTTTTTTTTTAATTAAAAAAACATGGGCTATAACCCATCGTTTTTGTCATTTCGTCATTTTTTTCAAATCTTCAAAAATGATGAAAAACGGCGCGCTATAGTATGCCGTACGATATGGGCTATAGCCCATGGTCCAAAATGATGAGAAACGAGGCTAACTTTTTTTTTCAAAATTTCAAAAAACATGGGCTATAACCTTTCGTTTTTGTCATTTCGTCATTTTTTTCAAATCTTCAAAAATGATGAAAAACGGCGCGCTATAGTATGCCGTACGATATGGGCTATAGCCCATGGTCCAAAATGATGAGAAACGAGGCTAACTTTTTTTTTTTTAATTTTCAAAAAACATGGGCTATAACCCATCGTTTTTGTCATTTCGTCATTTTTTTCAAATCTTCAAAAATGATGAAAAACGGCGCGCTATAGTATGCCGTACGATATGGGCTATAGCCCATGGTCCAAAATGATGAGAAATGAGGCTAACTTTTTTTTTCAAAATTTCAAAAAACATGGGCTATAACCTTTCGTTTTTGTCATTTTGTCATTTTTTTCAAATCTTCAAAAATGATGAAAAACGGCGCGCTATAGTATGCCGTACGATATGGGCTATAGCCCATGGTCCAAAATGATGAGAAACGAGGCTAACTTTTTTTTTCAAAATTTCAAAAAACATGGGCTATAACCTTTCGTTTTTGTCATTTCGTCATTTTTTTCAAATCTTCAAAAATGATGAAAAACGGCGCGCTATAGTATGCCGTACGATATGGGCTATAGCCCATGGTCCAAAATGATGAGAAACGAGGCTAACTTTTTTTTTTTAATTAAAAAAACATGGGCTATAACCCATCGTTTTTGTCATTTCGTCATTTTTTTCAAATCTTCAAAAATGATGAAAAACGGCGCGCTATAGTATGCCGTACGATATGGGCTATAGCCCATGGTCCAAAATGATGAGAAACGAGGCTAACTTTTTTTTTCAAAATTTCAAAAAACATGGGCTATAACCTTTCGTTTTTGTCATTTCGTCATTTTTTTCAAATCTTCAAAAATGATGAAAAACGGCGCGCTATAGTATGCCGTACGATATGGGCTATAGCCCATGGTCCAAAATGATGAGAAACGAGGCTAACTTTTTTTTTCAAAATTTCAAAAAACATGGGCTATAACCTTTCGTTTTTGTCATTTCGTCATTTTTTTCAAATCTTCAAAAATGATGAAAAACGGCGCGCTATAGTATGCCGTACGATATGGGCTATAGCCCATGGTCCAAAATGATGAGAAATGAGGCTAACTTTTTTTTTCAAAATTTCAAAAAACATGGGCTATAACCTTTCGTTTTTGTCATTTCGTCATTTTTTTCAAATCTTCAAAAATGATGAAAAACGGCGCGCTATAGTATGCCGTACGATATGGGCTATAGCCCATGGTCCAAAATGATGAGAAACGAGGCTAACTTTCTTTTTTTAATTTTCAAAAAACATGGGCTATAACCCATCGTTTTTGTCATTTCGTCATTTTTTTCAAATCTTCAAAAATGATGAAAAACGGCGCGCTATAGTATGCCGTACGATATGGGCTATAGCCCATGGTCCAAAATGATGAGAAATGAGGCTAACTTTTTTTTTCAAAATTTCAAAAAACATGGGCTATAACCTTTCGTTTTTGTCATTTCGTCATTTTTTTCAAATCTTCAAAAATGATGAAAAACGGCGCGCTATAGTATGCCGTACGATATGGGCTATAGCCCATGGTCCAAAATGATGAGAAACGAGGCTAACTTTTTTTTTTTAATTTTCAAAAAACATGGGCTATAACCCATCGTTTTTGTCATTTCGTCATTTTTTTCAAATCTTCAAAAATGATGAAAAACGGCGCGCTATAGTATGCCGTACGATATGGGCTATAGCCCATGGTCCAAAATGATGAGAAATGAGGCTAACTTTTTTTTTTCAAAATTTCAAAAAACATGGGCTATAACCTTTCGTTTTTGTCATTTCGTCATTTTTTTCAAATCTTCAAAAATGATGAAAAACGGCGCGCTATAGTATGCCGTACGATATGGGCTATAGCCCATGGTCCAAAATGATGAGAAATGAGGCTAACTTTTTTTTTCAAAATTTCAAAAAACATGGGCTATAACCTTTCGTTTTTGTCATTTTGTCATTTTTTTCAAATCTTCAAAAATGATGAAAAACGGCGCGCTATAGTATGCCGTACGATATGGGCTATAGCCCATGGTCCAAAATGATGAGAAACGAGGCTAACTTTTTTTTTCAAAATTTCAAAAAACATGGGCTATAACCTTTCGTTTTTGTCATTTCGTCATTTTTTTCAAATCTTCAAAAATGATGAAAAACGGCGCGCTATAGTATGCCGTACGATATGGGCTATAGCCCATGGTCCAAAATGATGAGAAACGAGGCTAACTTTTTTTTTTTTAATTAAAAAAACATGGGCTATAACCCATCGTTTTTGTCATTTCGTCATTTTTTTCAAATCTTCAAAAATGATGAAAAACGGCGCGCTATAGTATGCCGTACGATATGGGCTATAGCCCATGGTCCAAAATGATGAGAAACGAGGCTAACTTTTTTTTTCAAAATTTCAAAAAACATGGGCTATAACCTTTCGTTTTTGTCATTTCGTCATTTTTTTCAAATCTTCAAAAATGATGAAAAACGGCGCGCTATAGTATGCCGTACGATATGGGCTATAGCCCATGGTCCAAAATGATGAGAAACGAGGCTAACTTTTTTTTTCAAAATTTCAAAAAACATGGGCTATAACCTTTCGTTTTTGTCATTTCGTCATTTTTTTCAAATCTTCAAAAATGATGAAAAACGGCGCGCTATAGTATGCCGTACGATATGGGCTATAGCCCATGGTCCAAAATGATGAGAAACGAGGCTAACTTTTTTTTTTTTAATTAAAAAAACATGGGCTATAACCCATCGTTTTTGTCATTTCGTCATTTTTTTCAAATCTTCAAAAATGATGAAAAACGGCGCGCTATAGTATGCCGTACGATATGGGCTATAGCCCATGGTCCAAAATGATGAGAAACGAGGCTAACTTTTTTTTTTTTAATTAAAAAAACATGGGCTATAACCCATCGTTTTTGTCATTTCGTCATTTTTTTCAAATCTTCAAAAATGATGAAAAACGGCGCGCTATAGTATGCCGTACGATATGGGCTATAGCCCATGGTCCAAAATGATGAGAAACGAGGCTAACTTTTTTTTTCAAAATTTCAAAAAACATGGGCTATAACCTTTCGTTTTTGTCATTTCGTCATTTTTTTCAAATCTTCAAAAATGATGAAAAACGGCGCGCTATAGTATGCCGTACGATATGGGCTATAGCCCATGGTCCAAAATGATGAGAAACGAGGCTAACTTTTTTTTTCAAAATTTCAAAAAACATGGGCTATAACCTTTCGTTTTTGTCATTTCGTCATTTTTTTCAAATCTTCAAAAATGATGAAAAACGGCGCGCTATAGTATGCCGTACGATATGGGCTATAGCCCATGGTCCAAAATGATGAGAAACGAGGCTAACTTTTTTTTTTTTAATTAAAAAAACATGGGCTATAACCCATCGTTTTTGTCATTTCGTCATTTTTTTCAAATCTTCAAAAATGATGAAAAACGGCGCGCTATAGTATGCCGTACGATATGGGCTATAGCCCATGGTCCAAAATGATGAGAAACGAGGCTAACTTTTTTTTTTTTAATTAAAAAAACATGGGCTATAACCCATCGTTTTTGTCATTTCGTCATTTTTTTCAAATCTTCAAAAATGATGAAAAACGGCGCGCTATAGTATGCCGTACGATATGGGCTATAGCCCATGGTCCAAAATGATGAGAAACGAGGCTAACTTTTTTTTTCAAAATTTCAAAAAACATGGGCTATAACCTTTCGTTTTTGTCATTTCGTCATTTTTTTCAAATCTTCAAAAATGATGAAAAACGGCGCGCTATAGTATGCCGTACGATATGGGCTATAGCCCATGGTCCAAAATGATGAGAAACGAGGCTAACTTTTTTTTTTTTAATTTTCAAAAAACATGGGCTATAACCCATCGTTTTTGTCATTTCGTCATTTTTTTCAAATCTTCAAAAATGATGAAAAACGGCGCGCTATAGTATGCCGTACGATATGGGCTATAGCCCATGGTCCAAAATGATGAGAAATGAGGCTAACTTTTTTTTTCAAAATTTCAAAAAACATGGGCTATAACCTTTCGTTTTTGTCATTTTGTCATTTTTTTCAAATCTTCAAAAATGATGAAAAACGGCGCGCTATAGTATGCCGTACGATATGGGCTATAGCCCATGGTCCAAAATGATGAGAAACGAGGCTAACTTTTTTTTTCAAAATTTCAAAAAACATGGGCTATAACCTTTCGTTTTTGTCATTTCGTCATTTTTTTCAAATCTTCAAAAATGATGAAAAACGGCGCGCTATAGTATGCCGTACGATATGGGCTATAGCCCATGGTCCAAAATGATGAGAAACGAGGCTAACTTTTTTTTTTAATTAAAAAAACATGGGCTATAACCCATCGTTTTTGTCATTTCGTCATTTTTTTCAAATCTTCAAAAATGATGAAAAACGGCGCGCTATAGTATGCCGTACGATATGGGCTATAGCCCATGGTCCAAAATGATGAGAAACGAGGCTAACTTTTTTTTTCAAAATTTCAAAAAACATGGGCTATAACCTTTCGTTTTTGTCATTTCGTCATTTTTTTCAAATCTTCAAAAATGATGAAAAACGGCGCGCTATAGTATGCCGTACGATATGGGCTATAGCCCATGGTCCAAAATGATGAGAAACGAGGCTAACTTTTTTTTTCAAAATTTCAAAAAACATGGGCTATAACCTTTCGTTTTTGTCATTTCGTCATTTTTTTCAAATCTTCAAAAATGATGAAAAACGGCGCGCTATAGTATGCCGTACGATATGGGCTATAGCCCATGGTCCAAAATGATGAGAAATGAGGCTAACTTTTTTTTTCAAAATTTCAAAAAACATGGGCTATAACCTTTCGTTTTTGTCATTTCGTCATTTTTTTCAAATCTTCAAAAATGATGAAAAACGGCGCGCTATAGTATGCCGTACGATATGGGCTATAGCCCATGGTCCAAAATGATGAGAAACGAGGCTAACTTTTTTTTTTAATTTTCAAAAAACATGGGCTATAACCCATCGTTTTTGTCATTTCGTCATTTTTTTCAAATCTTCAAAAATGATGAAAAACGGCGCGCTATAGTATGCCGTACGATATGGGCTATAGCCCATGGTCCAAAATGATGAGAAATGAGGCTAACTTTTTTTTTCAAAATTTCAAAAAACATGGGCTATAACCTTTCGTTTTTGTCATTTCGTCATTTTTTTCAAATCTTCAAAAATGATGAAAAACGGCGCGCTATAGTATGCCGTACGATATGGGCTATAGCCCATGGTCCAAAATGATGAGAAACGAGGCTAACTTTTTTTTTTTAATTTTCAAAAAACATGGGCTATAACCCATCGTTTTTGTCATTTCGTCATTTTTTTCAAATCTTCAAAAATGATGAAAAACGGCGCGCTATAGTATGCCGTACGATATGGGCTATAGCCCATGGTCCAAAATGATGAGAAATGAGGCTAACTTTTTTTTTTCAAAATTTCAAAAAACATGGGCTATAACCTTTCGTTTTTGTCATTTCGTCATTTTTTTCAAATCTTCAAAAATGATGAAAAACGGCGCGCTATAGTATGCCGTACGATATGGGCTATAGCCCATGGTCCAAAATGATGAGAAATGAGGCTAACTTTTTTTTTCAAAATTTCAAAAAACATGGGCTATAACCTTTCGTTTTTGTCATTTTGTCATTTTTTTCAAATCTTCAAAAATGATGAAAAACGGCGCGCTATAGTATGCCGTACGATATGGGCTATAGCCCATGGTCCAAAATGATGAGAAACGAGGCTAACTTTTTTTTTCAAAATTTCAAAAAACATGGGCTATAACCTTTCGTTTTTGTCATTTCGTCATTTTTTTCAAATCTTCAAAAATGATGAAAAACGGCGCGCTATAGTATGCCGTACGATATGGGCTATAGCCCATGGTCCAAAATGATGAGAAACGAGGCTAACTTTTTTTTTTTAATTAAAAAAACATGGGCTATAACCCATCGTTTTTGTCATTTCGTCATTTTTTTCAAATCTTCAAAAATGATGAAAAACGGCGCGCTATAGTATGCCGTACGATATGGGCTATAGCCCATGGTCCAAAATGATGAGAAACGAGGCTAACTTTTTTTTTTCAAAATTTCAAAAAACATGGGCTATAACCTTTCGTTTTTGTCATTTCGTCATTTTTTTCAAATCTTCAAAAATGATGAAAAACGGCGCGCTATAGTATGCCGTACGATATGGGCTATAGCCCATGGTCCAAAATGATGAGAAACGAGGCTAACTTTTTTTTTTTAATTTTCAAAAAACATGGGCTATAACCCATCGTTTTTGTCATTTCGTCATTTTTTTCAAATCTTCAAAAATGATGAAAAACGGCGCGCTATAGTATGCCGTACGATATGGGCTATAGCCCATGGTCCAAAATGATGAGAAATGAGGCTAACTTTTTTTTTCAAAATTTCAAAAAACATGGGCTATAACCTTTCGTTTTTGTCATTTTGTCATTTTTTTCAAATCTTCAAAAATGATGAAAAACGGCGCGCTATAGTATGCCGTACGATATGGGCTATAGCCCATGGTCCAAAATGATGAGAAACGAGGCTAACTTTTTTTTTCAAAATTTCAAAAAACATGGGCTATAACCTTTCGTTTTTGTCATTTCGTAATTTTTTTCAAATCTTCAAAAATGATGAAAAACGGCGCGCTATAGTATGCCGTACGATATGGGCTATAGCCCATGGTCCAAAATGATGAGAAACGAGGCTAACTTTTTTTTTTTAAATTAAAAAAACATGGGCTATAACCCATCGTTTTTGTCATTTCGTCATTTTTTTCAAATCTTCAAAAATGATGAAAAACGGCGCGCTATAGTATGCCGTACGATATGGGCTATAGCCCATGGTCCAAAATGATGAGAAACGAGGCTAACTTTTTTTTTCAAAATTTCAAAAAACATGGGCTATAACCTTTCGTTTTTGTCATTTCGTCATTTTTTTCAAATCTTCAAAAATGATGAAAAACGGCGCGCTATAGTATGCCGTACGATATGGGCTATAGCCCATGGTCCAAAATGATGAGAAACGAGGCTAACTTTTTTTTTCAAAATTTCAAAAAACATGGGCTATAACCTTTCGTTTTTGTCATTTCGTCATTTTTTTCAAATCTTCAAAAATGATGAAAAACGGCGCGCTATAGTATGCCGTACGATATGGGCTATAGCCCATGGTCCAAAATGATGAGAAATGAGGCTAACTTTTTTTTTCAAAATTTCAAAAAACATGGGCTATAACCTTTCGTTTTTGTCATTTCGTCATTTTTTTCAAATCTTCAAAAATGATGAAAAACGGCGCGCTATAGTATGCCGTACGATATGGGCTATAGCCCATGGTCCAAAATGATGAGAAACGAGGCTAACTTTTTTTTCCAAAATTTCAAAAAACATGGGCTATAACCTTTCGTTTTTGTCATTTCGTCATTTTTTTAAAATCTTCAAAAATGATGAAAAACGGCGCGCTATAGTATGCCGTACGATATGGGATATAGCCCATGGTCCAAAATTATGAGAAACGAGGCTAACTTTTTTTTTCAAAATTTCAAAAAACATGGGCTATAACCTTTCGTTTTTGTCATTTCGTCATTTTTTTCAAATCTTCAAAAATGATGAAAAACAGCGCGCTATAGTATGCCGTACGATATGGGCTATAGCCCATGGTCCAAAATGATGAGAAACGAGGCTAACTTTTTTTTTTTAATTTTCAAAAAACATGGGCTATAACCCATCGTTTTTGTCATTTCGTCATTTTTTTCAAATCTTCAAAAATGATGAAAAACGGCGCGCTATAGTATGCCGTACGATATGGGCTATAGCCCATGGTCCAAAATGATGAGAAATGAGGCTAACTTTTTTTTTCAAAATTTCAAAAAACATGGGCTATAACCTTTCGTTTTTGTCATTTCGTCATTTTTTTCAAATCTTCAAAAATTATGAAAAACGGCGCGCTATAGTATGCCGTACGATATGGGCTATAGCCCATGGTCCAAAATGATGAGAAACGAGGCTAACTTTTTTTTTTTAATTTTCAAAAAACATGGGCTATAACCCATCGTTTTTGTCATTTCGTCATTTTTTTCAAATCTTCAAAAATGATGAAAAACGGCGCGTTATAGTATGCCGTACGATATGGGCTATAGCCCATGGTCCAAAATGATGAGAAATGAGGCTAACTTTTTTTTTTCAAAATTTCAAAAAACATGGGCTATAACCTTTCGTTTTTGTCATTTCGTCATTTTTTTCAAATCTTCAAAAATGATGAAAAACGGCGCGCTATAGTATGCCGTACGATATGGGCTATAGCCCATGGTCCAAAATGATGAGAAATGAGGCTAACTTTTTTTTTCAAAATTTCAAAAAACATGGGCTATAACCTTTCGTTTTTGTCATTTTGTCATTTTTTTCAAATCTTCAAAAATGATGAAAAACGGCGCGCTATAGTATGCCGTACGATATGGGCTATAGCCCATGGTCCAAAATGATGAGAAACGAGGCTAACTTTTTTTTTTTTAATTAAAAAAACATGGGCTATAACCCATCGTTTTTGTCATTTCGTCATTTTTTTCAAATCTTCAAAAATGATGAAAAACGGCGCGCTATAGTATGCCGTACGATATGGGCTATAGCCCATGGTCCAAAATGATGAGAAACGAGGCTAACTTTTTTTTTCAAAATTTCAAAAAACATGGGCTATAACCTTTCGTTTTTGTCATTTCGTCATTTTTTTCAAATCTTCAAAAATGATGAAAAACGGCGCGCTATAGTATGCCGTACGATATGGGCTATAGCCCATGGTCCAAAATTATGAGAAACGAGGCTAACTTTTTTTTTTAATTTTCAAAAAACATGGGCTATAACCCATCGTTTTTGTCATTTCGTCATTTTTTTCAAATCTTCAAAAATGATGAAAAACGGCGCGCTATAGTATGCCGTACGATATGGGCTATAGCCCATGGTCCAAAATGATGAGAAATGAGGCTAACTTTTTTTTTCAAAATTTCAAAAAACATGGGCTATAACCTTTCGTTTTTGTCATTTTGTCATTTTTTTCAAATCTTCAAAAATGATGAAAAACGGCGCGCTATAGTATGCCGTACGATATGGGCTATAGCCCATGGTCCAAAATGATGAGAAACGAGGCTAACTTTTTTTTTCAAAATTTCAAAAAACATGGGCTATAACCTTTCGTTTTTGTCATTTCGTCATTTTTTTCAAATCTTCAAAAATGATGAAAAACGGCGCGCTATAGTATGCCGTACGATATGGGCTATAGCCCATGGTCCAAAATGATGAGAAACGAGGCTAACTTTTTTTTTTTTAATTAAAAAAACATGGGCTATAACCCATCGTTTTTGTCATTTCGTCATTTTTTTCAAATCTTCAAAAATGATGAAAAACGGCGCGCTATAGTATGCCGTACGATATGGGCTATAGCCCATGGTCCAAAATGATGAGAAACGAGGCTAACTTTTTTTTTCAAAATTTCAAAAAACATGGGCTATAACCTTTCGTTTTTGTCATTTCGTCATTTTTTTCAAATCTTCAAAAATGATGAAAAACGGCGCGCTATAGTATGCCGTACGATATGGGCTATAGCCCATGGTCCAAAATGATGAGAAACGAGGCTAACTTTTTTTTTCAAAATTTCAAAAAACATGGGCTATAACCTTTCGTTTTTGTCATTTCGTCATTTTTTTCAAATCTTCAAAAATGATGAAAAACGGCGCGCTATAGTATGCCGTACGATATGGGCTATAGCCCATGGTCCAAAATGATGAGAAATGAGGCTAACTTTTTTTTTCAAAATTTCAAAAAACATGGGCTATAACCTTTCGTTTTTGTCATTTCGTCATTTTTTTCAAATCTTCAAAAATGATGAAAAACGGCGCGCTATAGTATGCCGTACGATATGGGCTATAGCCCATGGTCCAAAATGATGAGAAACGAGGCTAACTTTTTTTTTCAAAATTTCAAAAAACATGGGCTATAACCTTTCGTTTTTGTCATTTCGTCATTTTTTTCAAATCTTCAAAAATGATGAAAAACGGCGCGCTATAGTATGCCGTACGATATGGGCTATAGCCCATGGTCCAAAATGATGAGAAACGAGGCTAACTTTTTTTTTCAAAATTTCAAAAAACATGGGCTATAACCTTTCGTTTTTGTCATTTCGTCATTTTTTTCAAATCTTCAAAAATGATGAAAAACGGCGCGCTATAGTATGCCGTACGATATGGGCTATAGCCCATGGTCCAAAATGATGAGAAATGAGGCTAACTTTTTTTTTCAAAATTTCAAAAAACATGGGCTATAACCTTTCGTTTTTGTCATTTCGTCATTTTTTTCAAATCTTCAAAAATGATGAAAAACGGCGCGCTATAGTATGCCGTACGATATGGGCTATAGCCCATGGTCCAAAATGATGAGAAACGAGGCTAACTTTTTTTTTCAAAATTTCAAAAAACATGGGCTATAACCTTTCGTTTTTGTCATTTCGTCATTGTTTTAAAATCTTCAAAAATGATGAAAAACGGCGCGCTATAGTATGCCGTACGATATGGGATATAGCCCATGGTCCAAAATTATGAGAAACAAGGCTAACTTTTTTTTTCAAAATTTCAAAAAACATGGGCTATAACCTTTCGTTTTTGTCATTTCGTCATTTTTTTCAAATCTTCAAAAATGATGAAAAACGGCGCGCTATAGTATGCCGTACGATATGGGCTATAGCCCATGGTCCAAAATGATGAGAAACGAGGCTAACTTTTTTTTCCAAAATTTCAAAAACATGGGCTATAACCCATCGTTTTTGTCATTTCGTCATTTTTTTCAAATCCTCAAAAATGATGAAAAACGGCGGGCTATAGTATGCCGTACGATATGGGTTATAGCCCATGGTCCAAAATGATGAGAAACGAGGCTAACTTTTTTTTTCAAAATTTCAAAAAACATGGGCTATAACCCATCGTTTTTGTCATTTCGTAATTTTTTTCAAATCCTCAAAAATGATGAAAAACGGCGCGCTATAGTATGCCGTACGATATGGGCTATAGCCAATGGTCCAAAATGATGAGAAACGAGGCTAACTTTTTTTTTCAAAATTTCAAAAAACATGGGCAATAACCTTTCGTTTTTGTCATTTTGTCATTTTTTAAAAATCTTCAAAAATGATGAAAAACGGCGCGCTATAGTATGCCGTACGATATGGGCTATAGCCCATGGTCCAAAATGATGAGAAACGAGGCTAACTTTTTTTTTCAAAATTTCAAAAAACATGGGCTATAACCTTTCGTTTTTGTCATTTCGTCATTTTTTTCAAATCTTCAAAAATGATGAAAAACGGCGCGCTATAGTATGCCGTACGATATGGGCTATAGCCCATGGTCCAAAATGATGAGAAACGAGGCTAACTTTTTTTTTTTTAATTAAAAAAACATGGGCTATAACCCATCGTTTTTGTCATTTCGTCATTTTTTTCAAATCTTCAAAAATGATGAAAAACGGCGCGCTATAGTATGCCGTACGATATGGGCTATAGCCCATGGTCCAAAATGATGAGAAACGAGGCTAACTTTTTTTTTCAAAATTTCAAAAAACATGGGCTATAACCTTTCGTTTTTGTCATTTCGTCATTTTTTTTAAATCTTCAAAAATGATGAAAAACGGCGCGCTATAGTATGCCGTACGATATGGGCTATAGCCCATGGTCCAAAATTATGAGAAACGAGGCTAACTTTTTTTTTCAAAATTTCAAAAAACATGGGCTATAACCTTTCGTTTTTGTCATTTCGTCATTTTTTTCAAATCTTCAAAAATGATGAAAAACGGCGCGCTATAGTATGCCGTACGATATGGGCTATAGCCCATGGTCCAAAATGATGAGAAACGAGGCTAACTTTTTCTTTTTAATTTTCAAAAAACATGGGCTATAACCCATCGTTTTTGTCATTTCGTCATTTTTTTCAAATCTTCAAAAATGATGAAAAACGGCGCGCTATAGTATGCCGTACGATATGGGCTATAGCCCATGGTCCAAAATGATGAGAAATGAGGCTAACTTTTTTTTTCAAAATTTCAAAAAACATGGGCTATAACCTTTCGTTTTTGTCATTTCGTAATTTTTTTCAAATCTTCAAAAATGATGAAAAACGGCGCGCTATAGTATGCCGTACGATATGGGCTATAGCCCATGGTCCAAAATGATGAGAAACGAGGCTAACTTTTTTTTTCAAAATTTCAAAAAACATGGGCTATAACCTTTCGTTTTTGTCATTTTGTCATTTTTTTCAAATCTTCAAAAATGATGAAAAACGGCGCGCTATAGTATGCCGTACGATATGGGCTATAGCCCATGGTCCAAAATGATGAGAAACGAGGCTAACTTTTTTTTTTTTAATTAAAAAAACATGGGCTATAACCCATCGTTTTTGTCATTTCGTCATTTTTTTCAAATCTTCAAAAATGATGAAAAACGGCGCGCTATAGTATGCCGTACGATATGGGCTATAGCCCATGGTCCAAAATGATGAGAAACGAGGCTAACTTTTTTTTTCAAAATTTCAAAAAACATGGGCTATAACCTTTCGTTTTTGTCATTTCGTCATTTTTTTAAAATCTTCAAAAATGATGAAAAACGGCGCGCTATAGTATGCCTTACGATATGGGCTATAGCCCATGGTCCAAAATTATGAGAAACGAGGCTAACTTTTTTTTTCAAAATTTCAAAAAACATGGGCTATAACCTTTCGTTTTTGTCATTTCGTCATTTTTTTCAAATCTTCAAAAATGATGAAAAACGGCGCGCTATAGTATGCCGTACGATATGGGCTATAGCCCATGGTCCAAAATGATGAGAAACGAGACTAACTTTTTTTTTTTAATTTTCAAAAAACATGGGCTATAACCCATCGTTTTTGTCATTTCGTCATTTTTTTCAAATCTTCAAAAATGATGAAAAACGGCGCGCTATAGTATGCCGTACGATATGGGCTATAGCCCATGGTCCAAAATGATGAGAAATGAGGCTAACTTTTTTTTTCAAAATTTCAAAAAACATGGGCTATAACCTTTCGTTTTTGTCATTTCGTCATTTTTTTCAAATCTTCAAAAATGATGAAAAACGGCGCGCTATAGTATGCCGTACGATATGGGCTATAGCCCATGGTCCAAAATGATGAGAAACGAGGCTAACTTTTTTTTTCAAAATTTCAAAAAACATGGGCTATAACCTTTCGTTTTTGTCATTTCGTCATTTTTTTCAAATCTTCAAAAATGATGAAAAACGGCGCGCTATAGTATGCCGTACGATATGGGCTATAGCCCATGGTCCAAAATGATGAGAAACGAGGCTAACTTTTTTTTTTTTAATTAAAAAAACATGGGCTATAACCCATCGTTTTTGTCATTTCGTCATTTTTTTCAAATCTTCAAAAATGATGAAAAACGGCGCGCTATAGTATGCCGTACGATATGGGCTATAGCCCATGGTCCAAAATGATGAGAAACGAGGCTAACTTTTTTTTTCAAAATTTCAAAAAACATGGGCTATAACCTTTCGTTTTTGTCATTTCGTCATTTTTTTCAAATCTTCAAAAATGATGAAAAACGGCGCGCTATAGTATGCCGTACGATATGGGCTATAGCCCATGGTCCAAAATGATGAGAAACGAGGCTAACTTTTTTTTTTTTAATTTTCAAAAAACATGGGCTATAACCCATCGTTTTTGTCATTTCGTCATTTTTTTCAAATCTTCAAAAATGATGAAAAACGGCGCGCTATAGTATGCCGTACGATATGGGCTATAGCCCATGGTCCAAAATGATGAGAAATGAGGCTAACTTTTTTTTTCAAAATTTCAAAAAACATGGGCTATAACCTTTCGTTTTTGTCATTTTGTCATTTTTTTCAAATCTTCAAAAATGATGAAAAACGGCGCGCTATAGTATGCCGTACGATATGGGCTATAGCCCATGGTCCAAAATGATGAGAAACGAGGCTAACTTTTTTTTTCAAAATTTCAAAAAACATGGGCTATAACCTTTCGTTTTTGTCATTTCGTCATTTTTTTCAAATCTTCAAAAATGATGAAAAACGGCGCGCTATAGTATGCCGTACGATATGGGCTATAGCCCATGGTCCAAAATGATGAGAAACGAGGCTAACTTTTTTTTTTTTAATTAAAAAAACATGGGCTATAACCCATCGTTTTTGTCATTTCGTCATTTTTTTCAAATCTTCAAAAATGATGAAAAACGGCGCGCTATAGTATGCCGTACGATATGGGCTATAGCCCATGGTCCAAAATGATGAGAAACGAGGCTAACTTTTTTTTTCAAAATTTCAAAAAACATGGGCTATAACCTTTCGTTTTTGTCATTTCGTCATTTTTTTCAAATCTTCAAAAATGATGAAAAACGGCGCGCTATAGTATGCCGTACGATATGGGCTATAGCCCATGGTCCAAAATGATGAGAAACGAGGCTAACTTTTTTTTTCAAAATTTCAAAAAACATGGGCTATAACCTTTCGTTTTTGTCATTTCGTCATTTTTTTCAAATCTTCAAAAATGATGAAAAACGGCGCGCTATAGTATGCCGTACGATATGGGCTATAGCCCATGGTCCAAAATGATGAGAAATGAGGCTAACTTTTTTTTTCAAAATTTCAAAAAACATGGGCTATAACCTTTCGTTTTTGTCATTTCGTCATTTTTTTCAAATCTTCAAAAATGATGAAAAACGGCGCGCTATAGTATGCCGTACGATATGGGCTATAGCCCATGGTCCAAAATGATGAGAAACGAGGCTAACTTTTTTTTCCAAAATTTCAAAAAACATGGGCTATAACCTTTCGTTTTTGTCATTTCGTCATTTTTTTAAAATCTTCAAAAATGATGAAAAACGGCGCGCTATAGTATGCCGTACGATATGGGATATAGCCCATGGTCCAAAATTATGAGAAACGAGGCTAACTTTTTTTTTCAAAATTTCAAAAAACATGGGCTATAACCTTTCGTTTTTGTCATTTCGTCATTTTTTTCAAATCTTCAAAAATGATGAAAAACGGCGCGCTATAGTATGCCGTACGATATGGGCTATAGCCCATGGTCCAAAATGATGAGAAACGAGGCTAACTTTTTTTTTTTAATTTTCAAAAAACATGGGCTATAACCCATCGTTTTTGTCATTTCGTCATTTTTTTCAAATCTTCAAAAATGATGAAAAACGGCGCGCTATAGTATGCCGTACGATATGGGCTATAGCCCATGGTCCAAAATGATGAGAAACGAGGCTAACTTTTTTTTTTTAATTTTCAAAAAACATGGGCTATAACCCATCGTTTTTGTCATTTCGTCATTTTTTTCAAATCTTCAAAAATGATGAAAAACGGCGCGCTATAGTATGCCGTACGATATGGGCTATAGCCCATGGTCCAAAATGATGAGAAATGAGGCTAACTTTTTTTTTCAAAATTTCAAAAAACATGGGCTATAACCTTTCGTTTTTGTCATTTCGTCATTTTTTTCAAATCTTCAAAAATGATGAAAAACGGCGCGCTATAGTATGCCGTACGATATGGGCTATAGCCCATGGTCCAAAATGATGAGAAATGAGGCTAACTTTTTTTTTCAAAATTTCAAAAAACATGGGCTATAACCTTTCGTTTTTGTCATTTTGTCATTTTTTTCAAATCTTCAAAAATGATGAAAAACGGCGCGCTATAGTATGCCGTACGATATGGGCTATAGCCCATGGTCCAAAATGATGAGAAACGAGGCTAACTTTTTTTTTCAAAATTTCAAAAAACATGGGCTATAACCTTTCGTTTTTGTCATTTCGTCATTTTTTTCAAATCTTCAAAAATGATGAAAAACGGCGCGCTATAGTATGCCGTACGATATGGGCTATAGCCCATGGTCCAAAATGATGAGAAACGAGGCTAACTTTTTTTTTTTTAATTAAAAAAACATGGGCTATAACCCATCGTTTTTGTCATTTCGTCATTTTTTTCAAATCTTCAAAAATGATGAAAAACGGCGCGCTATAGTATGCCGTACGATATGGGCTATAGCCCATGGTCCAAAATGATGAGAAACGAGGCTAACTTTTTTTTTCAAAATTTCAAAAAACATGGGCTATAACCTTTCGTTTTTGTCATTTCGTCATTTTTTTCAAATCTTCAAAAATGATGAAAAACGGCGCGCTATAGTATGCCGTACGATATGGGCTATAGCCCATGGTCCAAAATGATGAGAAACGAGGCTAACTTTTTTTTTTTAATTTTCAAAAAACATGGGCTATAACCCATCGTTTTTGTCATTTCGTCATTTTTTTCAAATCTTCAAAAATGATGAAAAACGGCGCGCTATAGTATGCCGTACGATATGGGCTATAGCCCATGGTCCAAAATGATGAGAAATGAGGCTAACTTTTTTTTTCAAAATTTCAAAAAACATGGGCTATAACCTTTCGTTTTTGTCATTTTGTCATTTTTTTCAAATCTTCAAAAATGATGAAAAACGGCGCGCTATAGTATGCCGTACGATATGGGCTATAGCCCATGGTCCAAAATGATGAGAAACGAGGCTAACTTTTTTTTTCAAAATTTCAAAAAACATGGGCTATAACCTTTCGTTTTTGTCATTTCGTCATTTTTTTCAAATCTTCAAAAATGATGAAAAACGGCGCGCTATAGTATGCCGTACGATATGGGCTATAGCCCATGGTCCAAAATGATGAGAAACGAGGCTAACTTTTTTTTTTTTAATTAAAAAAACATGGGCTATAACCCATCGTTTTTGTCATTTCGTCATTTTTTTCAAATCTTCAAAAATGATGAAAAACGGCGCGCTATAGTATGCCGTACGATATGGGCTATAGCCCATGGTCCAAAATGATAAGAAACGAGGCTAACTTTTTTTTTCAAAATTTCAAAAAACATGGGCTATAACCTTTCGTTTTTGTCATTTCGTCATTTTTTTCAAATCTTCAAAAATGATGAAAAACGGCGCGCTATAGTATGCCGTACGATATGGGCTATAGCCCATGGTCCAAAATGATGAGAAATGAGGCTAACTTTTTTTTTCAAAATTTCAAAAAACATGGGCTATAACCTTTCGTTTTTGTCATTTCGTCATTTTTTTAAAATCTTCAAAAATGATGAAAAACGGCGCGCTATAGTATGCCGTACGATATGGGCTATAGCCCATGGTCCAAAATGATGAGAAACGAGGCTAACTTTTTTTTTCAAAATTTCAAAAAACATGGGCTATAACCTTTCGTTTTTGTCATTTCGTCATTTTTTAAAAATCTTCAAAAATGATGAAAAACGGCGCGCTATAGTATGCCGTACGATATGGGATATAGCCCATGGTCCAAAATTATGAGAAACGAGGCTAACTTTTTTTTTCAAAATTTCAAAAAACATGGGCTATAACCTTTCGTTTTTGTCATTTCGTCATTTTTTTCAAATCTTCAAAAATGATGAAAAACGGCGCGCTATAGTATGCCGTACGATATGGGCTATAGCCCATGGTCCAAAATGATGAGAAACGAGGCTAACTTTTTTTTTTTAATTTTCAAAAAACATGGGCTATAACCCATCGTTTTTGTCATTTCGTCATTTTTTTCAAATCTTCAAAAATGATGAAAAACGGCGCGCTATAGTATGCCGTACGATATGGGCTATAGCCCATGGTCCAAAATGATGAGAAATGAGGCTAACTTTTTTTTTCAAAATTTCAAAAAACATGGGCTATAACCTTTCGTTTTTGTCATTTCGTCATTTTTTTCAAATCTTCAAAAATGATGAAAAACGGCGCGCTATAGTATGCCGTACGATATGGGCTATAGCCCATGGTCCAAAATGATGAGAAACGAGGCTAACTTTTTTTTTTTAATTTTCAAAAAACATGGGCTATAACCCATCGTTTTTGTCATTTCGTAATTTTTTTCAAATCTTCAAAAATGATGAAAAACGGCGCGCTATAGTATGCCGTACGATATGGGCTATAGCCCATGGTCCAAAATGATGAGAAATGAGGCTAACTTTTTTTTTCAAAATTTCAAAAAACATGGGCTATAACCTTTCGTTTTTGTCATTTTGTCATTTTTTTCAAATCTTCAAAAATGATGAAAAACGGCGCGCTATAGTATGCCGTACGATATGGGCTATAGCCCATGGTCCAAAATGATGAGAAACGAGGCTAACTTTTTTTTTCAAAATTTCAAAAAACATGGGCTATAACCTTTCGTTTTTGTCATTTCGTCATTTTTTTCAAATCTTCAAAAATGATGAAAAACGGCGCGCTATAGTATGCCGTACGATATGGGCTATAGCCCATGGTCCAAAATGATGAGAAACGAGGCTAACTTTTTTTTTTTTTATTAAAAAAACATGGGCTATAACCTTTCGTTTTTGTCATTTCGTCATTTTTTAAAAATCTTCAAAAATGATGAAAAACGGCGCGCTATAGTATGCCGTACGATATGGGATATAGCCCATGGTCCAAAATTATGAGAAACGAGGCTAACTTTTTTTTTCAAAATTTCAAAAAACATGGGCTATAACCTTTCGTTTTTGTCATTTCGTCATTTTTTTCAAATCTTCAAAAATGATGAAAAACGGCGCGCTATAGTATGCCGTACGATATGGGCTATAGCCCATGGTCCAAAATGATGAGAAACGAGGCTAACTTTTTTTTTTTAATTTTCAAAAAACATGGGCTATAACCCATCGTTTTTGTCATTTCGTCATTTTTTTCAAATCTTCAAAAATGATGAAAAACGGCGCGCTATAGTATGCCGTACGATATGGGCTATAGCCCATGGTCCAAAATGATGAGAAATGAGGCTAACTTTTTTTTTCAAAATTTCAAAAAACATGGGCTATAACCTTTCGTTTTTGTCATTTCGTCATTTTTTTCAAATCTTCAAAAATGATGAAAAACGGCGCGCTATAGTATGCCGTACGATATGGGCTATAGCCCATGGTCCAAAATGATGAGAAACGAGGCTAACTTTTTTTTTTTAATTTTCAAAAAACATGGGCTATAACCCATCGTTTTTGTCATTTCGTAATTTTTTTCAAATCTTCAAAAATGATGAAAAACGGCGCGCTATAGTATGCCGTACGATATGGGCTATAGCCCATGGTCCAAAATGATGAGAAATGAGGCTAACTTTTTTTTTCAAAATTTCAAAAAACATGGGCTATAACCTTTCGTTTTTGTCATTTTGTCATTTTTTTCAAATCTTCAAAAATGATGAAAAACGGCGCGCTATAGTATGCCGTACGATATGGGCTATAGCCCATGGTCCAAAATGATGAGAAACGAGGCTAACTTTTTTTTCCAAAATTTCAAAAAACATGGGCTATAACCTTTCGTTTTTGTCATTTCGTCATTTTTTTCAAATCTTCAAAAATGATGAAAAACGGCGCGCTATAGTACGCCGTACGATATGGGCTATAGCCCATGGTCCAAAATGATGAGAAACGAGGCTAACTTTTTTTTTTTTTATTAAAAAAACATGGGCTATAACCCATCGTTTTTGTCATTTCGTCATTTTTTTCAAATCTTCAAAAATGATGAAAAACGGCGCGCTATAGTATGCCGTACGATATGGGCTATAGCCCATGGTCCAAAATGATGAGAAACGAGGCTAACTTTTTTTTTCAAAATTTCAAAAAACATGGGCTATAACCTTTCGTTTTTGTCATTTCGTCATTTTTTTCAAATCTTCAAAAATGATGAAAAACGGCGCGCTATAGTATGCCGTACGATATGGGCTATAGCCCATGGTCCAAAATGATGAGAAACGAGGCTAACTTTTTTTTTCAAAATTTCAAAAAACATGGGCTATAACCTTTCGTTTTTGTCATTTCGTCATTTTTTTCAAATCTTCAAAAATGATGAAAAACGGCGCGCTATAGTATGCCGTACGATATGGGCTATAGCCCATGGTCCAAAATGATGAGAAATGAGGCTAACTTTTTTTTTCAAAATTTAAAAAAACATGGGCTATAACCTTTCGTTTTTGTCATTTCGTCATTTTTTTAAAATCTTCAAAAATGATGAAAAACGGCGCGCTATAGTATGCCGTACGATATGGGATATAGCCCATGGTCCAAAATTATGAGAAACGAGGCTAACTTTTTTTTTCAAAATTTCAAAAAACATGGGCTATAACCTTTCGTTTTTGTCATTTCGTCATTTTTTTCAAATCTTCAAAAATGATGAAAAACGGCGCGCTATAGTATGCCGTACGATATGGGCTATAGCCCATGGTCCAAAATGATGAGAAACGAGGCTAACTTTTTTTTTTTAATTTTCAAAAAACATGGGCTATAACCCATCGTTTTTGTCATTTCGTCATTTTTTTCAAATCTTCAAAAATGATGAAAAACGGCGCGCTATAGTATGCCGTACGATATGGGCTATAGCCCATGGTCCAAAATGATGAGAAATGAGGCTAACTTTTTTTTTCAAAATTTCAAAAAACATGGGCTATAACCTTTCGTTTTTGTCATTTCGTCATTTTTTTCAAATCTTCAAAAATGATGAAAAACGGCGCGCTATAGTATGCCGTACGATATGGGCTATAGCCCATGGTCCAAAATGATGAGAAACGAGGCTAACTTTTTTTTTTTAATTTTCAAAAAACATGGGCTATAACCCATCGTTTTTGTCATTTCGTCATTTTTTTCAAATCTTCAAAAATGATGAAAAACGGCGCGCTATAGTATGCCGTACGATATGGGCTATAGCCCATGGTCCAAAATGATGAGAAATGAGGCTAACTTTTTTTTTCAAAATTTCAAAAAACATGGGCTATAACCTTTCGTTTTTGTCATTTTGTCATTTTTTTCAAATCTTCAAAAATGATGAAAAACGGCGCGCTATAGTATGCCGTACGATATGGGCTATAGCCCATGGTCCAAAATGATGAGAAACGAGGCTAACTTTTTTTTTCAAAATTTCAAAAAACATGGGCTATAACCTTTCGTTTTTGTCATTTCGTCATTTTTTTCAAATCTTCAAAAATTATGAAAAACGGCGCGCTATAGTATGCCGTACGATATGGGCTATAGCCCATGGTCCAAAATGATGAGAAACGAGGCTAACTTTTTTTTTTTTTATTAAAAAAACATGGGCTATAACCTTTCGTTTTTGTCATTTCGTCATTTTTTAAAAATCTTCAAAAATGATGAAAAACGGCGCGCTATAGTATGCCGTACGATATGGGATATAGCCCATGGTCCAAAATTATGAGAAACGAGGCTAACTTTTTTTTTCAAAATTTCAAAAAACATGGGCTATAACCTTTCGTTTTTGTCATTTCGTCATTTTTTTCAAATCTTCAAAAATGATGAAAAACGGCGCGCTATAGTATGCCGTACGATATGGGCTATAGCCCATGGTCCAAAATGATGAGAAACGAGGCTAACCTTTTTTTTTTAATTTTCAAAAAACATGGGCTATAACCCATCGTTTTTGTCATTTCGTCATTTTTTTCAAATCTTCAAAAATGATGAAAAACGGCGCGCTATAGTATGCCGTACGATATGGGCTATAGCCCATGGTCCAAAATGATGAGAAATGAGGCTAACTTTTTTTTTCAAAATTTCAAAAAACATGGGCTATAACCTTTCGTTTTTGTCATTTCGTCATTTTTTTCAAATCTTCAAAAATGATGAAAAACGGCGCGCTATAGTATGCCGTACGATATGGGCTATAGCCCATGGTCCAAAATGATGAGAAACGAGGCTAACTTTTTTTTTTTAATTTTCAAAAAACATGGGCTATAACCCATCGTTTTTGTCATTTCGTAATTTTTTTCAAATCTTCAAAAATGATGAAAAACGGCGCGCTATAGTATGCCGTACGATATGGGCTATAGCCCATGGTCCAAAATGATGAGAAATGAGGCTAACTTTTTTTTTCAAAATTTCAAAAAACATGGGCTATAACCTTTCGTTTTTGTCATTTTGTCATTTTTTTCAAATCTTCAAAAATGATGAAAAACGGCGCGCTATAGTATGCCGTACGATATGGGCTATAGCCCATGGTCCAAAATGATGAGAAACGAGGCTAACTTTTTTTTCCAAAATTTCAAAAAACATGGGCTATAACCTTTCGTTTTTGTCATTTCGTCATTTTTTTCAAATCTTCAAAAATGATGAAAAACGGCGCGCTATAGTATGCCGTACGATATGGGCTATAGCCCATGGTCCAAAATGATGAGAAACGAGGCTAACTTTTTTTTTTTTTATTAAAAAAACATGGGCTATAACCCATCGTTTTTGTCATTTCGTCATTTTTTTCAAATCTTCAAAAATGATGAAAAACGGCGCGCTATAGTATGCCGTACGATATGGGCTATAGCCCATGGTCCAAAATGATGAGAAACGAGGCTAACTTTTTTTTTCAAAATTTCAAAAAACATGGGCTATAACCTTTCGTTTTTGTCATTTCGTCATTTTTTTCAAATCTTCAAAAATGATGAAAAACGGCGCGCTATAGTATGCCGTACGATATGGGCTATAGCCCATGGTCCAAAATGATGAGAAACGAGGCTAACTTTTTTTTTCAAAATTTCAAAAAACATGGGCTATAACCTTTCGTTTTTGTCATTTCGTCATTTTTTTCAAATCTTCAAAAATGATGAAAAACGGCGCGCTATAGTATGCCGTACGATATGGGCTATAGCCCATGGTCCAAAATGATGAGAAATGAGGCTAACTTTTTTTTTCAAAATTTCAAAAAACATGGGCTATAACCTTTCGTTTTTGTCATTTCGTCATTTTTTTCAAATCTTCAAAAATGATGAAAAACGGCGCGCTATAGTATGCCGTACGATATGGGCTATAGCCCATGGTCCAAAATGATGAGAAACGAGGCTAACTTTTTTTTCCAAAATTTCAAAAAACATGGGCT
The DNA here is from genome assembly GCF_963924005.1 of Protomyctophum bolini. Taxonomy (NCBI): domain Eukaryota; kingdom Metazoa; phylum Chordata; class Actinopteri; order Myctophiformes; family Myctophidae; genus Protomyctophum; species Protomyctophum bolini. The sequence goes on from NC_137871.1 coordinate 31,650,358, forward strand.
ATAACCTTTCGTTTTTGTCATTTCGTCATTTTTTTAAAATCTTCAAAAATGATGAAAAACGGCGCGCTATAGTATGCCGTACGATATGGGATATAGCCCATGGTCCAAAATTATGAGAAACGAGGCTAACTTTTTTTTCCAAAATTTCAAAAAACATGGGCTATAACCTTTCGTTTTTGTCATTTCGTCATTTTTTTCAAATCTTCAAAAATGATGAAAAACGGCGCGCTATAGTATGCCGTACGATATGGGCTATAGCCCATGGTCCAAAATGATGAGAAACGAGGCTAACTTTTTTTTTTTAATTTTCAAAAAACATGGGCTATAACCCATCGTTTTTGTCATTTCGTCATTTTTTTCAAATCTTCAAAAATGATGAAAAACGGCGCGCTATAGTATGCCGTACGATATGGGCTATAGCCCATGGTCCAAAATGATGAGAAATGAGGCTAACTTTTTTTTTCAAAATTTCAAAAAACATGGGCTATAACCTTTCGTTTTTGTCATTTCGTCATTTTTTTCAAATCTTCAAAAATGATGAAAAACGGCGCGCTATAGTATGCCGTACGATATGGGCTATAGCCCATGGTCCAAAATGATGAGAAACGAGGCTAACTTTTTTTTTTTAATTTTCAAAAAACATGGGCTATAACCCATCGTTTTTGTCATTTCGTCATTTTTTTCAAATCTTCAAAAATGATGAAAAACGGCGCGCTATAGTATGCCGTACGATATGGGCTATAGCCCATGGTCCAAAATGATGAGAAATGAGGCTAACTTTTTTTTTCAAAATTTCAAAAAACATGGGCTATAACCTTTCGTTTTTGTCATTTCGTCATTTTTTTCAAATCTTCAAAAATGATGAAAAACGGCGCGCTATAGTATGCCGTACGATATGGGCTATAGCCCATGGTCCAAAATGATGAGAAATGAGGCTAACTTTTTTTTTCAAAATTTCAAAAAACATGGGCTATAACCTTTCGTTTTTGTCATTTTGTCATTTTTTTCAAATCTTCAAAAATGATGAAAAACGGCGCGCTATAGTATGCCGTACGATATGGGCTATAGCCCATGGTCCAAAATGATGAGAAACGAGGCTAACTTTTTTTTTCAAAATTTCAAAAAACATGGGCTATAACCTTTCGTTTTTGTCATTTCGTCATTTTTTTCAAATCTTCAAAAATGATGAAAAACGGCGCGCTATAGTATGCCGTACGATATGGGCTATAGCCCATGGTCCAAAATGATGAGAAACGAGGCTAACTTTTTTTTTTTTAATTAAAAAAACATGGGCTATAACCCATCGTTTTTGTCATTTCGTCATTTTTTTCAAATCTTCAAAAATGATGAAAAACGGCGCGCTATAGTATGCCGTACGATATGGGCTATAGCCCATGGTCCAAAATGATGAGAAACGAGGCTAACTTTTTTTTTCAAAATTTCAAAAAACATGGGCTATAACCTTTCGTTTTTGTCATTTCGTCATTTTTTTCAAATCTTCAAAAATGATGAAAAACGGCGCGCTATAGTATGCCGTACGATATGGGCTATAGCCCATGGTCCAAAATGATGAGAAACGAGGCTAACTTTTTTTTTTTAATTTTCAAAAAACATGGGCTATAACCCATCGTTTTTGTCATTTTGTCATTTTTTTCAAATCTTCAAAAATGATGAAAAACGGCGCGCTATAGTATGCCGTACGATATGGGCTATAGCCCATGGTCCAAAATGATGAGAAATGAGGCTAACTTTTTTTTTCAAAATTTCAAAAAACATGGGCTATAACCTTTCGTTTTTGTCATTTTGTCATTTTTTTCAAATCTTCAAAAATGATGAAAAACGGCGCGCTATAGTATGCCGTACGATATGGGCTATAGCCCATGGTCCAAAATGATGAGAAACGAGGCTAACTTTTTTTTTCAAAATTTCAAAAAACATGGGCTATAACCTTTCGTTTTTGTCATTTCGTCATTTTTTTCAAATCTTCAAAAATGATGAAAAACGGCGCGCTATAGTATGCCGTACGATATGGGCTATAGCCCATGGTCCAAAATGATGAGAAACGAGGCTAACTTTTTTTTTTTAATTAAAAAAACATGGGCTATAACCCATCGTTTTTGTCATTTCGTCATTTTTTTCAAATCTTCAAAAATGATGAAAAACGGCGCGCTATAGTATGCCGTACGATATGGGCTATAGCCCATGGTCCAAAATGATGAGAAACGAGGCTAACTTTTTTTTTCAAAATTTCAAAAAACATGGGCTATAACCTTTCGTTTTTGTCATTTCGTCATTTTTTTCAAATCTTCAAAAATGATGAAAAACGGCGCGCTATAGTATGCCGTACGATATGGGCTATAGCCCATGGTCCAAAATGATGAGAAACGAGGCTAACTTTTTTTTTTTAATTTTCAAAAAACATGGGCTATAACCCATCGTTTTTGTCATTTTGTCATTTTTTTCAAATCTTCAAAAATGATGAAAAACGGCGCGCTATAGTATGCCGTACGATATGGGCTATAGCCCATGGTCCAAAATGATGAGAAATGAGGCTAACTTTTTTTTTCAAAATTTCAAAAAACATGGGCTATAACCTTTCGTTTTTGTCATTTTGTCATTTTTTTCAAATCTTCAAAAATGATGAAAAACGGCGCGCTATAGTATGCCGTACGATATGGGCTATAGCCCATGGTCCAAAATGATGAGAAACGAGGCTAACTTTTTTTTTCAAAATTTCAAAAAACATGGGCTATAACCTTTCGTTTTTGTCATTTCGTCATTTTTTTCAAATCTTCAAAAATGATGAAAAACGGCGCGCTATAGTATGCCGTACGATATGGGCTATAGCCCATGGTCCAAAATGATGAGAAACGAGGCTAACTTTTTTTTTTTAATTAAAAAAACATGGGCTATAACCCATCGTTTTTGTCATTTCGTCATTTTTTTCAAATCTTCAAAAATGATGAAAAACGGCGCGCTATAGTATGCCGTACGATATGGGCTATAGCCCATGGTCCAAAATGATGAGAAACGAGGCTAACTTTTTTTTTCAAAATTTCAAAAAACATGGGCTATAACCTTTCGTTTTTGTCATTTCGTCATTTTTTTCAAATCTTCAAAAATGATGAAAAACGGCGCGCTATAGTATGCCGTACGATATGGGCTATAGCCCATGGTCCAAAATGATGAGAAATGAGGCTAACTTTTTTTTTCAAAATTTCAAAAAACATGGGCTATAACCTTTCGTTTTTGTCATTTCGTCATTTTTTTCAAATCTTCAAAAATGATGAAAAACGGCGCGCTATAGTATGCCGTACGATATGGGCTATAGCCCATGGTCCAAAATGATGAGAAATGAGGCTAACTTTTTTTTTCAAAATTTCAAAAAACATGGGCTATAACCTTTCGTTTTTGTCATTTTGTCATTTTTTTCAAATCTTCAAAAATGATGAAAAACGGCGCGCTATAGTATGCCGTACGATATGGGCTATAGCCCATGGTCCAAAATGATGAGAAACGAGGCTAACTTTTTTTTTCAAAATTTCAAAAAACATGGGCTATAACCTTTCGTTTTTGTCATTTCGTCATTTTTTTCAAATCTTCAAAAATGATGAAAAACGGCGCGCTATAGTATGCCGTACGATATGGGCTATAGCCCATGGTCCAAAATGATGAGAAACGAGGCTAACTTTTTTTTTTTTAATTAAAAAAACATGGGCTATAACCCATCGTTTTTGTCATTTCGTCATTTTTTTCAAATCTTCAAAAATGATGAAAAACGGCGCGCTATAGTATGCCGTACGATATGGGCTATAGCCCATGGTCCAAAATGATGAGAAACGAGGCTAACTTTTTTTTTCAAAATTTCAAAAAACATGGGCTATAACCTTTCGTTTTTGTCATTTCGTCATTTTTTTCAAATCTTCAAAAATGATGAAAAACGGCGCGCTATAGTATGCCGTACGATATGGGCTATAACCCATGGTCCAAAATGATGAGAAACGAGGCTAACTTTTTTTTTTTAATTTTCAAAAAACATGGGCTATAACCCATCGTTTTTGTCATTTTGTCATTTTTTTCAAATCTTCAAAAATGATGAAAAACGGCGCGCTATAGTATGCCGTACGATATGGGCTATAGCCCATGGTCCAAAATGATGAGAAATGAGGCTAACTTTTTTTTTCAAAATTTCAAAAAACATGGGCTATAACCTTTCGTTTTTGTCATTTTGTCATTTTTTTCAAATCTTCAAAAATGATGAAAAACGGCGCGCTATAGTATGCCGTACGATATGGGCTATAGCCCATGGTCCAAAATGATGAGAAACGAGGCTAACTTTTTTTTTCAAAATTTCAAAAAACATGGGCTATAACCTTTCGTTTTTGTCATTTCGTCATTTTTTTTAAATCTTCAAAAATGATGAAAAACGGCGCGCTATAGTATGCCGTACGATATGGGCTATAGCCCATGGTCCAAAATGATGAGAAACGAGGCTAACTTTTTTTTTTTTAATTAAAAAAACATGGGCTATAACCCATCGTTTTTGTCATTTCGTCATTTTTTTCAAATCTTCAAAAATGATGAAAAACGGCGCGCTATAGTATGCCGTACGATATGGGCTATAGCCCATGGTCCAAAATGATGAGAAACGAGGCTAACTTTTTTTTTCAAAATTTCAAAAAACATGGGCTATAACCTTTCGTTTTTGTCATTTCGTCATTTTTTTCAAATCTTCAAAAATGATGAAAAACGGCGCGCTATAGTATGCCGTACGATATGGGCTATAGCCCATGGTCCAAAATGATGAGAAACGAGGCTAACTTTTTTTTTCAAAATTTCAAAAAACATGGGCTATAACCTTTCGTTTTTGTCATTTCGTCATTTTTTTCAAATCTTCAAAAATGATGAAAAACGGCGCGCTATAGTATGCCGTACGATATGGGCTATAGCCCATGGTCCAAAATGATGAGAAATGAGGCTAACTTTTTTTTTCAAAATTTCAAAAAACATGGGCTATAACCTTTCGTTTTTGTCATTTCGTCATTTTTTTCAAATCTTCAAAAATGATGAAAAACGGCGCGCTATAGTATGCCGTACGATATGGGCTATAGCCCATGGTCCAAAATGATGAGAAACGAGGCTAACTTTTTTTTTCAAAATTTCAAAAAACATGGGCTATAACCTTTCGTTTTTGTCATTTCGTCATTTTTTTAAAATCTTCAAAAATGATGAAAAACGGCGCGCTATAGTATGCCGTACGATATGGGATATAGCCCATGGTCCAAAATTATGAGAAACGAGGCTAACTTTTTTTTTCAAAATTTCAAAAAACATGGGCTATAACCTTTCGTTTTTGTCATTTCGTCATTTTTTTCAAATCTTCAAAAATGATGAAAAACGGCGCGCTATAGTATGCCGTACGATATGGGCTATAGCCCATGGTCCAAAATGATGAGAAACGAGGCTAACTTTTTTTTTTTTAATTAAAAAAACATGGGCTATAACCCATCGTTTTTGTCATTTCGTCATTTTTTTCAAATCTTCAAAAATGATGAAAAACGGCGCGCTATAGTATGCCGTACGATATGGGCTATAGCCCATGGTCCAAAATGATGAGAAATGAGGCTAACTTTTTTTTTCAAAATTTCAAAAAACATGGGCTATAACCTTTCGTTTTTGTCATTTCGTCATTTTTTTCAAATCTTCAAAAATGATGAAAAACGGCGCGCTATAGTATGCCGTACGATATGGGCTATAGCCCATGGTCCAAAATGATGAGAAATGAGGCTAACTTTTTTTTTCAAAATTTCAAAAAACATGGGCTATAACCTTTCGTTTTTGTCATTTCGTCATTTTTTTCAAATCTTCAAAAATGATGAAAAACGGCGCGCTATAGTATGCCGTACGATATGGGCTATAGCCCATGGTCCAAAATGATGAGAAACGAGGCTAACTTTTTTTTTTTAATTTTCAAAAAACATGGGCTATAACCCATCGTTTTTGTCATTTCGTCATTTTTTTCAAATCTTCAAAAATGATGAAAAACGGCGCGCTATAGTATGCCGTACGATATGGGCTATAGCCCATGGTCCAAAATGATGAGAAACGAGGCTAACTTTTTTTTTCAAAATTTCAAAAAACATGGGCTATAACCTTTCGTTTTTGTCATTTCGTCATTTTTTTCAAATCTTCAAAAATGATGAAAAACGGCGCGCTATAGTATGCCGTACGATATGGGCTATAGCCCATGGTCCAAAATGATGAGAAATGAGGCTAACTTTTTTTTTCAAAATTTCAAAAAACATGGGCTATAACCTTTCGTTTTTGTCATTTCGTCATTTTTTTCAAATCTTCAAAAATGATGAAAAACGGCGCGCTATAGTATGCCGTACGATATGGGCTATAGCCCATGGTCCAAAATGATGAGAAACGAGGCTAACTTTTTTTTTCAAAATTTCAAAAAACATGGGCTATAACCTTTCGTTTTTGTCATTTCGTCATTTTTTTAAAATCTTCAAAAATGATGAAAAACGGCGCGCTATAGTATGCCGTACGATATGGGATATAGCCCATGGTCCAAAATTATGAGAAACGAGGCTAACTTTTTTTTTCAAAATTTCAAAAAACATGGGCTATAACCTTTCGTTTTTGTCATTTCGTCATTTTTTTCAAATCTTCAAAAATGATGAAAAACGGCGCGCTATAGTATGCCGTACGATATGGGCTATAGCCCATGGTCCAAAATGATGAGAAACGAGGCTAACTTTTTTTTTTTAATTTTCAAAAAACATGGGCTATAACCCATCGTTTTTGTCATTTCGTCATTTTTTTCAAATCTTCAAAAATGATGAAAAACGGCGCGCTATAGTATGCCGTACGATATGGGCTATAGCCCATGGTCCAAAATGATGAGAAATGAGGCTAACTTTTTTTTTCAAAATTTCAAAAAACATGGGCTATAACCTTTCGTTTTTGTCATTTCGTCATTTTTTTCAAATCGTCAAAAATGATGAAAAACGGCGCGCTATAGTATGCCGTACGATATGGGCTATAGCCCATGGTCCAAAATGATGAGAAACGAGGCTAACTTTTTTTTTTTAATTTTCAAAAAACATGGGCTATAACCCATCGTTTTTGTCATTTCGTCATTTTTTTCAAATCTTCAAAAATGATGAAAAACGGCGCGCTATAGTATGCCGTACGATATGGGCTATAGCCCATGGTCCAAAATGATGAGAAACGAGGCTAACTTTCTTTTTTTTAATTAAAAAAACATGGGCTATAACCCATCGTTTTTGTCATTTCGTCATTTTTTTCAAATCTTCAAAAATGATGAAAAACGGCGCGCTATAGTATGCCGTACGATATGGGCTATAGCCCATGGTCCAAAATGATGAGAAACGAGGCTAACTTTTTTTTCAAAATTTCAAAAAACATGGGCTATAACCTTTCGTTTTTGTCATTTCGTCATTTTTTTCAAATCTTCAAAAATGATGAAAAACGGCGCGCTATAGTATGCCGTACGATATGGGCTATAGCCCATGGTCCAAAATGATGAGAAACGAGGCTAACTTTTTTTTTCAAAATTTCAAAAAACATGGGCTATAACCTTTCGTTTTTGTCATTTCGTCATTTTTTTCAAATCTTCAAAAATGATGAAAAACGGCGCGCTATAGTATGCCGTACGATATGGGCTATAGCCCATGGTCCAAAATGATGAGAAACGAGGCTAACTTTTTTTTTCAAAATTTCAAAAAACATGGGCTATAACCTTTCGTTTTTGTCATTTCGTCATTTTTTTCAAATCTTCAAAAATGATGAAAAACGGCGCGCTATAGTATGCCGTACGATATGGGCTATAGCCCATGGTCCAAAATGATGAGAAACGAGGCTAACTTTTTTTTTCAAAATTTCAAAAAACATGGGCTATAACCTTTCGTTTTTGTCATTTCGTCATTTTTTTCAAATCTTCAAAAATGATGAAAAACGGCGCGCTATAGTATGCCGTACGATATGGGCTATAGCCCATGGTCCAAAATGATGAGAAACGAGGCTAACTTTTTTTTTTTTAATTAAAAAAACATGGGCTATAACCCATCGTTTTTGTCATTTCGTCATTTTTTTCAAATCTTCAAAAATGATGAAAAACGGCGCGCTATAGTATGCCGTACGATATGGGCTATAGCCCATGGTCCAAAATGATGAGAAACGAGGCTAACTTTTTTTTTCAAAATTTCAAAAAACATGGGCTATAACCTTTCGTTTTTGTCATTTCGTCATTTTTTAAAAATCTTCAAAAATGATGAAAAACGGCGCGCTATAGTATGCCGTACGATATGGGCTATAGCCCATGGTCCAAAATTATGAGAAACGAGGCTAACTTTTTTTTTCAAAATTTCAAAAAACATGGGCTATAACCTTTCGTTTTTGTCATTTCGTCATTTTTTTCAAATCTTCAAAAATGATGAAAAACGGCGCGCTATAGTATGCCGTACGATATGGGCTATAGCCCATGGTCCAAAATGATGAGAAACGAGGCTAACTTTTTTTTTTAAATTTTCAAAAAACATGGGCTATAACCCATCGTTTTTGTCATTTCGTCATTTTTTTCAAATCTTCAAAAATGATGAAAAACGGCGCGCTATAGTATGCCGTACGATATGGGCTATAGCCCATGGTCCAAAATGATGAGAAATGAGGCTAACTTTTTTTTTCAAAATTTCAAAAAACATGGGCTATAACCTTTCGTTTTTGTCATTTCGTCATTTTTTTCAAATCTTCAAAAATGATGAAAAACGGCGCGCTATAGTATGCCGTACGATATGGGCTATAGCCCATGGTCCAAAATGATGAGAAACGAGGCTAACTTTTTTTTTCAAAATTTCAAAAAACATGGGCTATAACCTTTCGTTTTTGTCATTTCGTCATTTTTTTCAAATCTTCAAAAATGATGAAAAACGGCGCGCTATAGTATGCCGTACGATATGGGCTATAGCCCATGGTCCAAAATGATGAGAAACGAGGCTAACTTTTTTTTTTTAATTTTCAAAAAACATGGGCTATAACCCATCGTTTTTGTCATTTTGTCATTTTTTTCAAATCTTCAAAAATGATGAAAAACGGCGCGCTATAGTATGCCGTACGATATGGGCTATAGCCCATGGTCCAAAATGATGAGAAATGAGGCTAACTTTTTTTTTCAAAATTTCAAAAAACATGGGCTATAACCTTTCGTTTTTGTCATTTTGTCATTTTTTTCAAATCTTCAAAAATGATGAAAAACGGCGCGCTATAGTATGCCGTACGATATGGGCTATAGCCCATGGTCCAAAATGATGAGAAACGAGGCTAACTTTTTTTTTCAAAATTTCAAAAAACATGGGCTATAACCTTTCGTTTTTGTCATTTCGTCATTTTTTTCAAATCTTCAAAAATGATGAAAAACGGCGCGCTATAGTATGCCGTACGATATGGGCTATAGCCCATGGTCCAAAATGATGAGAAACGAGGCTAACTTTTTTTTTTTTAATTAAAAAAACATGGGCTATAACCCATCGTTTTTGTCATTTCGTCATTTTTTTCAAATCTTCAAAAATGATGAAAAACGGCGCGCTATAGTATGCCGTACGATATGGGCTATAGCCCATGGTCCAAAATGATGAGAAACGAGGCTAACTTTTTTTTTTTTAATTAAAAAAACATGGGCTATAACCCATCGTTTTTGTCATTTCGTCATTTTTTTCAAATCTTCAAAAATGATGAAAAACGGCGCGCTATAGTATGCCGTACGATATGGGCTATAGCCCATGGTCCAAAATGATGAGAAACGAGGCTAACTTTTTTTTTCAAAATTTCAAAAAACATGGGCTATAACCTTTCGTTTTTGTCATTTCGTCATTTTTTTTAAATCTTCAAAAATGATGAAAAACGGCGCGCTATAGTATGCCGTACGATATGGGCTATAGCCCATGGTCCAAAATTATGAGAAACGAGGCTAACTTTTTTTTTCAAAATTTCAAAAAACATGGGCTATAACCTTTCGTTTTTGTCATTTCGTCATTTTTTTCAAATCTTCAAAAATGATGAAAAACGGCGCGCTATAGTATGCCGTACGATATGGGCTATAGCCCATGGTCCAAAATGATGAGAAACGAGGCTAACTTTTTTTTTTAAATTTTCAAAAAACATGGGCTATAACCCATCGTTTTTGTCATTTCGTCATTTTTTTCAAATCTTCAAAAATGATGAAAAACGGCGCGCTATAGTATGCCGTACGATATGGGCTATAGCCCATGGTCCAAAATGATGAGAAATGAGGCTAACTTTTTTTTTCAAAATTTCAAAAAACATGGGCTATAACCTTTCGTTTTTGTCATTTCGTCATTTTTTTCAAATCTTCAAAAATGATGAAAAACGGCGCGCTATAGTATGCCGTACGATATGGGCTATAGCCCATGGTCCAAAATGATGAGAAACGAGGCTAACTTTTTTTTTCAAAATTTCAAAAAACATGGGCTATAACCTTTCGTTTTTGTCATTTCGTCATTTTTTTCAAATCTTCAAAAATGATGAAAAACGGCGCGCTATAGTATGCCGTACGATATGGGCTATAGCCCATGGTCCAAAATGATGAGAAACGAGGCTAACTTTTTTTTTTTTAATTAAAAAAACATGGGCTATAACCCATCGTTTTTGTCATTTCGTCATTTTTTTCAAATCTTCAAAAATGATGAAAAACGGCGCGCTATAGTATGCCGTACGATATGGGCTATAGCCCATGGTCCAAAATGATGAGAAACGAGGCTAACTTTTTTTTTCAAAATTTCAAAAAACATGGGCTATAACCTTTCGTTTTTGTCATTTCGTCATTTTTTTCAAATCTTCAAAAATGATGAAAAACGGCGCGCTATAGTATGCCGTACGATATGGGCTATAGCCCATGGTCCAAAATGATGAGAAACGAGGCTAACTTTTTTTTTTTTAATTAAAAAAACATGGGCTATAACCCATCGTTTTTGTCATTTCGTCATTTTTTTCAAATCTTCAAAAATGATGAAAAACGGCGCGCTATAGTATGCCGTACGATATGGGCTATAGCCCATGGTCCAAAATGATGAGAAACGAGGCTAACTTTTTTTTTCAAAATTTCAAAAAACATGGGCTATAACCTTTCGTTTTTGTCATTTCGTCATTTTTTTAAAATCTTCAAAAATGATGAAAAACGGCGCGCTATAGTATGCCGTACGATATGGGCTATAGCCCATGGTCCAAAATTATGAGAAACGAGGCTAACTTTTTTTTTCAAAATTTCAAAAAACATGGGCTATAACCTTTCGTTTTTGTCATTTCGTCATTTTTTTAAAATCTTCAAAAATGATGAAAAACGGCGCGCTATAGTATGCCGTACGATATGGGCTATAGCCCATGGTCCAAAATTATGAGAAACGAGGCTAACTTTTTTTTTCAAAATTTCAAAAAACATGGGCTATAACCTTTCGTTTTTGTCATTTCGTCATTTTTTTCAAATCTTCAAAAATGATGAAAAACGGCGCGCTATAGTATGCCGTACGATATGGGCTATAGCCCATGGTCCAAAATGATGAGAAACGAGGCTAACTTTTTTTTTTTAATTTTCAAAAAACATGGGCTATAACCCATCGTTTTTGTCATTTCGTCATTTTTTTCAAATCTTCAAAAATGATGAAAAACGGCGCGCTATAGTATGCCGTACGATATGGGCTATAGCCCATGGTCCAAAATGATGAGAAATGAGGCTAACTTTTTTTTTCAAAATTTCAAAAAACATGGGCTATAACCTTTCGTTTTTGTCATTTCGTCATTTTTTTCAAATCTTCAAAAATGATGAAAAACGGCGCGCTATAGTATGCCGTACGATATGGGCTATAGCCCATGGTCCAAAATGATGAGAAACGAGGCTAACTTTTTTTGTTTTAATTAAAAAAACATGGGCTATAACCCATCGTTTTTGTCATTTCGTCATTTTTTTCAAATCTTCAAAAATGATGAAAAACGGCGCGCTATAGTATGCCGTACGATATGGGCTATAGCCCATGGTCCAAAATGATGAGAAATGAGGCTAACTTTTTTTTTCAAAATTTCAAAAAACATGGGCTATAACCTTTCGTTTTTGTCATTTCGTCATTTTTTTCAAATCTTCAAAAATGATGAAAAACGGCGCGCTATAGTATGCCGTACGATATGGGCTATAGCCCATGGTCCAAAATGATGAGAAACGAGGCTAACTTTTTTTTTCAAAATTTCAAAAAACATGGGCTATAACCTTTCGTTTTTGTCATTTCGTCATTTTTTTCAAATCTTCAAAAATGATGAAAAACGGCGCGCTATAGTATGCCGTACGATATGGGCTATAGCCCATGGTCCAAAATGATGAGAAACGAGGCTAACTTTTTTTTTTTTAATTAAAAAAACATGGGCTATAACCCATCGTTTTTGTCATTTCGTCATTTTTTTCAAATCTTCAAAAATGATGAAAAACGGCGCGCTATAGTATGCCGTACGATATGGGCTATAGCCCATGGTCCAAAATGATGAGAAACGAGGCTAACTTTTTTTTTCAAAATTTCAAAAAACATGGGCTATAACCTTTCGTTTTTGTCATTTCGTCATTTTTTTCAAATCTTCAAAAATGATGAAAAACGGCGCGCTATAGTATGCCGTACGATATGGGCTATAGCCCATGGTCCAAAATGATGAGAAACGAGGCTAACTTTTTTTTTTTTTAATTAAAAAAACATGGGCTATAACCCATCGTTTTTGTCATTTCGTCATTTTTTTCAAATCTTCAAAAATGATGAAAAACGGCGCGCTATAGTATGCCGTACGATATGGGCTATAGCCCATGGTCCAAAATGATGAGAAACGAGGCTAACTTTTTTTTTCAAAATTTCAAAAAACATGGGCTATAACCTTTCGTTTTTGTCATTTCGTCATTTTTTTAAAATCTTCAAAAATGATGAAAAACGGCGCGCTATAGTATGCCGTACGATATGGGCTATAGCCCATGGTCCAAAATTATGAGAAACGAGGCTAACTTTTTTTTTCAAAATTTCAAAAAACATGGGCTATAACCTTTCGTTTTTGTCATTTCGTCATTTTTTTCAAATCTTCAAAAATGATGAAAAACGGCGCGCTATAGTATGCCGTACGATATGGGCTATAGCCCATGGTCCAAAATGATGAGAAACGAGGCTAACTTTTTTTTTAAAATTTTCAAAAAACATGGGCTATAACCCATCGTTTTTGTCATTTCGTCATTTTTTTCAAATCTTCAAAAATGATGAAAAACGGCGCGCTATAGTATGCCGTACGATATGGGCTATAGCCCATGGTCCAAAATGATGAGAAATTAGGCTAACTTTTTTTTTCAAAATTTCAAAAAACATGGGCTATAACCTTTCGTTTTTGTCATTTCGTCATTTTTTTCAAATCTTCAAAAATGATGAAAAACGGCGCGCTATAGTATGCCGTACGATATGGGCTATAGCCCATGGTCCAAAATGATGAGAAACGAGGCTAACTTTTTTTGTTTTAATTAAAAAAACATGGGCTATAACCCATCGTTTTTGTCATTTCGTCATTTTTTTCAAATCTTCAAAAATGATGAAAAACGGCGCGCTATAGTATGCCGTACGATATGGGCTATAGCCCATGGTCCAAAATGATGAGAAACGAGGCTAACTTTTTTTTTCAAAATTTCAAAAAACATGGGCTATAACCTTTCGTTTTTGTCATTTCGTCATTTTTTTTAAATCTTCAAAAATGATGAAAAACGGCGCGCTATAGTATGCCGTACGATATGGGCTATAGCCCATGGTCCAAAATTATGAGAAACGAGGCTAACTTTTTTTTTCAAAATTTCAAAAAACATGGGCTATAACCTTTCGTTTTTGTCATTTCGTCATTTTTTTCAAATCTTCAAAAATGATGAAAAACGGCGCGCTATAGTATGCCGTACGATATGGGCTATAGCCCATGGTCCAAAATGATGAGAAACGAGGCTAACTTTTTTTTTTTAATTTTCAAAAAACATGGGCTATAACCCATCGTTTTTGTCATTTCGTCATTTTTTTCAAATCTTCAAAAATGATGAAAAACGGCGCGCTATAGTATGCCGTACGATATGGGCTATAGCCCATGGTCCAAAATGATGAGAAATGAGGCTAACTTTTTTTTTCAAAATTTCAAAAAACATGGGCTATAACCTTTCGTTTTTGTCATTTCGTCATTTTTTTCAAATCTTCAAAAATGATGAAAAACGGCGCGCTATAGTATGCCGTACGATATGGGCTATAGCCCATGGTCCAAAATGATGAGAAACGAGGCTAACTTTTTTTTTCAAAATTTCAAAAAACATGGGCTATAACCTTTCGTTTTTGTCATTTCGTCATTTTTTTCAAATCTTCAAAAATGATGAAAAACGGCGCGCTATAGTATGCCGTACGATATGGGCTATAGCCCATGGTCCAAAATGATGAGAAACGAGGCTAACTTTTTTTTTTTTAATTAAAAAAACATGGGCTATAACCCATCGTTTTTGTCATTTCGTCATTTTTTTCAAATCTTCAAAAATGATGAAAAACGGCGCGCTATAGTATGCCGTACGATATGGGCTATAGCCCATGGTCCAAAATGATGAGAAACGAGGCTAACTTTTTTTTTCAAAATTTCAAAAAACATGGGCTATAACCTTTCGTTTTTGTCATTTCGTCATTTTTTTCAAATCTTCAAAAATGATGAAAAACGGCGCGCTATAGTATGCCGTACGATATGGGCTATAGCCCATGGTCCAAAATGATGAGAAACGAGGCTAACTTTTTTTTTTTAATTTTCAAAAAACATGGGCTATAACCCATCGTTTTTGTCATTTTGTCATTTTTTTCAAATCTTCAAAAATGATGAAAAACGGCGCGCTATAGTATGCCGTACGATATGGGCTATAGCCCATGGTCCAAAATGATGAGAAATGAGGCTAACTTTTTTTTTCAAAATTTCAAAAAACATGGGCTATAACCTTTCGTTTTTGTCATTTTGTCATTTTTTTCAAATCTTCAAAAATGATGAAAAACGGCGCGCTATAGTATGCCGTACGATATGGGCTATAGCCCATGGTCCAAAATGATGAGAAACGAGGCTAACTTTTTTTTTCAAAATTTCAAAAAACATGGGCTATAACCTTTCGTTTTTGTCATTTCGTCATTTTTTTCAAATCTTCAAAAATGATGAAAAACGGCGCGCTATAGTATGCCGTACGATATGGGCTATAGCCCATGGTCCAAAATGATGAGAAACGAGGCTAACTTTTTTTTTTTTAATTAAAAAAACATGGGCTATAACCCATCGTTTTTGTCATTTCGTCATTTTTTTCAAATCTTCAAAAATGAAAAACGGCGCGCTATAGTATGCCGTACGATATGGGCTATAGCCCATGGTCCAAAATGATGAGAAACGAGGCTAACTTTTTTTTTCAAAATTTCAAAAAACATGGGCTATAACCTTTCGTTTTTGTCATTTCGTCTTTTTTTTCAAATCTTCAAAAATGATGAAAAACGGCGCGCTATAGTATGCCGTACGATATGGGCTATAGCCCATGGTCCAAAATGATGAGAAACGAGGCTAACTTTTTTTTTCAAAAAACATGGGCTATAACCTTTCGTTTTTGTCATTTCGTCATTTTTTTCAAATCTTCAAAAATGATGAAAAACGGCGCGCTATAGTATGCCGTACGATATGGGCTATAGCCCATGGTCCAAAATGATGAGAAATGAGGCTAACTTTTTTTTTCAAAATTTCAAAAAACATGGGCTATAACCTTTCGTTTTTGTCATTTCGTCATTTTTTTCAAATCTTCAAAAATGATGAAAAACGGCGCGCTATAGTGATTCTAGGGTTAATGTAATTAATGTAGCAAATACATAAATGAAAATTTGATTTATTACATTAATGATATGAACGAATGAATGGATATTAAATGAAAAAAGTAGCAATCAAAGATTTGGCACTCTGTAGTAACGAGGAAACCCTATACTAGGGGTCCGAGAACCATGTGATCAGAACCATCACTAGCCTCTACACTGGCTCCCGGTTAAATACATATAGTTCAAAATCCTCACCTATAAAGCTCACAATGGTCAGGCACCACAATATTTCAAAGAAGTCATCGATCCCTACAATCTTAACAGAACAGTGTGTTCATAGTTTACAAAAATGTTTAGTCCTGAATATCAAAAGTTACAATAGGAGGCAGAGCGTTTAAGTTCTCCCGGCATCTGTCCTCGGGGGTGACACGCTCTGCACAGTCAAGACTAGATTAAAAACCTCTATGACAAAAGGTCACCCGACAAAGTAAAGAGGGTGAGAAGAGAACCCCTCCACCCAACCCCTCGGCGTGGTCACGCCACCAGGGCGAGTTAATTGCACAACCAAACACTGTTGTATATATATATCAGTATATTATGTACACGTAATAGAGGCTAGTATTTTATAGAGAAAGGCTTTATTATGTGATGGGAGTTTAATTGTGTTTAAGTGCTTTGCATTATATGAAATGTCTTGTCGTAGTTTACCGTTTTGCCTCATTCTAGTGTTGTTCTATAACCCACTGAGTATTTACTTTAATAAAGATTGTTATACATTTAAAACCCTCGTCTGTGGTCCTTCCAGGTTCGGACAGGACTACAGTTTGTAGTAAACTCAGTCTTTTACTTAATTTCCATATATAAATGTTTAGGCATTTTGAGCAAAGATCCCAGGAGGAGAGAAATACAAAAGTCAGAATACGAAAGTGAGGCAAGAGGAGACATGGGTAGGGATGGAGCTCATTAATTTATATCGATCAGGCTTAGAGCAATTTATATTATTTTGAGGAAAGACAGGAGACAATAAACTCTGAACAGAACCAGTATCTACTGGGGCAATTGCCCCAATGGGGCAAATACTAGGGCAATTGACCTTTTTACCAATAAAATAAAGAAACTGTTAACAGGTTAATATATGTTCCGCCACTTTAAAAGCGTAATTGAGTTTACCCAGATAGTGCTGGTTGGCATTTATTGATTCACCTCTTGATTATTCAAACATGAACGGGCCACTACACTCAACAAGCCCAAAGCTTATTGATAACGGGTACTCAAGTTTAAGGATTTTGTTCGGGTATCGAGCTCCATCGCTACACATGGGTATCAACGTTTTATTGCTCACGGTCAAGCGGTCCATGAGCTATGCCCGTTTAAAGTTTGAATTTTCAGTTGAGTGCTATAGCGCCACCTATTGGACAATGGTTGTGGGCTTTGTGTCCTCGCCGTTTGGCATTGCCCTCTAGGTTGTCCTGATCAGATGGGGTGATGGGAAATCAGGGCAAATCGTCATTTTCAAATTATTGGGAGGCCAAAAAAAAGGAGGGCTACCATATTGCCAAGTTTGACGAAAACCCGACAGCACAGTTCAGCCAGAACTAACATTTTTGGTGGAAGGAGAAGAGAAAAATAAGGGACCAAGAGTCCCTTCGGGCTTGGTCCCTAATTAGACTTGTAACCCAACTGTAGGGAGTACAAACACAGTAAAGAACCTGGGGGTTATCATCTATGAAAAGGAAACAATGAGCAGAAAATGAACCATGTAAATACAACAAATTGAGGGCACCGCAGGGAGTTGAACCCCGTTCTGGTAAACCAGGAGTACCACACCAGTGCCTTAGTTTATGTTTATAATTTACAGGTCCAAATCAGTCATTAGTTTCAATTTTGCAATATAATTTAAAAAAAAAAAGAGAGAGCCTACACACTCAATTCGAATCTTGACTATAATGATAGCCATGCTTATGTCTTTATACAATTGAAAGCCGGAAGACTCACTCCACAAATACCTTAAGGAAAACTCCTCAGACATAAACTAAGAAAATATTTTGTCATGCTCATAAAGTGCTGCAAAGTGCTAAAAGTGAAAAGTGCAGCAGAAAACGTTTGGGTCATAGGCCCATCGTCAATGCCAAAGTTTTAGCTGCAAATGGCAGCATAAATAAATCACATCAATACACACCACATAATGTGATGTTAACTGACACGATGAAGCTTGCACATTATAAGACATACATCACATCAACCAACATCACATACCTAGCCCTACCCTAACCCTATAAGTTAATTATGTGATGTTGGGATGACATGATGAAGCCTTACTCACAAATGTGAAATGAGACAAGACATAAACACACATCACATACCAGGCCTGTGTTCATAGGTGATGTGGGCTTACGTAATGAAGCTTTACTCACAAATTAGATCTGATAATATAGCACGAACAATGGTCTTATGACCTAGATGTTTGCTGCTGCACTTTTCACTTCAAGCACTTTGAGCGCTTTATGAACATGAACAAAATAGATTTTCTTGGTCTCTGCCCAAGCAGTTGGCCTTTAGGTTTCCGTGGCGCAAGTATTTTTCTATCTAGTTGTCCCATGTAGGAAACATGGGGCAAGACTGTACAATTTATGCCATTTGTGGACGATTGACATAAATTATACGAGGTAGCAGCATTCTTTGCACCCCAGTATTTGTCAGCAATATTATGAACATTAGTACACAACATGAACAGCAATAAACACAATTCATATGGCGCAATGCCAACAGACGTGAATGACGAGCTAGCCGCAATTGCTGTGAAAAATCACCTTTAAAAAAACACATAAATGCACATCACATATCGGCCTGTGTTCATATCTGATGTGAACTGACGTGATGACGCTTTACTGGTAAATTACATGAAACAGCTCCAAATGAGAAACTGTACGCGAGACATGACCCGACTCACACATACACTAGTGAAGAACTATAGTGTCATAGATAGGAAAGAAAGAAATAAGAAATTACAATACAATAAAGCAAAATGCGATTAAAAACTCTGAGACCAAAAACAAATAACTTTATTAAAGCAAAGAGAGAAAAGATGAAGGTTGGGTAAAAACCTTGTACGTCCAAAATGGTTACTTTTATGGACCAAAACAACTGATCCAATATTATTAATATAATAATCTGTGTTCCAATGTTATTATTTAGTCACAAGCTCTTGCTGATACTTCACTGGTTTGAAAAACAGAATACTACTTAAATATTCAATAATGGATTATCTTTGCCTCATGAGATTGGCCATTTGCTACTTGTGTGTGACACTGTAGCATGACCAAGTAAGGAAATTAATTTACAAAAGGTTGAACTATGGAGATACAAGGTTTCTGCCCAACAGTCAAGGATAATAAACTACTCACTTACCTTCAATATCAGCACTAAACAAAATACACACCAACGAAGAAAGCAAATGACACAGCGGCCATCATTTGCTTCCTCTTGTTAGTGTACACAGACCTACAGCATAGTAAGCTGTAAACACAGTGTTAAGGGGCTACATGCTACCATAATGACACAAGACATAAAGCACACACCTCCACATCACATAAAACACTAGTGAAGAACTAGGGAAAGATAGGCAAGAAGAAAGAAATTACCTAAATAAAATAAAGCAAAATGCGATTAAAAACTATGACAACAAAAAATAAACAACTTTATTAAAGAATAGAGAGGAGACACAAGAGAACATACATTATGTGATGTGGATGTGGACAGACTTTACCCGTAAATTATGTTAAACGATAAATAAATCACATGCCTCCACAAACATCACATAACTGTGATGTGGACTGGCATTATACACACAAATTAAGTGAAATTATACATGGCGCAAAAGACAACCTATATGGTATGGTAGCATGTAGCCCACTTAAACAAGCAGCAGGAATCAGACGGTTAACTAACCTTCACTGATAACAGCACCCAGCAGTGGCAACAGCATAGAGTTCACCCAGCAGTGGCAACAGCATAGAGTTCACCCAGCAGTGGCAACAGAAGAGTTCACACCTCCAGTCCGCTTCACTTTCTGAAATGGCAGGGGAAAAGAAAATTAGTTGTCGGCCTACAGGATGACATTTTGGAACAGTCACTGACAGAGCTGTGTCACCATTATTACACACATTCTAGGGCTATAATCTGCCTTGTGCAACCATTTCTTTTATGAAGCCTAAAAGCTAAAAAGTTCTGTATGTAATTACCATGGGGGGCCTTCCGTCACTCGGTTGAAGATAGCCGGTATTAATAGAGCCGCGTAGGTTGTATGGCACAATACGTCCCGAGCACCGTACGCCTCGTAATCTCAGGGAGCGTTCGTTGACACCGTTATTCGTTTCAGCTCAGCCGAGTAGACACTCTATTATCAATACCAGCTATCTCCTGAAGACTGCAGCCAAGGTCACCGCATGACACCAAGGTCACATGATCAACCTGTAAGACACAAACATACACCAACATTACTCTTTATCCAGATATTATACATTGTAGAAAACACATCTTTAGGAAATTCTTGCATTTTTCTTTTGCAACCAGATCTTATTTTAATGATGTTTGAGACAAAAAACACTTTCCTGGGGTTTTTATGCGTTTAGATATTTCAGTATTTCAAAGAGTCCATGATGTCATCATGGACACTGGGCTCACTTCCTTCCTGGACTAAATGTTGTCTCAGTAAGACAGCCCTCCCCCTATCCACAAGGAGGAGCAGTGGCCCAAAGCATTGTGGGAATTGTAGTTCAGGAAGGAAGTGAGCCCGGTGTCCATGACATCATGGAGTCCATGGACACTTTGAAATACTAAAATATCTAAAAACACATAAAAACCCCAGGAAAGTGTGTCTCAAAAATCATTCAAATAAGATCTGGTTGCAAAAGGGGTGAAGTGTCTGAGCCACAGTTACAACTTGTTTTACCATTATGTACTAAAGTAAAAGGGTATGGCTATGGCATCAAAATGCACTTAAAAAATGACCAAGCTCATTACGCAGAAATGTCCCATATCAAATGTTTGAAAGAAAAATTAATCTGAAAATAGCAGAACTACAATCTCACAATGCATTGCATCACAATGCATTGTGAGATTGTAGATCAGCTACTTCCAAATGGCCAAAATGTGGTTGTAGCCCAGTGGTAAATTGTGTAGCCAATGCCAATGTAGCCAAAGGGATTTTTTTTTTAAATAATCCAAATCTACAAAACTAGTAGAGTCCAAATAAAATATAAAAGTACAATATATTGTCCACAGTACTTCAGTAGATGTAATTATTTACTTTCCACCCGTTTGTTTGTTTGTTTATTTGTTTGTGTCTCAAAAAGTACCAACACATTCCTCATATTGTTGTCCTTTTAGAGTCACAATAAACAACCAACAGTCCTTCTAACAACACTAATATTAAAAAAACAACAGAGTTAATGTTGGCTAACAACCATGCGGTTCTCACAAACCTTACCTTGTTGCAGCTACGCCCCAAACACACTGCTACGGAAAGCGTGCGGTCCATTTTAAATCATAAGCCCCGCCTACTGTATCCGGGTCTAGAACGTCGGTCATTGGTCCGTCAGAGTGTATGGATCACAGCTGTGTGGAAGCCGCACGCATGCGCGCGCACACACACGACTGACAGACAGACAGACAGACAGACAGACAGACAGACAGACAGACAGACAGACAGACAGACAGACAGACAGACAGACAGACAGACAGTTGATGGACAGTTCAACATAATGAATCGGTTCACATTGCTGTCGGTCGGAGGAGGAGGTGGAGGAGGAAGAGGAGGAAGAGGAGGAGGAGGAGGGTTTGCTGTGGTGAACGGAATGTTAGTCAAGTCAGTCAGTTACAGTTCCCACTGGGATTTCCTGAAAGTGTGGGAGGGTGGGATGGTGGTGGTGGGGGAGTTGGCTGAGATCCAGGAAGGTGTTGCTGGCTGCAATGAATAAAGGTTGGGTTTTGGTTACAACTGGTATCTATCTATTAGTAAAGTAAATGAGGTGGTTCAATGGAGTGATAATAGTAGGCTATGTCTTCAGGTTTTTTCATGATTTTTCTATATTTTCTATCGTTGAAAATCATGAAAAACAACATAAGTATGTGTAGGCTATATTAAGATAAATTATGAAAATCTGGTTTTTCGGCGACATATACGTCGAACCAATCATCGACTTAATGCTACTCATGTGGGCCTATAGCTTAATCGAGAAGCACATTTTTATACATTTATACATTTTTAAAACATCTGATATATCAACGAAAAACAGTGGGAAGTGGGAATTCATTGGTATAGAAGGAAATAAGGATAAACCTGGGAGAGAAACGGAGCAGAGGACAAACCTAATGAAATGTTGTCCAGCAGGGGGCGTGGGTTTACCCAGGCTAGGACAAACCGTCACTAAAGAATTTCACGGTGTGCAGTTTTTGGTTTGCCATAAATGAGCAGTTGGACGATGGGCGGCACTATATCTGTATCTAAACATGACATTATAAATATGAGTCATCTTTGTGCTGCAATTATGGAAGTCCAGTGGTATAAAAAAGTACATTTTTTACTTACTCTGTCACAAGTACGTAAAAGTCTGGAATTCAAAATGTACTTGATTAAAAGTAGGCTCCAAATAATTAAGTATTGGTATCAAAAAGACCGTAAACTTCTAAAAGTAGAAAGTACTTTACATTATGTGAATGTCTCATTTCAAGTTTTCAAAATTTGAAAATAGCCGATCTGCAAGCTCACAGTGCGTCGCACCACGACACTTGTACACTTGAGCTTGTAGATCGGCTTGTTTCAAATGATCTAAATGTATTTATAGGTCTGAAATCTTCTCTCATTGGGGGTCCTTAGCATATATTTTCAAATGGGGGGTCCGCGGGCTATAATTAGTGCCAAATTTGGGGGTCCTTTACATGAAAAAAGTTTGGGAACCACTGCTTTAAAAACCATGATAATATGAGTCATCTCTGCTGTGCTGTAATTATGGAGGTCATGTTGTGCGAGCAGTTTAGCGTCATCATACATGCAGCCAGCCAGCCAGCCTCCTCCAGCCAGAAGCAGCCAGAATGCAATGCAGACCTCGGTGAACTCCTTGAAAACATTCTCCAGTTTGGTGCGACCACTCAGGACATTATTACTCATGCCTGTCCCCGCGAGCACACTAGCAGGCGTGAAGGCGTCAGTTGGACGTCGCGTCAGGTCTCAGTTTAATGCCTTCCGGGGCGTTGGGCTATAACCCATAGTTTTTGTAATTTCGTCATTTTTTTCAAATCCTCAAAAATGATGAAAAACGGCGCGCTATAGTATGCCGTACGATATGGGCTATAGCCCATGGTCCAAAATGATGAGAAACGAGGATAACTTTTTTTTTCAAAATTTCAAAAAACATGGGCTATAACCCATCGTTTTTGTCAAATTGCGGAATTGCGGAAATTGCGGAAATGGTAATTGCGGAAATTGCGGAAATGGAAATTGCAGATTTTTTTTTTCATTTTTTCATTTTTTTCAAATCCTCAAAAATGATGAAAAACGGCGCGCTATAGTATGCCGTACGATATGGGCTATAGCCCATGGTCCAAAATGATGAGAAACGAGGATAACTTTTTTTTCCAAAATTTCAAAAAACATGGGCTATAACCCATCGTTTTTGTCATTTCGTCATTTTTTTCAAATCTTCAAAAATGATGAAAAACTGCGCGCTATAGTATGCCGTACGATATGGGCTATAGCCCACGGTCCAAAATGATGAGAAACGAGGCTAACTTTTTTTTTCAAAATTTCAAAAAACATGGGCTATAACCCATCGTTTTTGTCATTTCGTCATTTTTTTCAAATCCTCAAAAATGATGAAAAACGGCGCGCTATAGTATGCCGTACAGGTCCATTTGAGCGTGCAAACATAACCTAACATGCAAACTCCACACAGAAAGGCCCTTTCTCCAACCCCACCTCGGGTATGGGCACTGATGAGAGAACACGCCACCAGCAGGAATCTAGCTGTGAGGCGACAGCACTACCGACTGTGCCACCGTGCCCCTAAGAATTGATATTTTTACCTGTTATCTCTCCTAATGGTACCAACATCAATACAGCATGGAAATGTGGATAGAATCTCATCCAATCAAATGACAAACAAAATATTTAGTTTTAGTTCTGTGGCTCAAATATGGCCTCGATACAAAAAGGGTTAAACTCCTGTGATAGACCAAACTACTCCAGAAAATGATGATAGTAGGTGAGAGCATACAACAAGATTGTTTCATTTGTGGGAAGGGCAGTAAAGTACCAGAACATCTGAACAGCCATGACTTGTACAGGTGAGGTAAGTCTCATACCTGTTTGTGTATGACAAATAAATGCTGTTTTAAGCTCAAGCTCAGCTATTTTTCAGACGATATGACAACTTAAATATACAGTGAAATTATTGAAATTTTTAGCCAATCCTATCAACAGCTACAATGTACATTCTGTCTCAACACAAACTAAATGCCATTGACAATGAATAGAGAATTTACGTCATGTGTCTGAGCATGTATGTCAGTGGCCACCCTTGGCCAATAAGGGACCACCATTCTTGATGATGTACGATGATTAGAGCGCCCCTCACTTGACATGGGTGTGATTTTATGATCTACATATCAGCCTCTGTCTCAATCAGCATGTCTCAATTCATCACTGTTGAGCCCAGGCCTTCACCAGAGGTCCATATTGATAGTTGCTGAGTAAGCAGGCCACAGTCCACAGAGAGTTAATGCTTCCCATCAAGGAAACAGGGATGTCAGACTGGAAGAGCTTGCACAGTTTAATTCTTCCGATTATTCTCTCAACATGGACTCGAAGGTGTGCAATCTCCTGGGTTTTATTAACATCTCCTGCTGGCATCTGGCTCTGTTTTGAGAGGAAGGGTGGGCGATACAGTTGACCTGGGATACAGTCAACAATCAAAAATCCCTTGTCTGCCATCACAGCCATATCCTTTGTCAGCAGGTCTTGGAGGCCTGACTGCTTAAACAGCTCTTTGTCACTGATGGAGCCAGCATACAGGTCTGAGATGAAGGTGACTGCTCCATGAGGTGCCATGCCAATCAGGCCCTTCAGGGTGGAATGTGACTTGTAGGATGAGAACATCTCACTCTGAAGAGACAAGCTTTCTGGCTGTTGGCATCTCAGCTCTGTGCAGTCGATAATCACCTACAAAATGAAGTAACATCATAAATGATTTTTCTAGGTCAAAGTGATGCAGAGAAAACAGTTCTCAGGTTTTAACAATGTCTGGAGAGATACATTGATCTGCCCATGCTCACACAACATTAAGACTACGCTGCCCTTCCCAATGTATGAATGAATTAATCATTGTAAGCGTTTTGAGTAGGCACGTAGTGCATAGAAAAGCGCTATAAAAATGCAATTCATTATTATTATTATTACTGACAGCTACTGACCACCCTATGTGCGCTGTGGACCCCCTTTCCATCTAGTCTAGACTAATGCAAGTGATTGCGTTTACCTGTGTATCAGCGTATTTGCTCTCCCTGAACTCCCTCGGCAACACAGCCTGAACTTCCTCTTGGGACATCCAAATTTTCAGTGAGCCCAGCAGAAAGTACAGGTAATATGTCCACGTTGTTATGATCCGGCTGACCGTTGATGGGTGGATCCCGAAACGATCTGCCAGGTCAACTTCTGTGGACCCCAACGCCAGGTACATGAGGAAAAGGAAGAATTCATCCCACGGAAGCAGAGCATGTCTCTGAAAGAGAATGTACAAAACATAGACAATTATGTCTAGTGTGTTTTACACACTACACATACAACACACTACGTCTGGTTGGTACTCCACAGTCCCCTCTGGTAGTTGCGCTTGTTGCTCTGTCACCACTGTCCCTTAGACCTATGAACTGTTTCAGTGGTGCAAGTCCATTTATGATCTTAAAAATGAGACAAGCATCTGCAAAATGTTTAAATCTGTCAAAATTAAGTAACTTTTGAACTATAGCAATGGTGGTAACGTTTGGGCTTTTGGTCAAGTGTTCTTGATGTCTGTTTGTACAGTGATTTTAAAGTTGTCTGATTTGTCTGCGACCAGGCTGTGAAACAGTAGGTTATGTGTGAGACAATCATAGCATGCATGAAGAGTTTATCTGCATCTGTTGTTAGATATGGTCTTATGTGTCTGAAATTAGATACATTGAATTTGATTTTATTGGCTAAATGTTTAACATGTTTTTTAAATGTAAAGTTTGAGTCTAGTGTAATTCCTAGATATTTAAATTCTGATACAACCTGAATACTACTACCCTCGATGACAATGTCAGGGTCAATGCTTCCTGATAGTCAGTGTGGCATTCATATCTTCATTTTAATTATGACATCACATCAATTAATATTTCCAACATATTTTGGTTGTCAATATATTTTCTTTCACATCAGGATGCAAGGATCATTAGATTAAGACCAATAACCCACCTACTGTATCTCTCAGACTCCCTCCCCATTCAGAGTTCTGAGTTTGAATGAATGTAGAATTATGTGCAGAATGTCATTTGCATACATATGTGAGAGTACTACAAATTATTTTATTTTTAAAAGATCCTCTCTCCCTCTCACACACTTATGCCAGTGTTCCCCTCCCCTGTGCCAATGTTGGCCCCAGTGCTAGGTTGGCTACCCCTCTGGTATAGCGATGGGTTATAGCCCATGTTTTTTGAAATTTTGAAAAAAAAAGTTATCGTTTCTCATCATTTTGGACCATTGGCTATAGCCCATATCGTACGGCATACTATAGCGCGCCGTTTTTCATCATTTTTGAGGATTTGAAAAAAATGACGAAATGACAAAAACGATGGGTTATATCCCATGTTTTTTGAAATTTTGAAAAAAAAAGTTAGCCTCGTTTCTCATCATTTTGGACCGTGGGCTATAGCCCATATCGTACGGCATACTATAGCGCGCAGTTTTTCATCATTTTTGAAGATTTGAAAAAAATGACGAAATGACAAAAACGATGGGTTATAGCCCATGTTTTTTGAAATTTTGGAAAAAAAAGTTATCCTCGTTTCTCATCATTTTGGACCATGGGCTATAGCCCATATCGTACGGCATACTATAGCGCGCCGTTTTTCATCATTTTTGAGGATTTGAAAAAAAAGAAAAAATCTGCAATTTCCATTTCCGCAATTACCATTTCCGCAATTTCCGCAATTCCGCAATTTGACAAAAACGATGGGTTATAGCCCATGTTTTTTGAAAATTTGAAAAAAAAAGTTATCCTCGTTTCTCATCATTTTGGACCATGGGCTATAGCCCATGGAGCAGCCTGCCTTCCATAGACATCACATTAAGTGGTGTTCATGTCTTCAAGAAGAAGGCTGCAGATCCGTGATAGGCTCGCTGAATGGTATTGGTCTGTAGTCTATCTGCAAAAAGCATAAACACACAGAGAGACACACACTGCACAATACATGCGCACAGCACGCATATGTACACACACACATACACACACGCACACGCGCATAGAGAGATCCACATATCCACACAAACACATGCAGTTCCCCTTTGTGATAACTCCTACAAAACGCCTGTCATGCTCACTCAGTAATGTGCGAGTGGCAGTGGGGAGCCGCCGCTGGCTGATGGATCAATTTAGTACAGAAAAAGCTGTGGCATTCTTCAGATGTAATGGGCTTTGATGTAGACGCTGAGCTGCATTACACAGCCCCACTGAAGCCACTCCAACCCCCTTTTCAGCTGTCGGGCTCCTATATGCAGAGGAGCATTTTTTCCTTTTGTTCATTCTGTTGTTAAGTAGGCCTATACTTTATGCACACAAGGGCCATACACAAACACACACACACACACACACACACACACACACACACACACACACACACACACACAGTTCTATAAACCTTTTGTGGGATTTCCAATCAGCTTCATAAGGAGTTTCTATCTCAGCTATATCGGTGACACCATTTTAATCATTAAATAGGAAATGCCAGATTCCATGTGCCCCCCCCCCCCAGTTTAGACTATGTATGATAAATATAATAATGCATCATTATGTATATGAAACCTATGATTGTCACCACAGCACTGGACTGCCCCCTGGTGGATATGTCTTTCATAGCATGGTTAGAACTAGCAATCTTTGTTGTTTTTGACCTGCCTTTAGATATCCCATTATTCATTTTTTTTGCTTCGTCTGTTGTATTTTTACTTTTCAATGAATGGTGGATTAATTCATTCTGTGAGCTTTTCTTTTCTTTTTTATTGGTTGTACAAATCATAACAACCTAAATATATAGCCAGCACCTCAACTCAACACATGAAAACACAACACTAGCTGATGTAGTAGATGCTGGTTAATGTCACTAGTTGGTTGTGATGTTCCACAGTCTACTAAGTAGACTGTGGAACATCACAACAAACTAGTGACATTAACCAGTAGTGTTGCATCAAACAGTCCATGTCCCTGGTCCATCTCCCGCTGTTCCTCCGACCGTGCTAAATATCTTTTGGAGGCCATTTCTCCTGATGGTGTGAGATCTCCTCCTGTGGTGCTCTGTTGAAATCACCAATATAAAATAATGTTTAGTAAAGTTATCATTCAGCAACCTGAATGATTGTTGCGAGGCGCGAGGCGAGCAGTGACGCACAATGAATTAGGCTTATAATAAAACAGCGATATATAGCAGAAGATGCAAATAGTAGAGAAACGCATAGGCTACGTGGATTGGTCTTAATTAAATTAAGCTTATTTTATTTAACAATAAACAACATGAACAAAATGTTCATTTCACAGAAGTGTAGCAGCCTTCATGAAAGCAATTTGGCTTATGATAAAACGGCGAAGTCAACAATGAAACAACGATAACTTCGATGTAACCATATTGCAGTATGCCTACTGTGTGTGTGTGTGTGTGTGTTTGCGGAAAGAGAGAGAGAGAGAGAGAGAGAGAGAGAGAGGTTTTAAAGATGTTGGATGCTGCTATTTGCTGCTATTTTTGGTTGCCTGATTGACTTTTTCTTCTTTTTTTTCTGCACTCTGTGTTAGTTTATTTAATCTATATTATCTTTGGTTAGTTGGTGGAGATATGAAGCTTTGTATGCATGTATTACAGTTACACACTATACAGTGTTTTCTGTTATTATGCAATGGTTTTGCGCTGTTACATGGGTTTGGACGATTTGGGCTGGTTTTTATTGAATTGGGCAGGTTTTAACGGGTCGCCCTGCTGCCTCCTGCATTATGTGCAGCTGGTACGCAGCCTAGGGCCGTTCAGTACTTACGACGAGTGCTTCCAAACTCCAACACTTAGAAAAATAATCACCTGCAGAGAATTTCTTGACAGAAAGTAACTCATAACATGTCTACGGTGGATTTTTATGAAACAAAAGCTTGGCAGATTGAAAGAGATAATTCAAGCCGGAATGATTGCTGGACTGATTTTACGAATACGTCCCGTTTACCGCAGACGTCATCACCAATTGACCAGGGAAACACAAAAGTTTGGGTCACACAATTGGCAGGTGCCTTGCGATAGGTGCTGGGTAGTTAATCACACCACCTGCCAATTGTGTGACCCAAACTTTTGTGTTTCCCTGTCAATTTGTGATGTCTTCGGTAAACAACAGGAAGTATCTAAAATCAGTTCATCGATCATTCCGGGCCCCTCTCGCCCGGAGAGAAAGACGTCCGTGTGCATCTCTTGAAAAGTGGAGATAATTGACTAAATACACATTTTGTGCCATAACTTTCACATGGATATAAAACTAGAGGACCATATTTCACTCCACGTCTTTGGAATTATTTAATGGGTGAGTACAAACGGAGCATTTATCACATTTAGGCTGTGCATTTTAAAGTCGGACCAGAAATTAAGCAGGGTGTTCTATGGCTCTGTATGTGAAATACTGTACATACTGTATGTAACAACAAGAGCCGTTCTAGGTCTAGGGGAGTCATAGCCCCTATCGGAACCCTCCGTAAAGCTTTTCTGAAATTTGGATGTCGCTTTGCGTAGGGTCCCTGTGCGTATCTATATTTTCGCGGACATAAAAATCCTCGGTAACATCATGTCTGCGCCGTTTGACGTCTTCTTTTCGTTTGCGTTATTCTGAATTTGTGAACTATAAGTACCTATACATACCTCTGCGAATATCTCTTGTGTCGCGGAAGCCGTTAAGTATTTTTAATCTTCGTTTGACCGATTTGGTCGCTTTGATTCTTCTTGTTTATTTACCGTTTATTGTACCGCCTCCCGATGTGCGGTTGGCTTGTGCCGGCTACGTTCCTGCCTCTGATCTGCTCTGTCATAGCTATAGCGCCACTAGCTAGCCAGATAGGCGGTACAATGAGGTGTCAATAAACAAAGCAGGAAGAGAAGAATCCAAGCTTCCAAATCGGTCAAACATAGATTAAAAATACTTAACGGCTTCCGCGACACAGGAGATATTCGCAGCGGTATGTATAGGTACTTATAGTTATAGTTACTTATAGTTATAGGTACTCACACATTCAGAAGCCCTCACACGGAAACAAAAAAGTCCTCAAAGAGCGCAGATTGACTTATCCGAAGTTGTTTACGTTTATTTATGTGTGCGTACCTGGTGGCAGGGTGGAGGTGGAATAGGACCCCATGCTCTGGGTCTAAAACTTCAGTAGCATTGGGTTCTGCTTGTAGGGCTAGGGGAGTCAATGGAGGGTATTGCAACACTAGATTCATCCCATTATTTAAAAAATCTAGAGTTGCAAATTGCGGCTAGTTGCACTACACTTACAATTGTATTAATTATATCACATTTAATGTTGTCTTGATGAAGCACATTTGTTTCACTGCCAACAGTGCAGCAGCTAGCAACTATAGGGCATATAATAATAGGGCCTATAGTATAAATGGAAACATTTTTTTTTTTGTGCTATCCCTTTTGGACTGGGTGTATGATTGTACTCTGTTGCTGTTTTTACATGTATGTTTCATAAACTATTCAATCAAAACTGTTGTTATATGACAATGAACGACACCTTGCCTTGAAGCTGGAAAACTGATCTGTCTGGCTGTTCTTCAGGTTCCTCCTGCTTCACTGAAACAGCTCTGGAGAAAGCCCTGGTTGCTCAAATCTCTACCTGGTTTGTCCTCTTTGTGTCTTCAGGTTGAAAGAGACTGTCCCTCAAAACGACCAAACTGGGTCAAGTTCAACTTTAGCTACAAGTACAAAACGTCTGTTCAATTGTAATGGACGGACTCTAGACTGTACCCGAGGCTAGCTTAGCATTAGCGTTAGCTCACAGTAAAACAAACTGTCTTTGATCTTCGCGTGGAAATTCCTCCTAGCTGTTTTCACAACTTTACACAGACTGTCGTGCAAAGACAATCTCAGACACAAAGTTACACAAAGGTTTGTTCACTGCAAACTTCTATTTTTTATAAAACGTTGTCTGTTCGTACACTCTCTGCTGTTTGTTTATCTCTCTGGTTACGGACGTCGTCGTCGTCTACTTCCGGCAGTGTGGACGCTGCTAGGCGTATTACTGCCCTCCACTGGTTTGATTGTTCAACTACTCAGTTGTAAACACAGTCCAGTACTGTGCAGGAACTGCAGTACTGCCTTTGTAATCAGCTGGTGATTCTCACTGTGGCCAAATAAAGAAAAGAAAAAGCCTCCACTCCTAGCTCTGTCATCCTTAAGAAGAGCGCGTATTGAGTTTGTGCTTGAAATGTACTGTAATTCTACAAACTGTTAATAAATATTTCAATCAATCAATGAATCGAGCGCCTGTCTTTCTGTGTTGTACATCCTACACTCTATAGAAAGATGTGCCAGACTCACTGTCTCCGGCTGCCCACACTGGCATAGCCCGGTGTCATGTTTCCCTGGTATAGCTGTAGGTTTTTGTTTAGGCCACAATGCCCCAGCCTCATTCTACATAATTTAACCGCATCTCTGCGTGGCGTAAAATTACACCCGCACGTACTCTGTTTAGGGTTGGCTGAACCTGGAAAAAATGCCTGCCCCAGTGCCCCTGCCCTGTGCCCTCCTTCTCCCATCCCATCCCGCCTGCCACTTCACCAAACCCTCTTTGCTTAGCCCCCTGAGTTCCACCCTGGACCTATGCCCTGGACCCACCTGGACTGGACCCATCCGTGAATATACTAATGTCATGTAATGTCATGTTCTGACCAGTAGGTGTCAATGTTCACTAGCATAACAGAACAGCTTGACAACCAAGACGCAAATTATCTTCTTTTCTTTTTTTAAACCATATAGGCCTACGAGGGCAGGTAATGTCATATTCTAATTTCTGACCAGTAGGTCGATCATTCCAATGTGCAATATGCAGTTAGTGTTTTCCCTCAACAGACACAATATCGCAAGCACGCACGCACGCACGCAGACGCAGACGCAGACACGTACGTACACACACACACACACACACACACACACACACACACACACACACACACACACACACACACACACACACACACACAGTGTGGCTGAGAAAGACAACTAGAAAGGTCGCAATTTTGAAAAATTGCAGAGTGTGGTTGCCGCGGCGGCTTACGTATATACCCCTCCCGCTGATATCGCCGGCCTGCTACGGTTTCGAGTCACGTCTCAGGTCGCGTGTAAGTAATTCGGAGGGGATTTGACCCCCGAAATTCATGTTTTCCCGACAGACGGTTACATTTATCGCGTTTGCGGCGCCCCCTGTGGATGAAAATGGAATTGCTTTCGGAACTCGGTCGAACGAACCACCCCGGACGTGCGATTCTAATTTTGGATGGATCGGACATCCCGTGCGTGATTTATGGCGTTTTTCGTGATATAGGCCCCTCCTACTAACTTCGGACGACGGTTACGGCCGAACGATCCGCACTACCGAAATTCTGAAGTTGTTTTTTTAATCGGGTGGGTCCAGAGGTCACGTGTGCCGATTTCTGTGACATTTGGACAAAATCTGTAGTGGGGAAAGCAAAAAGTGTGTTTTGGACAAAATTCAAAATGGCGGAAAATCCATCATGGCGGAAAAGGGCGTGGCCTATATGGGGAGATGCGTCATGACCCAAGGAATCCAGGGTAAAATTATTTTTGATTTTACGACCTACGGTTCAAGAGTTATGAGCCAAAAGGTAAAGTGGGCTGTTATAGCGCCACCATGAGGCCGACCTAAAAATATATATTTTTAATTAATTTTAGTGATAATTAGGAAATATCCCTGAAAGTTTTGTAACTATAGTGCTTACAGTCTCAGAGGGAAAAATACTTGAATGTGTTTTTTTGCATTTCCCCATTTATGTCAATGGGGAAATTTAATTCACTAATAAATTCATATCAAATAAAATATACAACATTTCTCTTCGCAAAGTACAAGCGCTCGATTCCCGATTTTTCCGGTCAATTTGACATATGGCTCAAGTGCGTACAGTCAAAACTTCTTGTTGTTGTAGGGCGCCAAACTTTGTCTTACAACTTTGTCTTACTCCAGTAGTGGAGAGAATAATAACTAGAAAGGTCGCAATTTTGAAAAATTGCAGAGTGTGGTTGCCGCGGCGGCTCACATGTATACCCCTCCTGCTGATCTCGCCGGCCTGCTACGGTTTGGAGTCACGTCTCAGGTCGCGTGTAAGTAATTCTGAGGGGATGTGACCCCCGAAATTCATGTTTTCCCGACAGACGGTTACATATATCGCGTTTGCGGCGCCCCCTGTGGATGAAAATGGAATTGCTTTCGGAACTCGGTCGAACGAACCACCCCGGACGTGCGATGCCAATTTTGGATGGATCGGACATCCCGTGCGTGATTTATGGCGTTTTTCGTGATATAGGCCCCTCCTACTAACTTCGGACGACGGTTACGGCCGAACGATCCGCACTACCGAAATTCTGAAGTTGTTTTTTTAATCGGGTGGGTCCAGAGGTCACGTGTGCCGATTTCTGTGACATTTGGACAAAATCTGTAGTGGGGAAAGCAAAAAGTGTGTTTTGGACAAAATTCAAAATGGCGGAAAATCCATCATGGCGGAAAAGGGCGTGGCCTATATGGGGAGATGCGTCATGACCCAAGGAATCCAGGGTAAAATTATTTTTGATTTTACGACCTACGGTTCAAGAGTTATGAGCCAAAAGGTAAAGTGGGCTGTTATAGCGCCACCATGAGGCCGACCTAAAAAAATATATTTTTAATTAATTTTAGTGATAATTAGGAAATATCCCTGAAAGTTTTGTAACTATAGTGCTTACAGTCTCAGAGGGAAAAATACTTGAATGTGTTTTTTTGCATTTCCCCATTCATGTCAATGGGGAAATTTAATTCACTAATAAATTCATATCAAATAAAATATACAACATTTCTCTTCGCACAGTACAAGCGCTCGATTCCCGATTTTTCCGGTCAATTTGACATATGGCTCAAGTGCGTACAGTCAAAACTTCTTGTTGTTGTAGGGCGCCAAACTTTGTCTTACAACTTTGTCTTACTCCAGTAGTGGAGAGAATAATAACTAGAAAGGTCGCAATTTTGAAAAATTGCAGAGTGTGGTTGCCGCGGCGGCTTACACATATACCCCTCCCGCTGATATCGCCGGCCTGCTACGGTTTCGAGTCACGTCTCAGGTCGCGTGTAAGTAATTCGGAGGGGATGTGACCCCCGAAATTCATGTTTTCCCGACAGACGGTTACATTTATCGCGTTTGCGGCGCCCCCTGTGGATGAAAATGGATTTGCTTTCGGAACTCGGTCGAACGAACCACCCCGGACATGCGATTCGAATTTCGGATGGATTGGACGTCCCGTTCGTGATTTATGGCGTTTTTCGTGATATAGGCCCCTCCTACTGACTTCGGACGACGGTTACGGCCGAACGACACGCACTACCGAAATTCCCAAGTCGGTTTTTTAATCGGGTGGGTCCAGAGATCACGTGTGCCGATTTCTGTGACATTTGGACAAAATCTGTAGTGGGAAAAGCGAAAAGTGTGTTTTGGACAAAATTCAAAATGGCGGAAAATCCATCATGGCGGAAAAGGGCGTGGCCTATATGGGGAGACGCGTCATGACCCAAGGAATCCAGGGGGAAAATAATTTTGATGTTACGACCTACGGTTCAAGAGTTATGAGCCAAAAGGTAAAGTGGGATGTTATAGCGCCACCATGAGGCCGACCTAAAAAATTATATTTTTAATTAATTTTAGTGATAATTAGGAAATATCCCTGAAAGTTTTGTAACTATAGTGCTTACAGTCTCAGAGGGAAAAATACTTGAATGTGTTTTTTTGCATTTCCCCATTCATGTCAATGGGGAAATTTAATTCACTAATAAATTCATATCAAATAAAATATACAACATTTCTCTTCGCACAGTACAAGCGCTCGATTCCCGATTTTTCCGGTCAATTTGACATATGGCTCAAGTGCGTACAGTCAAAACTTCTTGTTGTTGTAGGGCGCCAAACTTTGTCTTACAACTTTGTCTTACTCCAGTAGTGGAGAGAATAATAACTAGAAAGGTCGCAATTTTGAAAAATTGCAGAGTGTGGTTGCCGCGGCGGCTTACACATATACCCCTCCCGCTGATATCGCCGGCCTGCTACGGTTTCGAGTCACGTCTCAGGTCGCGTGTAAGTAATTCGGAGGGGATGTGACCCCCGAAATTCATGTTTTCCCGACAGACGGTTACATTTATCGCGTTTGCGGCGCCCCCTGTGGATGAAAATGGATTTGCTTTCGGAACTCGGTCGAACGAACCACCCCGGACATGCGATTCGAATTTCGGATGGATTGGACGTCCCGTTCGTGATTTATGGCGTTTTTCGTGATATAGGCCCCTCCTACTGACTTCGGACGACGGTTACGGCCGAACGACACGCACTACCGAAATTCCCAAGTCGGTTTTTTAATCGGGTGGGTCCAGAGATCACGTGTGCCGATTTCTGTGACATTTGGACAAAATCTGTAGTGGGAAAAGCGAAAAGTGTGTTTTGGACAAAATTCAAAATGGCGGAAAATCCATCATGGCGGAAAAGGGCGTGGCCTATATGGGGAGACGCGTCATGACCCAAGGAATCCAGGGGGAAAATAATTTTGATGTTACGACCTACGGTTCAAGAGTTATGAGCCAAAAGGTAAAGTGGGATGTTATAGCGCCACCATGAGGCCGACCTAAAAAATTATATTTTTAATTAATTTTAGTGATAATTAGGAAATATCCCTGAAAGTTTTGTAACTATAGTGCTTACAGTCTCAGAGGGAAAAATACTTGAATGTGTTTTTTTGCATTTCCCCATTCATGTCAATGGGGAAATTTAATTCACTAATAAATTCATATCAAATAAAATATACAACATTTCTCTTAGCAAAGTACAAGCACACGATTCCCGATTTTTCCGGTCAATTTGACATATGGCTCAAGTGCGTACAGTCAAAACTTCTTGTTGTTGTAGGGCGGCAAACTTTGTCTTACTCCAGGTGTGGAATAATAATAATAAAGTGTTACAATTACAAGAGTCTGGTTGCCTCTCCAGAGGCAACCACACTAACTAGAAAGGTCGCAATTTTGAAAAATTGCAGAGTGTGGTTGCCGCGGCGGCTTACATGTATACCCCTCCCGCTGATCTCGCCGGCCTGCTACGGTTTCGAGTCACGTCTCAGGTCGCGTGTAAGTAATTCTGAGGGGATGTGACCCCCGAAATTCATGTTTTCCCGACAGACGGTTACATATATCGCGTTTGCGGCGCCCCCTGTGGATGAAAATGGAATTGCTTTCGGAACTCGGTCGAACGAACCACCCCGGACGTGCGATTCGAATTCCGGATGGATTGGACGTTCCGTTCGTGATTTATGGTGTTTTTCGTGATATAGGCCCCTCCTACTGACTTCGGACGACGGTTACGGCCGAACGATACGCACTATCTAAATTCCGAAGTCGGTTTTTTAATCGTGTGGGTCCAGAGGTCACGTGTGCCGATTTCTGTGACATTTGGACAAAATCTGTAGTGGGAAAAGCAAAAAGTGTGTTTTGGACAAAATTCAAAATGGCGGAAAATCCATCATGGCGGAAAAGGGCGTGGCCTATATGGGGAGATGCGTCATGACCCAAGGAATCCAGGGGGGAAATAATTTTGATTTTCCGAGCTACGGTGCAAGAGTTATGAGCCGAAAGGTGAAGTGGGCTGTTATAGCGCCACCATGAGGCCGAACTAAAAAATTATATTTTTAATTAATTTTAGTGATAATTAGGAAATATCCCTGAAAGTTTTGTAACTATAGTGCTTACAGTCTCAGAGGGAAAAATACTTGAATGTGTTTTTTTGCATTTCCCCATTCATGTCAATGGGGAAATTTAATTCACTAATAAATTCATATCAAATAAAATATACAACATTTCTCTTAGCAAAGTACAAGCGGTCGATTCCCGATTTTTCCGGTCAATTTGACATATGGCTCAAGTGCGTACAGTCAAAACTTCTTGTTGTTGTAGGGCGCCAAACTTTGTCTTACTCCAGTAGTGGAGTGAATAACTAGAAAGGTCGCAATTTTGAAAAATTGCAGAGTGTGGTTGCCGCGGCGGCTCGCATATATACCCCTCCCGCTGATATCGCCGGCCTGCAACGGTTTCGAGTCACGTCTCAGGTCGCGTGTAAGTCATTCTGAGGGGATGTGACCCCCGAAATTCATGTTTTCCCGACAGACGGTTACATATATCGCGTTTGCGGCGCCCCCTGTGGATGAAAATGGAATTGCTTTCGGAACTCGGTCGAACGAACCACCCCGGACACGCGATTCGAATTTCGGATGGATTGGACATTCCGTGCGTGATTTATGGCGTTTTTCGTGATATAGGCCCCTCCTACTGACTTCGGACGACGGTTACGGCCGAACGACACGCACTATCGAAAGTCTGAAGTCGGTTTTTTAATCGTGTGGGTCCAGAGGTCACGTGTGCCGATTTCTGTGACATTTGGACAAAATCTGTAGTGGGTAAAGCAAAAAGTGTGTTTTGGACAAAATTCAAAATGGCGGAAAATCCATCATGGCGGAAAAGGGCGTGGCCTATACGGGGAGATGCGTCATGACCCAAGGAATCCATGGTAAAAATAATTTTGATTTTACGACCTACGGTTCAAGAGTTATGAGCCAAAAGGTAAAGTGGGATGTTATAGCGCCACCATGAGGCCGACCTAAAAAAGTATATTTTTAAATAATTTTAGTGATAATTAGGAAATATCCCTGCAAGTTTTGTAACTATAGTGCTTACAGTCTCAGAGGGAAAAATACTTGAATGTGTTTTTTTGCATTTCCCCATTCATGTCAATGGGGAAATTTAATTCACTAATAAATTCATATCAAATAAAATATACAACATTTCTCTTCGCACAGTACAAGCGCTCGATTCCCGATTTTTCCGGTCAATTTGACATATGGCTCAAGTGCGTGCAGTCAAAACTTCTTGTTGTTGTAGGGCGCCAAACTTTGTCTTACAAACTTTGTCTTACTCCAGTAGTGGAGAGAATAATAACTAGAAAGGTCGCAATTTTGAAAAATTGCAGAGTGTGGTTGCCGCGGCGGCTCACGTATATACCCCTCCCGCTGATATCGCCGGCCTGCAACGGTTTCGAGTCACGTCTCAGGTCGCGTGTAAGTAATTCGGAGGGGATTTGACCCCCGAAATTCATGTTTTCCCGACAGACGGTTACATTTATCGCGTTTGCGGCGCCCCCTGTGGATGAAAATGGAATTGCTTTCGGAACTCGGTCGAACGAACCACCCCGGACGTGCGATTCAAATTTCGGATGGATTGGACATTCCGTTCGTGATTGATGGCGTTTTTCGTGATATAGGCCCCTCCTACTGACTTCGGACGACGGTTACGGCCGAACGATACGCACTATCTAAATTCTGAAGTCGGTTTTTTAATCGGATGGGTCCAGAGGTCACGTGTGCCGATTTCTGTGACATTTGGACAAAATCTGTAGTGGGAAAAGCAAAAAGTGTGTTTTGGACAAAATTAAAAATGGCGGAAAATCCATCATGGCGGAAAAGGGCGTGGCCTATATGGGGAGATGCGTCATGACCCAAGGAATCCAGGGGAAAAATAATTTCGATTTTACGACCTACGGTTCAAGAGTTATGAGCCAAAAGGTAAAGTGGGATGTTATAGCGCCACCATGAGGCCGACCTAAAAAAATAATTTTTTAATTAATTTTAGTGATAATTAGGAAATATCCCTGAAAGTTTTGTAACTATAGTGCTTACAGTCTCAGAGGGAAAAATACTTGAATGTGTTTTTTTGCATTTCCCCATTCATGTCAATGGCGAAATTTAATTCACTAATAAATTCATATCAAATAAAATATACAACATTTCTCTTAGCAAAGTACAAGCACACGATTCCCGATTTTTCCGGTCAATTTGACATATGGCTCAAGTGCGTACAGTCAAAACTTCTTGTTGTTGTAGGGCGGCAAACTTTGTCTTACTCCAGGTGTGGAATAATAATAATAAAGTGTTACAATTACAAGAGTCTGGTTGCCTCTCCAGAGGCAACCACACTAATAAAGTGTTAGAGATACAAGAGTCTGGTTGCCCCTTTAGGGCAACCACACTAATAATAACTAGAAAGGTCGCAATTTTGAAAAATTGCAGAGTGTGGTTGCCGCGGCGGCTTACATATATACCCCTCCCGCTGATCTCGCCGGCCTGTTACGGTTTCGAGTCACGCCTCAGGTCGCGTGTAAGTGATTCGGAGGGGATTTGACCCCCGAAAATCATGTTTTCGCGACAGACGGTTACATTTATCGCGTTTGCGGCGCCCCCTGTGGATGAAAATGGAATTGCTTTCGGAACTCGGTCGAACGAACCACCCCGGACGTGCGATTCAAATTTCGGATGGATTGGACGTTCCGTTCGTGATTTATGGCGTTTTTCGTGATATAGGCCCCTCCTACTAACTTCGGACGACGGTTACGGCCGAACGATACGCACTACCGAAATTCTGAAGTCGGTTTTTTAATCGGGTGGGTCCAGAGGTCACGTGTGCCGAATTCTGTGACATTTGGACAAAATCTGTAGTGGGAAAAGCAAAAAGTGTGTTTTGGACAAAATTCAAAATGGCGGAAAATCCATCATGGCGGAAAAGGGCGTGGCCTATATGGGGAGATGCGTCATGACCCAAGGAATCCAGGGTAAAAATAATTTTACGACCTACGGTTCAAGAGTTATGAGCCAAAAGGTAAAGTGGGATGTTATAGCGCCACCATGAGGCCAACCTAAAAAATAATATTTTTAATTAATTTTAGTGATAATTAGGAAATATCCCTGAAAGTTTTGTAACTATAGTGCTTACAGTGTCTGAGGGAAAAATACTTGAATGTGTTTTTTTGCATTTCCCCATTCATGTCAATGGGGAAATTTAAATCACTAATAAATTCATATCAAATAAAATATCCAACATTTCTCTTAGCAAAGTACAAGCGGTCGATTCCCGATTTTTCCGGTCAATTTGACATCTGGCTCAAGTGCGTACAGTCAAAACTTCTTGTTGTTGTAGGGCGCCAAACTTTGTCTTACTCCAGTAGTGGAGAGAATAACCGTGAATAATAAAGTGTTAGAGATACAAGAGTCTGGTTGCCCCTTTAGGGCAACCACACTAACTAGAAAGGTCGCAATTTTGAAAAATTGCAGAGTGTGGTTGCCGCGGCGGCTTACATGTATACCCCTCCCGCTGATCTCGCCGGCCTGCTACGGT
Organism: Protomyctophum bolini; assembly: GCF_963924005.1. NCBI lineage: Eukaryota > Metazoa > Chordata > Actinopteri > Myctophiformes > Myctophidae > Protomyctophum > Protomyctophum bolini. The sequence continues at coordinate 31,691,027 of NC_137871.1, forward strand.
TTCGAGTCACGTCTCAGGTCGCGTGTAAGTAATTCTGAGGGGATGTGACCCCCGAAATTCATGTTTTCCCGACAGACGGTTACATATATCGCGTTTGCGGCGCCCCCTGTGGATGAAAATGGAATTGCTTTCGGAACTCGGTCGAACGAACCACCCCGGACATGCGATTCGAATTCCGGATGGATTGGACGTTGCGTTCGTGATTTATGGTGTTTTTCGTGATATAGGCCCCTCCTACTGACTTCGGACGACGGTTACGGCCGAACGATACGCACTATCTAAATTCCGAAGTCGGTTTTTTAATCGTGTGGGTCCAGAGGTCACGTGTGCCGATTTCTGTGACATTTGGACAAAATCCGTAGTGGGAAAAGCAAAAAGTGTGTTTTGGACAAAATTCAAAATGGCGGAAAATCCATCATGGCGGAAAAGGGCGTGGCCTATATGGGGAGATGCGTCATGACCCAAGGAATCCAGGGAAAATTTAATTTTGATTTTACGACCTACGGTTCAAGAGTTATGAGCCAAAAGGTAAAGTGGGATGTTATAGCGCCACCATGAGGCCGACCTAAAAAAATATATTTTTAATTAATTTTAGTGATAATTAGGAAATATCCCTGAAAGTTTTGTAACTATAGTGCTTACAGTCTCAGAGGGAAAAATACTTGAATGTGTTTTTTTGCATTTCCCCATTCATGTCAATGGGGAAATTTAATTCACTAATAAATTCAGATCAAATAAAATATACAACATTTCTCTTCGCACAGTACAAGCGGTTGATTCCCGATTTTTCCGGTCAATTTGACATATGGCTCAAGTGCGTACAGTCAAAACTTCTTGTTGTTGTAGGGCGCCAAACTTTGTCTTACTCCAGGTGTGGAATAATAACTAGAAAGGTCGCAATTTTGAAAAATTGCAGAGTGTGGTTGCCGCGGCGGCTTACATGTATACCCCTCCCGCTGATCTCGCCGGCCTGTTACGGTTTCGAGTCACGCCTCAGGTCGCGTGTAAGTAATTCGGAGGGGATTTGACCCCCGAAATTCATGTTTTCCCGACAGACGGTTACATTTATCGCGTTTGCGGCGCCCCCTGTGGATGAAAATGGAATTGCTTTCGGAACGCGGTCGAACGAACCACCCCGGACATGCGATTCAAATTTTTGATGGATTGGACGTTCCGTTCGTGATTTATGGCATTTTTCGTGATATAGGCCCCTCCTGGTTACATTTATCGCGTTTGCGGCGCCCCCTATGGATGAAAATGGAATTGCTTTTGGAACTCGGTCGAACGAACCACCCCGGACAAGCGATTCAAATTTCGGATGGATTGGACATTCCGTTCGTGATTTATGGGGTTTTTCGTGATATAGGCCCCTCCTACTAACTTCGGACGACGATTACGGCCGAACGATACGCACTATCGAAATTCTGAAGTTGGTTTTTTAATCGTATGGGTCCAGAGGTCACGTGTGCCGATTTCTGTGACATTTGGACAAAATCTGTAGTGGGAAAAGCAAAAAGTGTGTTTTGGACAAAATTCAAAATGGCGGAAAATCCATCATGGCGGAAAAGGGCGTGGCCTATATGGGGAGATGCGTCATGACCCAAGGAATCCAGGGTAAAAATAATTGTGATTTTACGACCTACGGTTCAAGAGTTATGAGCCAAAAGGTAAAGTGGGCTGTTATAGCGCCACCATGAGGCCGACCTAAAAAATTATATTTTTAATTAATTTTAGTGATAATTAGGAAATATCCCTGAAAGTTTTGTAACTATAGTGCTTACAGTCTCAGAGGGAAAAATACTTGAATGTGTTTTTTTGCATTTCCCCATTCATGTCAATGGGGAAATTTAATTCACTAATAAATTCATATCAAATAAAATATACAACATTTCTCTTCGCACAGTACAAGCGCTCGATTCCCGATTTTTCCGGTCAATTTGACATATGGCTGAAGTGCGTACAGTCAAAACTTCTTGTTGTTGTAGGGCGCCAAACTTTGTCTTACAACTTTGTCTTACTCCAGTAGTGGAGAGAATAATAACTAGAAAGGTCGCAATTTTGAAAAATTGCAGAGTGTGGTTGCCGCGGCGGCTTACATGTATACACCTGGACATTCCGTTCGTGATTTATGGCGTTTTTCGTGATATAGGCCCCTCCTACTGACTTCGGACGCCGGTTACGGCCGAACGACACGCACTACCGAAAGTCTGAAGTCGGTTTTTTAATCGTATGGGTCCAGAGGTCACGTGTGCCGATTTCTGTGACATTTGGACAAAATCTGTAGTGGGGAAAGCAAAAAGTGTGTTTTGGCCAAAATTCAAAATGGCGGAAAATCCATCATGGCGGAAAAGGGCGTGGCCTATATGGGGAGATGCGTCATGACCCAAGGAATCCAGGGTAAAATTATTTGTGATTTTACGACCTACGGTTCAAGAGTTATGAGCCAAAAGGTAAAGTGGGCTGTTATAGCGCCACCATGAGGCCGACCTAAAAAAATATATTTTTAATTAATTTTAGTGATAATTAGGAAATATCCCTGAAAGTTTTGTAACTATAGTGCTTACAGTCTCAGAGGGAAAAATACTTGAATGTGTTTTTTTGCATTTCCCCATTCATGTCAATGGGGAAATTTAATTCACTAATAAATTCATATCAAATAAAATATACAACATTTATCTTCGCACAGTACAAGCGCTCGATTCCCGATTTTTCCGGTCAATTTGACATATGGCTCAAGTGCGTACAGTCAAAACTTCGACCCCCGAATTTCATGTTTTCCCGACAGACGGTTACATTTTTCGCGTTTGCGGCGCCCCCTGTGGATGAAAATGGAATTGCTTTCGGAACTCGGTCCAACGAACCACCCCGGACGTGCGATTCGAATTTCGGATGGATTGGACATTCCGTTCGTGATTTATGGCGTTTTTCGTGATATAGGCCCCTCCTACTGACTTCGGACGACGGTTACGGCCGAACGACACGCACTATCGAAATTCTGAAGTCGGTTTTTTAATCGGATGGGTCCAGAGGTCACGTGTGCCGATTTCTGTGACATTTGTACAAAATCTGTAGGGGGAAAAGCAAAAAGTGTGTTTTGGACAAAATTCAAAATGGCGGAAAATCCATCATGGCGGAAAAGGGCGTGGCCTATATGGGGAGACGCGTCATGACCCAAGGAATCCAGGGGGAAAATAATTTTGATGTTACGACCTACGGTTCAAGAGTTATGAGCCAAAAGGTAAAGTGGGATGTTATAGCGCCACCATGAGGCCGACCTAAAAAATTATATTTTTAATTAATTTTAGTGATAATTAGGAAATATCCCTGAAAGTTTTGTAACTATAGTGCTTACAGTCTCAGAGGGAAAAATACTTGAATGTGTTTTTTTGCATTTCCCCATTCATGTCAATGGGGAAATTTAATTCACTAATAAATTCATATCAAATAAAATATACAACATTTCTCTTAGCAAAGTACAAGCACACGATTCCCGATTTTTCCGGTCAATTTGACATATGGCTCAAGTGCGTACAGTCAAAACTTCTTGTTGTTGTAGGGCGGCAAACTTTGTCTTACTCCAGGTGTGGAATAATAATAACTAGAAAGGCAGTTCCTGTAGAAACTGCGTGGGCTCGCATAAATTGCAATGTATAAAGTTTTTGCCGTGTCAAGTTTGAAACTCGGGGACCGGAGTAATAGTGTTCCCATTGGTGGTCTAAGTCCATAATCAAAATTTCGGGACTGTAGCATATTGTAAACAAAAGTAGAAAATGTATTAAAGCTGAAGTAAAAGTTTTAAAAAGTATGAACATTTGGAAAAACTATAGTTTAAGCATAAATAACTGCATAAAGCGGAATAAAGTATGTGGAAGTTGTAGAAGTGTTTTTAAAAGTTTTTCTTTAAAGTAAAAAAAAAAAAAAACTTTATTAAAAAAATTCAAGTTTATTCTTTTTAAGTAAAAAAAAAAAAAAAAAAGTTTAAGTTTTTTCTTAAGTAAAAAAAAAAAAAAAAGTTGAAGTTTTTTCTTAATAAGTAATTTTTTTTTAGTTTTCATTTTTTTAATTTTTTTTAATTTTTTTTAATTTTTTTAATTTTTTTCAATTTTTTTCAATTTTTTTCAATTTTTTTCAATTTTTTTCAATTTTTTTCAATTTTTTTCAATTTTTTTCAATTTTTTTCAATTTTTAATTTAAAAAAAAAAAAAAAAAAAAAAAAAAAAAAATGTTTTCATTTTTTGGCGTGCGTGTGTGCGTGCGTGCGTACGTGCGTGCGTGCGTGCGTGCGCTTGCGAGAGCTGTGTAAAGGCCAGCCAATAGGAAGACAGTGTGTGTGTGTGCGTGCGTGCTCTTGCGAGAGCTGTGTAAAGGCCAGCCAATAGGAAGATAGGGTGTGTGTGTGCGTGCGTGCGAAGACAGGGTGTGTGTGTGTGTGTGTGCGTGCGTGCGCTTGCGAGAGCTGTGTAAAGGCCAGCCAATAGGAAGACAGGGTGTGTGTGTGCGTGCGTGCGTGCGTGCGTGCGTGCGAAGACAGGGTGTGTGTGTGCGTGCGTGCGTGCGTGCGTGCGTGCACTTGCATGTGTCTAGCCTAATTGCACAAATAGCAGACCTACAAGCTCACAAGGTATCGCAGAGCAACTCATTGAGATCTTGTAACTTTAATGTCAAGCCCTGTAATTAAGCCCTTATATGTCTCAGCTGTGGAAGTAAAAAGAGTTCTACTACTTGCCAGCACTATGACTGGGAGATTTCAATGGTCCTGGATGGAGGAAACTATGCCCGAACAAATTGCTCTATCGCAAAAAGTAAAAGTCGAATGCAAATATTTTTTTCGCTGTGAGTGGCCTGAGATATTGAGGTACACCATGTGCGATTGTGGTGTTGGTACGATTGAAAATGTGGTTATAAGAGCGAGTTAAGAATTGTCAGCGCGATAATTTCCTCGTAAGAATTATACAATGGAGGTCAATGAGCAGATTGACTGTTTTTGTGTCACTTAAAAGGCCGTAGTTCACATTCTGTATGTCTCTGTGCTTTGGTGGTCACATTGTGTGAAAGAGGACATGTGTGGCTACAAAATGACAAAAGAACATGCGTGTAAAATGAATACTTTGGCCGGGACGACAATTTGTTTGGTAAATTTTCAAGGAAAGAATTTCAGTCTCCACACTCTAGTCAAAGAAGGCCCGCACTCTAAAATGGCACTAATTACGCGAAACGGCCTGCGATTGAACTGCGATTTCGGAAAAACCGTTTAACGTATTCGAATACGGTTTGAACCACGAAAAAGTCCAGAGTCGTGTGAGCGTTCTAAAGTTTAAATCACGTTTCTACGACAAAGTATGCCAGAGTAATGAGGCTGCAAAAGTGAGGTTGATTTAGAGATAAATCCCATTCATTGTCTATGGGAGGCAAAAACTATAAATAAAGTTAAATATTTTAAAAAGTATAAACTTTTTCAAAACAACTTTTTCACCAATGAAAGTTCAAAGATAGATGAACATTATAAAGTTTGAATGAAGTTTCAAAGTGAAAGTATGACGGAGTAATAAGAGCTCAAAAGAGTTAACTGTGAAAAATGGGACCTTTCTTCCATCGACTCTCATTATAAAGGATGTTAAAAAAAGTTAAAAAGTTAAAAAGTATAAAAAGTATAAAACTTTGTAAAAATAAAAATACAAGCACCCATCACTGCAAAGAGCTGAACAGTTTGAAGTTTGAACTAAATTTCTAGCATAAAGTATGTGGAAGTAGTAGGGTGCCAAAAAAAAGCGGCGGAATAAATAAAGAATAAATATAGGCTGGCAATAACTAGTGTGTGCTCGCTGTAGCGAGCCCACAATAAAGTGTTACAATTACAAGAGTCTGGTTGCCTCTCCAGAGGCAACCACACTAATAAAGTGTTAGAGATACAAGAGTCTGGTTGCCCCTTTAGGGCAACCACACTAACTAGAAAGGTCGCAATTTTGAAAAATTGCAGAGTGTGGTTGCCGCGGCGGCTCACATATATACCCCTCCCGCTGATATTGCCGGCCTGTTACGGTTTCGAGTCACGTCTCAGGTCGCGTGTAAGTAATTCGGAGGGGATTCGACCCCCGAAATTCATGTTTTCCCGACAGACGGTTACATTTCTCGCGTTTGCGGCGCCCCCTGTGGATGAAAATGGAATTGCTTTCGGAACTCGGTCGAACGAACCACCCCGGACATGCGATTCAAATTTCGGATGGATCGGACATTCCGTGCGTGATTGATGGCGTTTTTCGTGATATAGGCCCCTCCTACTAAATTCGGACGACGGTTACGGCCGAACGATACGCACTATCGAAATTCTGAAGTCGGTTTTTTAATTGTGTGGGTCCAGAGGTCACGTGTGCCGATTTCTGTGACATTTGGACAAAATCTGTAGTGGGAAAAGCAAAAAGTGTGTTTAGGACAAAATTCAAAATGGCGGAAAATCCATCATGGCGGAAAAGGGCGTGGCCTATATGGGGAGATGCGTCATGACCCAAGGAATCCAGGGTAAAAATAATTTTGATTTTACGACCTACGGTTCAAGAGTTATGAGCCAAAAGGTAAAGTGGGATGTTATAGCGCCACCATGAGGCCAACCTAAAAAATAATATTTTTAATTAATTTTAGTGATAATTAGGAAATATCCCTGAAAGTTTTGTAACTATAGTGCTTACAGTCTCAGAGGGAAAAATACTTGAATGTGTTTTTTTGCATTTCCCCATTCATGTCAATGGGGAAATTTAATTCACTAATAAATTCATATCAAATAAAATATACAACATTTCTCTTAGCAAAGTACAAGCGGTCGATTCCCGATTTTTCCGGTCAATTTGACATATGGCTCAAGTGCGTACAGTCAAAACTTGTTGTTGTTGTAGGGCGCCAAACTTTGTCTTACTCCAGTAGTGGAGAGAATAACTAGAAAGGTCGCAATTTTGAAAAATTGCAGAGTGTGGTTGCCGCGGCGGCTCACATATATACCCCTCCCGCTGATATCGCCGGCCTGCAACGGTTTCGAGTCACGTCTCAGGTCGCGTGTAAGTCATTCTGAGGGGATGTGACCCCCGAAATTCATGTTTTCCCGACAGACGGTTACATATATCGCGTTTGCGGCGCCCCCTGTGGATGAAAATGGAATTGCTTTCGGAACTCGGTCGAACGAACCACCCCGGACACGCGATTCGAATTTCGGATGGATTGGACATTCCGTGCGTGATTTATGGCGTTTTTCGTGATATAGGCCCCTCCTACTGACTTCGGACGACTGTTACGGCCGAACGACACGCACTATCGAAAGTCTGAAGTCGGTTTTTTAATCGTGTGGGTCCAGAGGTCACGTGTGCCGATTTCTGTGACATTTGGACAAAATCTGTAGTGGGTAAAGCAAAAAGTGTGTTTTGGACAAAATTCAAAATGGCGGAAAATCCATCATGGCGGAAAAGGGCGTGGCCTATACGGGGAGATGCGTCATGACCCAAGGAATCCATGGTAAAAATAATTTTGATTTTACGACCTACGGTTCAAGAGTTATGAGCCAAAAGGTAAAGTGGGATGTTATAGCGCCACCATGAGGCCGACCTAAAAAAGTATATTTTTAAATAATTTTAGTGATAATTAGGAAATATCCCTGCAAGTTTTGTAACTATAGTGCTTACAGTCTCAGAGGGAAAAATACTTGAATGTGTTTTTTTGCATTTCCCCATTCATGTCAATGGGGAAATTTAATTCACTAATAAATTCATATCAAATAAAATATACAACATTTCTCTTCGCACAGTACAAGCGCTCGATTCCCGATTTTTCCGGTCAATTTGACATATGGCTCAAGTGCGTGCAGTCAAAACTTCTTGTTGTTGTAGGGCGCCAAACTTTGTCTTACAAACTTTGTCTTACTCCAGTAGTGGAGAGAATAATAATAAAGTGTTAGAGATACAAGAGTCTGGTTGCCCCTTTAGGGCAACCACACTAATAACCGTGAATAAAGTGTTAGAGATACAAGAGTCTGGTTGCCCCTTTAGGGCAACCACACTAATAACTAGAAAGCAGTTCCCTACAGAAACTGCGTGGGCTCGCCAAAAGACGCAATGTATATAATGTACAGTAGAAAATGTATTAAAGCTGAAGGAAAAGTAAAAAAAAAGAATGTATAAAAATGTGTAAAAAGAATAAGCATAAATAACTGCATAAAGCGGAATAAAGTATGTGGAAGTTGTAGAAGTGTTTTTTAAAGTTTTTTCTTAATAAGTAAAAAAAAAAGAAGTTAAAGTTTTGTTTTAATAAGTAAAAAAAAAAAAAGTTAAAGTTTTTTCTTAATAAGTAAAAAAAAAAAGTTAGTTTTTTCTTAAGTAAAAAAAAAAAATTCAAGTTTTTTCTTAATAAGTAAAAAAAATATATATATTTTTTTTTCATAAGTAAAAAAAAAAAAGGTTAAAGTTTTTTTTTTTTAAGTTTGCATTTTTTTCAAAAAATTTCATTTTTTTCAAAAAAATACTTTTTTTTCAAAAAAATACTTTTTTTTCAAAAAAATACTTCTTTTTCAAAAAAATACTTCTTTTTCAAAAAAATACTTTCTTTTCAAAAAAATACTTTTTTTTCAAAAAAATACTTTTTTTTCAAAAAAATACTTTTTTTCAAAAAATTACTTTTTTTTTTTTTTTGCGTGCGTGCGTGCGTGCGTGCGTGCGTGCGTGCGTGCGTGCGTGCGTGCGCTTGCGAGAGCTGTGTAAAGGCCAGCCAATAGGAAGACAGGGTGTGTGTGTGCGTGTGTGCGTGCTCTTGCGAGAGCTGTGTAAAGGCCAGCCAATTGCACAAATAGCAGACCTACAAGCTCACAAGGTATCGCAGAGCAACTCATTGAGATCTTGTAACTTTAATGTCAGCCCTGTAATTAAGCCCTTATATGTCTCAGCTGTGGACGTAAAAGACTTCCAAGTTCTATGCCAGTACTATGACTGGGAGATTATAATGGCCGTGAATGGGGGGAAACTATGCCCCGAACAAATTGCTCTATCGCAAAAAGTAAAAGTCGAATGCAAATATTTTTTTCGCTGTGAGTGGCCTGAGATATTGAGGTACACCATGTGCGATTGTGGTGTTGGTACGATTGAAAATGTGGTTATAAGAGCGAGTTAAGAATTGTCAGCGCGATAATTTCCTCGTAAGAATTATACAATGGAGGTCAATGAGCAGATTGACTGTTTTTGTGTCACTTAAAAGGCCGTAGTTCACATTCTGTATGTCTCTGTGCTTTGGTGGTCACATTGTGTGAAAGAGGACATGTGTGGCTACAAAATGACAAAAGAACATGCGTGTAAAATGAATACTTTGGCCGGGACGACAATTTGTTTGGTAAATTTTCAAGGAAAGAATTTCAGTTTCCACACTCTAGTCAAAGAGGCCCCGCACTCTAAGATGGCACTAATTAGCCGAAACGGCCTGCGATTGAACTGCGATTTCGGAAAAACCGTTCAACGTATTCTAATACGGTTTGAACCGTCCAGAGTCCAGAGTCGTGTGAGCGTTCTAAAGTTTAAATCACGTTTCTACGACAAAGTATGCCAGAGTAATGAGGCTGCAAAAGTGAGGTTGATTTAGAGATAAATCCCATACAAAGTCAATGGCAGGAAAAAACTATAAATAAAGTTAAATATTTTAAAAAGTATAAACTTTTTCAAAACAACTTTTTCACCAATGAAAGTTCAAAGATAGATGAACATTATAAAGTTTGAATGAAGTTTCAAAGTGAAAGTATGACGGAGTAATAAGAGCTCAAAAAAGTTAACTGTGAAAAATGGGACCTTTCTTCCATCGACTCTCATTATAAAGGATGTTAAAAAAAAGTTAAAAAGTTAAAAAGTATAAAAAGTATAAAACTTTGTAAAAATAAAAATACAAGCACCCATCACTGCAAAGAGCTGAACAGTTTGAAGTTTGAACTAAATTTCTAGCATAAAGTATGTGGAAGTAGTAGTGTGTCAAAAAAAAGCGGCGGAATAAAGAAGAATAAATATAGGCTGGCAATAACTAGTGTGTGCTCGCTGTAGCGAGCCCACAATAAAGTGTTAGAGATACAAGAGTCTGGTTGCCCCTTTAGGGCAACCACACTAATAAAGTGTTACAATTACAAGAGTCTGGTTGCTAATAACCGTGAACTAGAAAGGTCGCAATTTTGAAAAATTGCAGAGTGTGGTTGCCGCGGCGGCTCACATATATACCCCTCCCGCTGATATCGCCGGCCTGCAACGGTTTCGAGTCACGTCTCAGGTCGCGTGTAAGTCATTCTGAGGGGATGTGACCCCCGAAATTCATGTTTTCCCGACAGACGGTTACATATATCGCGTTTGCGGCGCCCCCTGTGGATGAAAATGGAATTGCTTTCGGAACTCGGTCGAACGAACCACCCCGGACCCGCGATTCGAATTTCGGATGGATTGGACATTCCGTGCGTGATTTATGGCGTTTTTCGTGATATAGGCCCCTCCTACTGACTTCGGACGACGGTTACGGCCGAACGACACGCACTATCGAAAGTCTGAAGTCGGTTTTTTAATCGTGTGGGTCCAGAGGTCACGTGTGCCGATTTCTGTGACATTTGGACAAAATCTGTAGTGGGAAAAGCAAAAAGTGTGTTTTGGACAAAATACAAAATGGCGGAAAATCCATCATGGCGGAAAAGGGCGTGGCCTATACGGGGAGATGCGTCATGACCCAAGGAATCCATGGTAAAAATAATTTTGATTTTACGACCTACGGTTCAAGAGTTATGAGCCAAAAGGTAAAGTGGGATGTTATAGCGCCACCATGAGGCCGACCTAAAAAAGTATATTTTTAAATAATTTTAGTGATAATTAGGAAATATACCTGCAAGTTTTGTAACTATAGTGCTTACAGTCTCAGAGGGAAAAATACTTGAATGTGTTTTTTTGCATTTCCCCATTCATGTCAATGGGGAAATTTAATTCACTAATAAATTCATATCAAATAAAATATACAACATTTCTCTTCGCACAGTACAAGCGCTCGATTCCCGATTTTTCCGGTCAATTTGACATATGGCTCAAGTGCGTGCAGTCAAAACTTCTTGTTGTTGTAGGGCGCCAAACTTTGTCTTACAAACTTTGTCTTACTCCAGTAGTGGAGAGAATAATAACTAGAAAGGTCGCAATTTTGAAAAATTGCAGAGTGTGGTTGCCGCGGCGGCTTACATGTATACCCCTCCCGCTGATCTCGCCGGCCTGCTACGGTTTCGAGTCACGTCTCAGGTCGCGTGTAAGTAATTCTGAGGGGATTTGACCCCCGAAATTCATGTTTTCCCGACAGACGGTTACATTTATGGCGTTTGCGGCGCCCCCTGTGGACGAAAATGGAATTGCTTTCGGAACTCGGTCGAACGAACCACCCCGGACATGCGATTCAAATTTCGGATGGATTGGACATGCCGTGCGTGATTTATGGCGTTTTTCGTGATATAGGCCCCTCCTACTGACTTCGGTCGACGGTTACGGCCGAACGACACGCACTAACGAAATTCCGAAGTCGGTTTTGTAATCGGGTGGGTCCAGAGATCACGTGTGCCGATTTCTGTGACATTTGGACAAAATCTGTAGTGGGAAAAGCCAAAAGTGTGTTTTGGACAAAATTCAAAATGGCGGAAAATCCATCATGGCGGAAAAGGGCGTGGCCTATATGGGGAGATGCGTCATGACCCAAGGAATCCAGGGTAAAAATAATTTTGATTTTACGACCTACGGTTCAAGAGTTATGAGCCAAAAGGTAAAGTGGGATGTTATAGCGCCACCATGAGGCCAACCTAAAAAATAATATTTTTAATTAATTTTAGTGATAATTAGGAAATATCCCTGAAAGTTTTGTAACTATAGTGCTTACAGTCTCAGAGGGAAAAATACTTGAATGTGTTTTTTTGCATTTCCCCATTCATGTCAATGGGGAAATTTAAATCACTAATAAATTCATATCAAATAAAATATCCAACATTTCTCTTAGCAAAGTACAAGCGGTCGATTCCCGATTTTTCCGGTCAATTTGACATCTGGCTCAAGTGCGTACAGTCAAAACTTCTTGTTGTTGTAGGGCGCCAAACTTTGTCTTACTCCAGTAGTGGAGAGAATAATAACCGTGAATAAAGTGTTAGAGATACAAGAGTCTGGTTGCCCCTTTAGGGCAACCACACTAACTAGAAAGGTCGCAATTTTGAAAAATTGCAGAGTGTGGTTGCCGCGGCGGCTTACATGTATACCCCTCCCGCTGATATCGCCGGCCTGCTACGGTTTCGAGTCACGTCTCAGGTCGCGTGTAAGTAATTCGGAGGGGATTCGACCCCCGAAATTCATGTTTTCCCGACAGACAGTTACATTTATCGCGTTTGCGGCGCCCCCTGTGGATCAAAATGGATTTGCTTTTGGAACTCGGTCGAACGAACCACCCCGGACGTGCGATTCGAATTTCAGATGGATTGGACATTCCGTTCGTGAATTATGGCGTTTTTCGTGATATAGGCCCCTCCTACTAACTTCGGACGACGGTTACGGCCGAACGACACGCACTACCGAAATTCCGAAGTTGGTTTTTTAATCGGATGGGTCCAGAGATCACGTGTGCCGATTTCTGTGACATTTGGACAAAATCTGTAGTGGGAAAAGCAAAAAGTGTGTTTTGGACAAAATTCAAAATGGCCGAAAATCCATCATGGCGGAAAAGGGCGTGGCCTATGTGGGGAGATGCGTCATGACCCAAGGAATCCAGGGTAAAAATAATTTTGATTTTACGACCTACGGTTCAAGAGTTATGAGCCAAAAGGTAAAGTGGGATGTTATAGCGCCACCATGAGGCCGACCTAAAAAATTATATTTTTATTTAATTTTAGTGATAATTAGGAAATATCCCTGAAAGTTTTGTAACTATAGTGCTTACAGTCTCAGAGGGAAAAATACTTGAATGTGTTTTTTTGCATTTCCCCATTCATGTCAATGGGGAAATTTAATTCACTAATAAATTCATATCAAATAAAATATACAACATTTCTCTTCGCACAGTACAAGCGCTCGATTCCCGATTTTTCCGGTCAATTTGACATATGGCTCAAGTGCGTACAGTCAAAACTTCTTGTTGTTGTAGGGCGCCAAACTTTGTCTTACGAACTTTGTCTTTGTAAAACAAGAGTCTGGTTGCCCTGTTAGGGCAACCACACTAACTAGAAAGGTCGCAATTTTAAAAAATTGCAGAGTGTGGTTGCCGCGGCGGCTTACATATATACCCCTCCCGCTGATCTCGCCGGCCTGTTACGGTTTCGAGTCACGCCTCAGATCGCGTGTAAGTAATTCGGAGGGGATTTGACCCCCGAAATTCATGTTTTCGCGACAGACGGTTACATTTATCGCGTTTGCGGCGCCCCCTGTGGATGAAAATGGAATTGCTTTCGGAACTCGGTCGAACGAACCACCCCGGACATGCGATTCGAATTTCGGATGGATTGGACATTCCGTGCGTGATTTATGGCGTTTCTCGTGATATAGGCCCCTCCTACTGACTTCGGACGACGGTTACGGCCGAACGACACACACTATCGAAAGTCTGAAGTCGTTTTTTTAATCGTGTGGGTCCAGAGGTCACGTGTGCCGATTTCTGTGACATTTGGACAAAATCTGTAGTGGGAAAAGCAAAAAGTGTGTTTTGGACAAAATTCAAAATGGCGGAAAATCCATCATGGCGGAAAAGGGCGTGGCCTATATGGGGAGATGCGTCATGACCCAAGGAATCCAGGGTGAAAATAATTGTGATTTTACGACCTACGGTTCAAGAGTTATGAGCCAAAAGGTAAAGTGGGATGTTATAGCGCCACCATGAGGCCGACCTAAAAAATTATATTTTTAATTAATTTTAGTGATAATTAGGAAATATCCCTGAAAGTTATGTAACTATAGTGCTTACAGTCTCAGAGGGAAAAATACTTGAATGTGTTTTTTTGCATTTCCCCATTCATGTCAATGGGAAAATTTAATTCACTAATAAATTCATATCAAATAAAATATACAACATTTCTCTTCGCACAGTACAAGCGCTCGATTCCCGATTTTTCCGGTCAATTTGACATATGGCTCAAGTGCGTACAGTCAAAACTTCTTGTTGTTGTAGGGCGCCAAACTTTGTCTTACTCCAGTAGTGGAGAGAATAAAGTGTTAGAGATACAAGAGTCTGGTTGCCCCTTTAGGGCAACCACACTAACTAGAAAGGTCGCAATTTTGAAAAATTGCAGAGTGTGGTTGCCGCGGCGGCTTACATGTATACCCCTCCCGCTGATCTCGCCGGCCTGCTACGGTTTCGAGTCACGTCTCAGGTCGCGTGTAAGTAATTCTGAGGGGATGTGACCCCCGAAATTCATGTTTTCCCGACAGACGGTTACATATATCGCGTTTGCGGCGCCCCCTGTGGATGAAAATGGAATTGCTTTCGGAACTCGGTCGAACGAACCACCCCGGACGTGCGATTCGAATTCCGGATGGATTGGACGTTCCGTTCGTGATTTATGGTGTTTTTCGTGATATAGGCCCCTCCTACTGACTTCGGACGACGGTTACGGCCGAACGATACGCACTATCTAAATTCCGAAGTCGGTTTTTTAATCGTGTGGGTCCAGAGGTCACGTGTGCCGATTTCTGTGACATTTGGACAAAATCTGTAGTGGGAAAAGCAAAAAGTGTGTTTTGGACAAAATTCAAAATGGCGGAAAATCCATCATGGCGGAAAAGGGCGTGGCCTATATGGGGAGATGCGTCATGACCCAAGGAATCCAGGGTGAAAATAATTGTGATTTTACGACCTACGGTTCAAGAGTTATGAGCCAAAAGGTAAAGTGGGATGTTATAGCGCCACCATGAGGCCGACCTAAAAAATTATATTTTTAATTAATTTTAGTGATAATTAGGAAATATCCCTGAAAGTTTTGTAACTATAGTGCTTACAGTCTCAGAGGGAAAAATACTTGAATGTGTTTTTTTGCATTTCCCCATTCATGTCAATGGGGAAATTTAATTCACTAATAAATTCATATCAAATAAAATATACAACATTTCTCTTCGCACAGTACAAGCGGTCGATTCCCGATTTTTCCGGTCAATTTGACATATGGCTCAAGTGCGTACAGTCAAAACTTCTTGTTGTTGTAGGGCGCCAAACTTTGTCTTACTCCAGGTGTGGAATAATAATAAAGTGTTAGAGATACAAGAGTCTGGTTGCCCCTTTAGGGCAACCACACTAACTAGAAAGGTCGCAATTTTGAAAAATTGCAGAGTGTGGTTGCCGCGGCGGCTTACATATATACCCCTCCCGCTGATCTCGCCGGCCTGCTACGGTTTCGAGTCACGTCTCAGGTCGCGTGTAAGTAATTCTGAGGGGATGTGACCCCCGAAATTCATGTTTTCCCGACAGACGGTTACATATATCGCGTTTGCGGCGCCCCCTGTGGATGAAAATGGAATTGCTTTCGGAACTCGGTCGAACGAACCACCCCGGACGTGCGATTCGAATTCCGGATGGATTGGACGTCCCGTTCGTGATTTATGGCGTTTTTCGTGATATAGGCCCCTCCTACTGACTTCGGACGACGGTTACGGCCGAACGATACGCATTATCTAAATTCTGAAGTTGTTTTTTTAATCGTGTGGGTCCAGAGGTCACGTGTGCCGATTTCTGTGACATTTGGACAAAATCTGTAGTGGGAAAAGCAAAAAGTGTGTTTTGGACAAAATTCAAAATGGCGGAAAATCCATCATGGCGGAAAAGGGCGTGGCCTATATAGGGAGATGCGTCATGACCCAAGGAATCCAGGGGAAAAATAATTTTGATTTTACGACCTACGGTTCAAGAGTTATGAGCCAAAAGGTAAAGTGGGATGTTATAGCGCCACCATGAGGCCGACCTAAAAAAATATATTTTTAATTAATTTTAGTGATAATTAGGAAATATCCCTGAAAGTTTTGTAACTATAGTGCTTACAGTCTCAGAGGGAAAAATACTTGAATGTGTTTTTTTGCATTTCCCCATTCATGTCAATGGGGAAATTTAATTCACTAATAAATTCATATCAAATAAAATATACAACATTTGTCTTCGCACAGTACAAGCGCTCGATTCCCGATTTTTCCGGTCAATTTGACATATGGCTCAAGTGCGTACAGTCAAAACTTCTTGTTGTTGTAGGGCGCCAAACTTTGTCTTACTCCAGTAGTGGAGAGAATAAAGTGTTAGAGATACAAGAGTCTGGTTGCCCCTTTAGGGCAACCACACTAACTAGAAAGGTCGCAATTTTGAAAAATTGCAGAGTGTGGTTGCCGCGGCGGCTTACATGTATGCCCCTCCCGCTGATCTCGCCGGCCTGCTACGGTTTCGAGTCACGTCTCAGGTCGCGTGTAAGTAATTCTGAGGGGATGTGACCCCCGAAATTCATGTTTTCCCGACAGACGGTTACATATATCGCGTTTGCGGCGCCCCCTGTGGACGAAAATGGAATTGCTTTCGGAACTCGGTCGAACGAACCACCCCGGACGTGCGATTCGAATTCCGGATGGATTGGACGTTCCGTTCGTGATTTATGGCGTTTTTCGTGATATAGGCCCCTCCTACTGACTTCGGACGACGGTTACGGCCGAACGACACGCACTACCGAAATTCCGAAGTCGGTTTTTTTAATCGGGTGGGTCCAGAGATCACGTGTGCCGATTTCTGTGACATTTGGACAAAATCTGTAGTGGGAAAAGCGAAAAGTGTGTTTTGGACAAAATTCAAAATGGCGGAAAATCCATCATGGCGGAAAAGGGCGTGGCCTATATGGGGAGATGCGTCATGACCCAAGGAATCCAGGGTAAAAATAATTTTGATTTTACGACCTACGGTTCAAGAGTTATGAGCCAAAAGGTAAAGTGGGATGTTATAGCGCCACCATGAGGCCGACCTAAAAAATAATATTTTTAATTAATTTTAGTGATAATTAGGAAATATCCCTGAAAGTTTTGTAACTATAGTGCTTACAGTCTCAGAGGGAAAAATACTTGAATGTGTTTTTTTGCATTTCCCCATTCATGTCAATGGGGAAATTTAAATCACTAATAAATTCATATCAAATAAAATATACAACATTTCTCTTAGCAAAGTACAAGCGGTCGATTCCCGATTTTTCCGGTCAATTTGACATCTGGCTCAAGTGCGTACAGTCAAAACTTCTTGTTGTTGTAGGGCGCCAAACTTTGTCTTACTCCAGTAGTGGAGAGAATAAAGTGTTAGAGATACAAGAGTCTGGTTGCCCCTTTAGGGCAACCACACTAACTAGAAAGGTCGCAATTTTGAAAAATTGCAGAGTGTGGTTGCCGCGGCGGCTTACATATATACCCCTCCCGCTGATCTCGCCGGCCTGTTACGGTTTCGAGTCACGCCTCAGGTCGCGTGTAAGTAATTCGGAGGGGATTTGACCCCCGAAATGCATGTTTTCCCGACAGGCGGTTACATTTATCGCGTTTGCGGCGCCCCCTGTGGATGAAAATGGAATTGCTTTCGGAACTCGGTCGAACGAACCACCCCGGACATGCGATTCAAATTTCGGATGGATTGGACATTCCGTGCGTGATTTATGGCGTTTTTCGTGATATAGGCCCCTCCTACTAACTTCGGACGACGGTTACGGCCGAACGATCCGCACTACCGAAATTCTGAAGTTGTTTTTTTAATCGGGTGGGTCCAGAGGTCACGTGTGCCGATTTCTGTGACATTTGGACAAAATCTGTAGTGGGGAAAGCAAAAAGTGTGTTTTGGACAAAATTCAAAATGGCGGAAAATCCATCATGGCGGAAAAGGGCGTGGCCTATATAGGGAGATGCGTCATGACCCAAGGAATCCAGGGTAAAATTATTTTTGATTTTACGACCTACGGTTCAAGAGTTATGAGCCAAAAGGTAAAGTGGGCTGTTATAGCGCCACCATGAGGCCGACCTAAAAAAATATATTTTTAATTAATTTTAGTGATAATTAGGAAATATCCCTGAAAGTTTTGTAACTATAGTGCTTACAGTCTCAGAGGGAAAAATACTTGAATGTGTTTTTTTGCATTTCCCCATTCATGTCAATGGGGAAATTTAATTCACTAATAAATTCATATCAAATAAAATATACAACATTTGTCTTCGCACAGTACAAGCGCTCGATTCCCGATTTTTCCGGTCAATTTGACATATGGCTCAAGTGCGTACAGTCAAAACTTCTTGTTGTTGTAGGGCGCCAAACTTTGTCTTACTCCAGTAGTGGAGAGAATAAAGTGTTAGAGATACAAGAGTCTGGTTGCCCCTTTAGGGCAACCACACTAACTAGAAAGGTCGCAATTTTGAAAAATTGCAGAGTGTGGTTGCCGCGGCGGCTTACATATATACCCCTCCCGCTGATCTCGCCGGCCTGCTACGGTTTCGAGTCACGTCTCAGGTCGCGTGTAAGTAATTCTGAGGGGATGTGACCCCCGAAATTCATGTTTTCCCGACAGACGGTTACATATATCGCGTTTGCGGCGCCCCCTGTGGATGAAAATGGAATTGCTTTCGGAACTCGGTCGAACGAACCACCCCGGACGTGCGATTCGAATTCCGGATGGATTGGACGTCCCGTTCGTGATTTATGGCGTTTTTCGTGATATAGGCCCCTCCTACTGACTTCGGACGACGGTTACGGCCGAACGATACGCATTATCTAAATTCTGAAGTTGTTTTTTTAATCGTGTGGGTCCAGAGGTCACGTGTGCCGATTTCTGTGACATTTGGACAAAATCTGTAGTGGGAAAAGCAAAAAGTGTGTTTTGGACAAAATTCAAAATGGCGGAAAATCCATCATGGCGGAAAAGGGCGTGGCCTATATAGGGAGATGCGTCATGACCCAAGGAATCCAGGGGAAAAATAATTTTGATTTTACGACCTACGGTTCAAGAGTTATGAGCCAAAAGGTAAAGTGGGATGTTATAGCGCCACCATGAGGCCGACCTAAAAAAATATATTTTTAATTAATTTTAGTGATAATTAGGAAATATCCCTGAAAGTTTTGTAACTATAGTGCTTACAGTCTCAGAGGGAAAAATACTTGAATGTGTTTTTTTGCATTTCCCCATTCATGTCAATGGGGAAATTTAATTCACTAATAAATTCATATCAAATAAAATATACAACATTTGTCTTCGCACAGTACAAGCGCTCGATTCCCGATTTTTCCGGTCAATTTGACATATGGCTCAAGTGCGTACAGTCAAAACTTCTTGTTGTTGTAGGGCGCCAAACTTTGTCTTACTCCAGTAGTGGAGAGAATAAAGTGTTAGAGATACAAGAGTCTGGTTGCCCCTTTAGGGCAACCACACTAATAATAAAGTGTTACACTTACAAGAGTCTGGTTGCCCCTTTAGGGCAACCACACTAATTAAGCTCGTCATATAAATAATATTCATTGAAAACAAACTCAAAAGCTTTTAAAAACATTTTTTCTTTATTTGTGTAATGCATTTAATTTCCAAAAAGTATGATTAATTTCCATTGATGAGACAATTCTACAGTGATTGGGTTCCATAGAGTACATGCATTTGAACGAACAAAAATATCATAAGAACTCATATTTTACATTCTCAATCTCTACTCTGCACCCTGAATTTGTTTTCACCCTGAATAACAAAATCCTCTCAATTCTGTTAAAAATAAAACAAATAAAGAAAAATCCCCTTTTAAGAACATTTTAACCTTTCAACTTTATCGTTGTGTGTAAGAAGCAGTAGCCCTGTGGTGGGCGATGGTGAATCATACAGCAGTTTTTTTGTTTAGATTCTTTGATCCCATAACCGTCTAAGCATATTCTAGTGCAAATATGATAAGAATTTGAATGTACGAAAGACTTCACCCATTAACATTTGCGTACACAGCTAACTGGTGCTGTATTCCAAAATCCAAATAATGGATACACACACAACACACACACACACACACACACACCTAGCTGGCAGGACATTAGCAGAGCATTTATAAAAATATCTGGCGATACACGTAAAGGACAAAAAAATGACAGCCTTTAGTCAAATAATAGTTATCTTCATCAGAACTGATCTATATTTTTGAATGACGATAAAATTGAAAGGTAGGTGTCATCACTTTTTATTCTAAAACCTGAACTGTGATCACCATCGTCCTCATCGCCCCCTCTCAGGAATTTCCATTGCATCGTTGCAATTCATAAAATTACATTTAAGAAGTAAACATTTATAACAAGTTTCTCCAACGTTGTCCGTACAATTTCTTTTGAGTTGCTATATTGTATATAAATATTTAGGAGAAATATCACCAAACCCAATGAAGACTGGAGAGGTTTTTTTATTTTATTTTTGTTGAAAATATCCGTTTCTTCTGCATTCAAAATATTACTGTGTTCCTGACAACAGAAACTACCCTGCTAATCTAGTCACGCAAGTCTTTACACTGGTCCCATTGACTGGTCCAATTGACTGCCAGCAAGGCACAACCTCAAGCATAAGATTAAGATGTTGTAGGACACCTCCGTCAATGTTTTACACATGCAACTATAATCATTCACCTCAAATTTAAATGAAACTCCTTCCTTCCAACCATACAGAACACAAAGCCATAAATAAATAATTCACTACAATTTTATCACCTAATGGGTTTACATACAAGAAAGCCACAGGAACTTCTATTTTAGGTTTAGGTCTAAATATGTCTCCACATTATTGTCCATAATATTTCATGCAAACCAGGATGGATTGAAACAACACATCACATACAAACAGACGTGACAGGTAATCAATAGTCACGATGAAATGGTAATAGCCCTTTGCAAAGGCATTTCACATGCTGTGAAGCCTTGAGAAGTGTTCCATAAAGTGTCTTATATACAGAGGATCTATGGCTGTAATTCCTGAACTACAATTACTCTAACACACTACAGGTGTTCTGGGTTAAGCATAGTCCCAACAATGTTTTAATGTCAATTGTTAATGCCATTGGAGATAAATACTCTGGGACCAGACATAATCCAGGTAGCTTTTTGAGTGAGACTGGCCCGGCTCTTATGCCCTGTACAATAGGTGCAGAGCAGAACAATGGAAAAGCAAAGGAAATAAGTTCCCCTCAACCAATGTCACAGTTGACCTGTGTATTATTGTTGTATTATTGTACTGTACAGTACTAATACTATACTTACTGGGTGGAGCTTTGCTTTGCTTTGTTTCGATAATAAAATGTGCAATAGTACAGTTTTGACTGCCATGCATTGAGTTTTTAAATGATAACAAGCAAATCCACTTTCCACACTAGCAGTATAGCGTTACAGTATCAATGTGTCTGATGTCTTTGCTGAAGACAAAGTGTTATTACAGCGTAAGCCGTCTAGAAAAGATTCTGTGTTTCTGTCTGGAGCTATTCTTGCAAACAGCATGACCAATTTTTGTGCACACACTTTTATAGGGTTCTATGTGGGGTGTGAATAGTTTGGAGTGGGTGCATTGTGTTAAAATAAAACGCTCGACGGGCCAATCTCATGATGGAGACAAAGTTGTTTAAATAAAATTACATCTATGTTATAAAATAGCACACATTTTAAAATTGCACATCCCCCAGTCTTTTGTTTTTCAAAAGCTTTCAAGTTAAGTGCTCTTCTATTCAGACCGTGACGTCTTGCACCACGATAAGCTTAATAAGATCCATATCAAATTCAGTATTTCGGAGTTTCACCAATATATACGTATACTATACAACCTCATTCAGACAGCAAAGTCTAACACCCAAAGGCTATGGTTGTGGTCACTACCTGAACAATCTTTCTGGATGCAATGTGCAGATTCTGTTGCCGGGAAACAAACACAGAAACAGGGTTATTTGTCTTTTGTTGTTGTTGTTTTGTACTTTGGCATTTGGTGTATTCTCTTTATCCCAAATTTGCATGCTTGTGATTTGAAAGGGAATGTGTTAAGTTTATTATTATTCTTTTATAAGAGATGGCATAAGCCAAATCTTTGCTTCATAGTACGACACTTGACAGTTCTTTTCGTCAAGCGACACAGTCGTGTGATCGTGTGAGTACAAATTAACGTCTAGAGGAACCCCACCCGCCCCCTAGCTTGAGTTTGTGCACAGACTATTTCAAAGACACATTTTACATATAGTTTAAACAAGGATTATACCGTATGGATAAACAACATGGTCTTATACCACCGACACATAGAAACACACGCACGCATACACGCACACACGCACACACACACATATATAATATAAACAAACAAACAAACAAACAAACACGTACATTTAACATACAGTACACATGTAGTACATTGAGACATTTATAACAATGGCTTGGTCATACATTTTCTATATAGTTGTTTTACACACATGGAGAGGATTTACAAACATATATGTTATTTTTGTTTTAAACAGAGGGGAAAAAAGTTACAAATTAGGTTTAAATGGTCAAATAAATAATTTTGAATAAGTTTGGGTAATTATTGCAATCTAATCAGTATGGCTTTGTCTAGTGAGAAATCCTATGTGAGCTAAAAAGAAAATGAAGATGAAAAAAGAGCCTTTCCTGGCTTATCATTATTAATTGTCAAGGTAGCTATTATATGTTGTACACTCATGAGAATGTTTATATTATTACAGGTCGTACAGCTAACCATACAGGTATAGTATCATCATTATTTCTCATTAGTCATTACTCTGGATGATAACCAACATGCTTTATTGATAACTGCCAATTTAGTTAAAAGTAAGATACTTTTAATTCATTTACAGTACATACATATTTCATTGTCAATTTGAAATATATGTAGATTTTTGCTTTAGTGGTTTGTTGGTCTTTCATACTGTATAAACTATAAAGGTATGATCATGACGAACTTTGATTCTGCACTATGCTGCTGATTATTATTTATTTACCGTAGTTATTTATTTGGAAATCCGGAAATGGAAACAAAGCACTCTGTTCCCATTGGAAAGCATTAGCCGAATCCGCAGCATAAGTAGAATCAAAGTGTGACTGTACCCTAAGGTACAGGTTTTTATAGGTCAAATTCCAGTTCGTTGTGACTGTACCCTAACCCTTGTGGATGTAGAACACAAAACCAAATTGTGCGTACTTATTCTATGTGCCATAATTTCTGCAGAGATTATAGTAAAGAGTAGTAAAAAAAAAGTAAAAAAAAGACTATAGTAGGGGCTCTCCAGTATGTCAATAGTCATGTAAATAACGGTAATGGGTCGCACACACCAAGACTGCATTTCAATAATTTATTTTTGCATGTTGGACAGGATGTGCACCTTAAGTCAGAGCGCGGTGGTCACATGAAGAGTTCCTGTCCAACATGCAAGAATAAATGATTGAAATACAGTCTTGGTGTGTGCGACCCATTACCGTTATTTATATGATATGATTTGAACGGGTAACGCACCTTAAGTCAGAGCGCGGTGGTCACATGAAGAGTAAACTTTAATCTAGTTAAATGTTTATTATTTCATATCAGGTTTTCTTGAGTGTAAAATGTCCTCTCCCACAACAAATCAGTGGCACATTCATGTAACCCTTTATGAATTACTAAAGTACACATGCAGTTGGATGTCATTTGCCAATCGGCATTTACATGTAAAATAATTAATTAGGAGGGGGAGAAATAAATGAAATATGAATGAACACATACGTTTACAGCAGCTACAGTACAACTCAACTTGTCAAGTGCTTTGTGTGTAACCCAGTTGTGTCTTACGTTGGATGTTGGGACAGTAAATGTCTAAATGACATCATATTGTATCGGCTACCTCACTGCTTTGCAGTGGTAAATGCATTGATTTGATTGTCTATGGGGAGCACACTAACAAACAACACACTACGATTGACCCCTAAACTGAGATATGTGTACATTTGCGTACACAAGTCTACTTATCCTCACAAAACGTTCCCCAAACTACCCCTAGGATCACACCTTGTTTATTGACAAAAGTTCATGCTTACTCTACATATTCAGATCTCACACTTGTAAGTCACTCTAGATAAGTGTCTGCTATATGCCTAAATTGTAAACTTCTAATCAACACAAATAGGATCTATTTTGTCAACTGATATTTTAATAAAAGTCCCACGCCCCCCTCAAAATGGCAGTCTATCCAGCTGATATTCATTGTCGCTTTTTCACAAGGGTCAGAAGTTGAGGTGAGTGCACTAGAGGACATTTAAAGGGAAATGTGACCTTTTGCTTCATCTTATTGTTAATCTGAAGGAGATCTATTTAGCAGTGGGGGTACAACTTATGTAATAACTATATGCTTATCGTTCTGTTTAAAGCATGTTAAAATGCTGCTTGTTAGAGCCTAAGGTGTTCAGTGCTCATGGGATTTCCAAAAACAGCTTCAAGAGCAGTAAACCCAGCCTATGCCTACAGGTATGAGTAAAACATAATGCCACCTTTTTTACAAAAGTGTCATATTCACCGGAAAAAAGTGGAATGCTATCAGTAACAGTTAACACCTGTATGACTTCAATGACACCCTCATTTACAATTCCTCAACTAGAGGATATGATATGAAGGCACATGTCCTAGAAACTTAACAGCTGATTTATAATTTAAAAAAAGACATCAGTCTCATGTGTACTATAAAAGTAGAAAATAGCAAGTGAAATAAAAGGAGAAGAAGAAGAAGAAGAAGAATTTAACAACGTTTCCTTTTAAAAACTACAGAAGCAGGGGGATACACACATTGAGCACACACACTGGCCTTAGTTCACAGAATACTGCTCCATTGGTCACCATTTTGTCAAACCTGCCTGGCCACACAGGTATTGACCAATCAATAAAAAATGTTGCACCCTGATGACTGTGTTGCGATTGCCACATTTTGGAATGTTTCAGCGTAAAATAATACTTTAAAAAAGAGAATACTTACAAACAGTCTAGGTGGCAGAATGGGAGGCTATAGTCTGAAATAGCCATCGTTAAAAAAGAAAAGAGAAAAAGAAGGTTGTAAGAAGGACAGATATGTACAAAGGTACAAATAATAATAATAATAATAATAATAATAATAATAATAATAATAATAATAATAATAATAATAATAATAATAAATAAATAATAATATAGCAATATAGCAAAACGCTTTCTAGAAAGGCAGTGAATTAGCCTCTATCAGTTTGGCATGGACACCTTCACAAGTCTATTTCTCCTCGCAAAACGAATCCACAAATAACCCATTTTAAACCCCTCAAACTTGAATTAAAACCCTGTCCAAACTCCCAGAAATTCTTTCCAACTCCCCCAACCCCACCCGGACACATGCAATACTTGACAGTTAATGAAACCCATAAACCCCCTTTTACTATAGTCTCAAAACAAAGTCCCTCTCCTCCCCTCCCCTCCCTTTCACCCTTAGAGCCAGGAGGCCCAGGTCAGACTGACCTATTAGGCCCTGGATTTGGGGTTCAGTTGTTTTCATGTGTGTTTAGTTTTTCTTTCCTTTTACTTCTTGAACATGTCCTGTAGCGGTCCCGGGAGGAACTTGAGGACAGTGTCCAGGATGCTTTCCTCGTCATCGTCATCTTCGTCTCCACAGCCTGCCGGGATGGCCTTCTTGGGACGCGTCAGCGAGCCCTCGCACGCCTGCTCCATGGCCGCCTTCTCCTCTGCCTCCTTTTCCTCCTTCTTCTTCAGCCCATACTGAATGGAGAGAAGGGAGGGCACAGGTGGTGTGGTGAAAGACAAGGTTAGAAACTTTCAGCCCATCATTATTGGCCCTGCAGTCGGTCCACATCGCTGTCATGCCAATAATAGTCTTGTGTGGCCAGACTGCTGCCTCCTGCAATTTTCCGTCATACTTTTGTCTGCATGAGACTTTGCCAAAAATGACAGTGAAGCACACCCTCTCGTTTAATATTGCTTTTTAATATTGCTTTTTAATAGTGTTTTTGACTTATTTTACTTAAAAAATCACAAAGTGATCGATTTATTTGTGGAGAGGGCCGGCACTGAGTAATTTGGCACCCTAGGAAAAGTGTGTCCTTGCAGTATTACAATAATATATTGTAGTTTTACTCAACTACATTTATTTGAAAACTTTAGTTACTAGTTACTTTGCAGATTTTGATTATTATTACCAAACATGCACTAAACAACTTCAGTTCAGTTCAGTGTGCATATAATATTATGCATATACATTTTTCTCCCTGCTCGGCACAATCAAACACCATCATTAAACATTAAAGAGCAGGGAGATAAATATACAACAACAACCCCCCATGGGGAACATAAATAACAGAGCCCACCGGTGGTGCCGGGGTGGTGGTGGGAGCAAACATCACGGAACAACCAGGAACAGCAGAAGGAAGGCAGGAAGCCCAATTGGTCAGCTGACTGCCACATCAGCGAATGACATGTGGGTCTTGCACACACTGAATACACCCACATAGTAAAGCAGCATATTAACCCCTTGAGTATATGTATGCGCCCTGGAGCACGGCATGAAACCCCTCGAGTATATCTGACTGAACTAACTGCAAGCTACGTATCATTCCTATATTGCAGTATTGATACTTTAACTTAAGTAAAAAATGAGTACTTTTCCCAATTCCCACCACTTCCTACTTGTAAGTACGTGTCCACTCGACTATGCTATGCAGTTGACATTTAAGCTAGTGGGGGGAGCGGTTAGGGGTGGGGGAGTGATTATGAAAGCGATTAGGGGTGGAGACAACTACCTATATTGTCACACCCATTCCTGGGGCTCAGAGGTGCTAAAATCTTTGAAATCTTTTCAGGGCAATTTCTCCACTTTGGGTTTTCTGGTTCAACAAATTTCAAAGGGTCATATCCTTTTCAAATATTTTCCAATTTCAATGATCAATACATCATATGAAAGCTTACATTCTGTAGTTTCATAATGTGTAAAAAGCTGAAACATGACCATGGCCCCATTGTGTTTTCTTGGGCGCCCCCCTCACCCCATGGTTCTGCCTGCAGGAAGGGCCGGCCTTGGGAGATTATCTTGTTGAAAAAAACTTTGGATTGGGTAGGGAGCTGGGTAGGCCTTCAATTAAGTAAGTAGGTTGGAGAGCCTTATAGTCGTTATCAGCCGAGAACACGGAAGTCTATCCTATGCGCGTGGCTAGACGCCTGGGAGAGGGATGGCTGAGGTGGGGTGCAACATCTATCAGCTCCCAGGACCCAGTACTTATCGCATGACTTGCCGCACCCAAGTTGTGCTACCCATGCGCTGAGTTGGCAGTGCCCGGGATCAAACCCGCAAGGCCTTGACACGGATACTGTTGGCCTACAAAAATGCATAATTCCTTTAGGACTCGTATTCATGCCAAAAAGGACGCCTTCCTTACCTTGTCCCTGATGCCCTGCCGTACTATTTCCCTCTCTGCCTCCATGCGGGTGTGCTTGGCCTTCCTTTCATCCTCCTGCTGTCTCAGTGCCTCCTGTCTGTCCTCCTCCTTCTTGGCTGCATCTGGGTCCTTCTCCTCCTCTCCACCCAGCATCTTACCCATGTCTTTGGTGGCCCCTAGAAGCAGATTACACACAGGTTTACTGTAGCTGTTATTTTTTTATTGTATCATTTGTTGAAGTACTGCTACAAATAAAAAGGGACATAGGTTAAAACATTTTTAAGCGTAGCTTTATTTTTAGGTAGCAGGGAAAGTAGGTCCTTAATTTTATCTTCATATTACTCAAGAATATATAAAGATACAAATAGCCTATGTTATTAGGATTAACCAAACAATATTAAAGGGGTAAAAAAAGGTCAGTAGGTGGTCCATTTCTTTTCTTCTTTAATGAGATTGGGAATGTTCAGAAAGCATTGATGAAGACAGTGATGGGGGGAGGCACAAGAAGATGTTGAATCCTTGGTCAGTATAGGTGTGCCGGAGGCGGATTTCTTAACAGCTTGACCATTGGCAGACAGATACATTCCAAGTGGTGTTGAGGATTATCGGTATATGTAGGGTTTCCTTAAGATTATCAAGGCATGTGCGTCTGTCTCAGAACAGAATGCAAAAGTAGAAGAGCCAAATTGGAAAGGCCTCAAAATAACAGCTAGTCTACTTCCGTTCGGTATTGGCCATCTGTCTACTCTACCTGTCCTGGCCTATTCACCACCTCAATTTCCAGGGTCTGAATTAATAACCACAGTGGTCAATGAATAAAAAAGTGGGGATAAAACAAACAAGTAACAGACAAATAAAACAAAGAAAATAAGATTGTTGGGTGCACATTGATAGATTAACTTACAAAACTGGTAGCATTTCATTTTTGTGGACTGACGTGTCCCAACTTAAGGTTTGGTTAAGAAACAGAAAACTGGACTGGGGCAACGGAACCTGAAAGAGAACCTCTTTTCATGCCTGGCCCAAGGCTGCTCAGTGATTAAATAAGCCTGTACGTACAGTATATGTATTTGGCAGCAGGTGTGTCAGTAAGAGCGCAATGTGAGTAACTACTAACTATTACCTCTTACAGCATCTGTGACTGGAATAACCCATTTTGGGCGGGAACCCCTTTTGGTGTTTCAAACATTGTTATAATTTAGCTATTGAAAAATAGCAGATCTACAAGCTCATAGCGCGCCACCGAGTGGCGCGCTACGAGCTTGTAGGTCTGCTATTTTTGAAAAATTGTTAAAATATTTATTTCAGAAAACTGGAGGATTTAGAAGATTCTTTTTTAATTTTGAGGTCAGGCCTAAATGGGTCTCTCTAGACCTCTGGATGGTCTCTGGTGAAACGCTACCCTCTACCCTATTGATATTGATGTTGTTAGCACTGTTCAATCAATAGTAAATACAGGACCACCTGAGAGGATGTGTATTATGTATCCTCCTGTAACTTGATATAAGTATGGATTAATTCCCTGGGCATGTATTCGTATAGTAGCAGTGAGTGGTGGTGGTGGTAGTATTAGTTGTATTATGCAGTATAGTATCAGCCGCAGTATGGTAGTTGTTGTCGTAGTAATCTTTCTCTTTTTACCCATTAAGACAGAGAACGCATCTGTGTCACTTTAACTTTTAACCACTTCAACCATTATTCTATGATGATATAAAGAGCTTGTAGATCTGCTATTTTTTTTATCTTGTGTGAAGATCTTTGAATATATATTTTTTACATTTTGAACTTCTGGGGGTCCCTGGAAGAATATATTTTGTGATGCGGGCGGGGGCCAAATCAAACTATAATTCACTCAATGTCTGTCTGTCTGAATAAATGTCTGAAACACTGTCGTAGCTCCTCACTGGCTGCACCAATCGCTCCGACTTTTCACACAGGCATTGACCATAATATTATTTATATTGAGGTATATTTTCCCCCATTTAACAAATTATAAATGAATTACTTTACGACACCTGCACACAGCCACTGTTCTCGGTGTAACTCCACTGTCATGCTTCCTCTGCTACCGCCGCACCACAACAAACAGTGGCCTATACAGTTTTGCGCCTGGCCCAGTGCCACCATGCCAACACATTGGGACCAACTCGCCACTCAGTGGAATGGACTGTTAACGTTCCACCATGGTGAACACGCACGGGTTCATTTCGTTACATTCTCAACGTCTAATTACTGTGTACTTTTTGGATATAATCGTATCATATATCGAGAATATACTCCACCACTAGGGAGGGGGAACACAGCTACAGCTCCTGCATGGAAACGAGTGAGCTGGTGCGACAGGACTTATTTTCTTCTTCTTTTATAACCAACGCTGACCTGACCACAGTGAAGCGAGTGAAGCAACTGGAACCATGTATCTGCTTTGAACGCACCTTCAGTCCCCAAGCCTGGCTTTAGCCACAATGATAAGTGGCGGCCAAGCTACACCAGGCAATTTTGCGCGCGTGCGTATGCGTTTACTGCGCGCGTACAGTGCGTTTGGATAGGACCAATATATGTCAATGATACCAGCTACACCAGACGCACGGATACCGCGGGCCATCCTACGCGTTCTCTAAAAATAGGATCGGTTCTAATTTTTTTACGTGCGTATGCCCCCAGTGACGCAAGCGAGCGCGGTCCCGTGAAATTGCCACGCGTGTGCTCGTTTTTATTTGTTCACGCTACGAGTCCCGTGCCCCTCATGAGCAGACGCGTCGCTGATCCAGGCGAGAATGCGTGTCACTCGCATCCCGTCTGAGGTGGCCTTTAATGGGTTAAATATCAGCAGGTCTGTAAACCACATGGGTGCAGCTGGCTATGGTGCTCTGCTGGGGATGCATAATTGCATATGGTGCTCCTAATTGCCCTGCAGGGTGGTGTGTGTGTCGTGTGTGTGTGGGGCAGCACACGTCAGGATGACAAATTAACACCCAGCGGGGGGGATGCTTGTGTACTGGCTGGGGAGCGGGGGGAGGGGGTGGCAGGAAAAGAACCCCTGGTGAACCAGAGTTAAGGTCAGACTGTCCACCGGCACTACTGTACTACTGTGGTCGTTGCTTCACGCCACATGAAAACAAACATCTGCCATGCTGCTGGCACCGTGTACACATTCACTCACTCACTACTGTTTATTGTTTATTTTATTTTTTACAATACCATTGGTTCATCTTTTGCTTTGAAGCAGTGCATGTGTTATTAACTCATTCGATGATGACATCGCCTTTTCACGCCTCCAGGTCCCAAACGCCCTCTGCGCCGCGTTCGCCTTTTCACGCCTTTTTTAATGTCACTTGATTACGGTTCACAACTGTGTCCTGTACACGCTCATAACACAAAAAAAGAAGAAAAATTCCACTGGCTTATGTTGTCTATGGTGACGCAGTTTTTAGAATCGTAATATCTCGGATTCTTCTTTTTGGCTCAAAAGAAGCTAGATTTGCGGCTTATTTCTCGAAACGACATGATCCCCGGTTACAAAATGAATGTTTTTAACTGACTGCGTGGCGGTCCAGGAGTACCTTTTACAGACACCATATGGGGGTGTTCACGGTCAATGAGTGAAATCAGAACAAAAAGAGGGAAAACTGATGATGGGACAAAGAGCGGTAAAATGTTGAGTGTTAATTTAACCACTTAAATAGTTAACTCTACATTTACTCTACATTTACTGCTGTTACGACCCTTAGGAGAACATTCTGTCATTTAAAAAGAAACTCTTGGTCCTTTGCCCAGCTGGCTATATTCTAGATGTAGAACATAGTTTCTCTTCATGTACTGCATCTGTCCCCATGTAGCCCAATCTAATCCAAGTTATATAATAGAGTACATTTAAAACTATATTGAACCAGCGTTTACACTCAGGAAAACGAAATAAAATAAATAATATTAAAAACAATAAAATAGAAGACCAAAATAAACAGTTTAAAGTAAACATATTTGCTTCAAAAACTGTCAATTATTTTGAATTAAAAGCCAAAGAATATACACATGAGTTTTCAAACAGGATTTAAAAACAAGCTAGGTTGGAGCCGTCTAAACTTGGGGCGGGAGAAGGTTTTGTTTCACAATGTGGGGGCTAAAAACAATCCTCCCTGGTCTTCGGTCTTGTTTTTGATACCACAAGAACTAGAAGTGACTGGTCAGCAGACCTCAAAGACCTTGTGGGAGGTTCATCACAAGCAGCTCAGCGAACACCCTGCGAAGTACGAACCACAACACACGCTACTACGTACAAACAGCAAACCTCAAGGCAATGCTCCATAGGCAACGTTAAAACAGAAAGCTTGCGTCAACACATATTTGGTTATGTGTAAGCATTGTTAAGTATACTGTATGCACTATGCTGCATGCATCACTCTCTGCAACCCAAGTTTAAAGGATGAAGGAAAGCAATGATCCAGCGCCAGTAAGACTGAAGAAATGTTTTCAATTTGCGTTGTGAAATTTAAAGATTACACTGTGTGTAGGGTGATTCAAGCCCGTTAGTTAGATAACTGCTAATTAATTTAGCTAACAGTCTGGAAGCCCTTTCAATTACACAGGAAAGCCATGCAATTAGACTTGTCTTGTTTTTATGAAATTGCCATGGAATTCAATTATTCTGAATACGAATTAGTTTGGAGCACTGTTATATTGGGACACTGCAATGTTACTATAGGACTAATAGTACAAAAAAATATTAAAAGTTTATTAAAAATAAACATTGCACTGACATTGCCTTGGCATGACAAACGTTCTGTCTGTCTGACTGTCCATCTATCCAGTGGTGTAGTTATACGCTCGTATGTCGTGCCAAAGAAAAATAGAAAAGCGTATATTGTCTGCTAATTATTTCATACAGATACAGCCTATAGGCTAGATATAAAATATAATGCATGTCGCGCAGGGAATAATTATGGTATAACGTCGGAAGAAACCTATAGGCTACAGCACTGCATCTATCTATCGTCTAATTTTCACTATTATTCATTCATTCACTCTGACTCACACTCATTCTTTCTTTCACTCTTTCACTCAACTTAACCCATTTTGGGCGGGAACCCCTTTTGGTGTTAGCATTATGTTATGCTTTAGCTATTGAAAAATAGCAGATCTACAAGCTCATAGCTTGTAGGTCTGCTATTTTTGAAAAATCGAAGAACGACTGACATATAGAAAACTGTCAGGATGTAGAAGACATTTTTAGAATCTGATCTCAGGTCAAAATGGGTTAATTGAATTTCTGTCCACTGCAGGGCATCATATTCCAGTGGTGTAAAACACTGGTTCCCAAAGTGGGGTCCTTGAGAGAGTTCCAGGGGGTCCCCAGCTAAATAAAAAATAGGAACCAAATGGACCTTTATGGGTCTGTCAGAGAGTGTACAAATGGAACCAAATGGACCCGTTACTCAGAGTTAAATTAACATTGATTTTACAATACAACTTGGGGTCTCAGAGATAGAAATGCCATTAAATGGGGGTCCGTGGACTAATGCATGCCAAACTGGGGGTCATTGAAATTAAAATGGTTGAGAATCACTGCTAGAGCAGAGAAAGATCTCTCTCAAAGAAAAATCCCTCTTATGGGGGACCCTGGCTTTCTTATCTTTCTTTGACGTGAAAACGTTTTGGAACTAATGGTGTAAAAAGTACTTGCATCTCTTACTTAGTTACATACACCACTGTCATATTCACAGCTTGTCATAGCAGCCCACACACAGGACTAATGTGCCACTCATTGCCGCTGCAATCTCCAGAGTGTGACACATGATGAGTAGACCGATGATGAGCCTCTTTACCCTTCAAATGCATCCTATACTGCATGTATATCCTTCTCTCATCTTCCTTCTCTTCTCATCCGTCACCTCCCCTTCCTCCTCCTCCCTGTCCTTTCATTCTGTCTTTCATTTCATTCCTTTTCATCTCCTCTCCTCTCAACAGTCCATTAAAGACTAGAGGCCTTATTTAAACAACCCACATGGTGCATGGTCTGAAATGAATGGCGCAAGTGCCCTGGGGGCGTGCCCAATTACACATTTTCTTTTCATGTTATAAGGTGCATATTCTGGACATAAAGGCAGAAGGCACAAAGGGGTTGTAATTTAATCTCTCACTTCTTCAAAGATGAGAGATCCTTGAACGTATTTTCTATCAGAAATAAAGTGTAAGCTATTTAATGATCTTGAGTCAATAGTCATATTGAACACACACACACACACACACACACACACACACACACACACACACACACACACACACACACACACACACACACACACACACACACACACACACACACACACACACACACACACACACACACACACACACACACACACACACACACACACACACACACACACACACACACACACACACACACAATTTAAGGTAGCGTGCACAATAGTACTTGTGCACAATGGATAGTACTTCTCTCCTGTGTCATTTACAGGGAATGCAGATATTAAATGCATCACTTCAGGGTCCAATTCCACCATTAGCTACATTAGCAATGATCTTTTTTACCACCAAGTTCTGCTTTGACGTGTTGCAGAGCTTTGTAGATCAGCTATTCTCACTATTTTTGAATTAAAAAAATGATAATTTGACAAAAATAGAGACACCAGGGATAATATAGTTAGCCGAGCCATGTGGCCCATTGCGCATCACATGTCTCCGGTTTCTGTTGAGTGAGGCGGCTTGATGTACATTACGAGTACATCCCTTGGACATGAGGCTAGTATGTTGCAGGGATTTACCCAAAATCCAACCCTGCCTCCCTTGCTAAGCACGGAGGCACAAGCTTTTGGTATGACCCGGTCGGTGTTACCCCGACCTTTTTGATTGAATACTTTATTAGTCAGAAATGTCTCAATCTTGGGTGCCCACTGGCCTAGGCTGGCTCATAACAAACATATAGGCTCTAATGCAGGTTTGAATCCAGATCCCGACAACCGTTGCTGCGTGTCACTCCCTGTCTCTTTCTCCCCGTTTCCTCTCTACCTCCCATTCAATTATGATTAAATTGTTACATTATGATATTATCAAACATAAACATCAAACATATCAGACGATGTACATTTATACCAAAAGGAAATGCACGTATATAATTCAGTCTGACAAGAAGTAGGGATAAAACATATCCCCACCCGACCCCAGAAAATCCAACGCTGAATACGTTGAGAAATCTACTGTATCTAATAATACAGTAATTTAATAGGAAGAGAGGGAGGACATGAAGAAGACGGAGGAGAGACAGAGGGGGGATGACAAGAGGAAAATGAGGGTAAAGACATAAGGGAGGGGGCAGAGAAGGCATGGGCCATTAGGGCCTCAGGCAGACAAATGGACTGTACTGCTGAATCATTTGTTAAGGGTGGGGAGGTTTGAAGAATGGAACTCATTTGAATAATGGATGAGCATCACGGGCAAATAACAAGCATGTATGGTGAAAGAAAGAAAGAAAAATGTTATAGCTATAATCAAAATGTCAGGGTCTGGGTCTGAAGTTTGCAAGAAAACATGGAAGTGGCTGGAGGGAAATGCCAACATGCACGCACGCACCCTATTTTCTACAGTCTATGGCACGCAGCCACGCACGCACGCATACACACACAGACATATCTTTTCTGTGTTTGTCGTTTGTTTTTCTCTTTTAGTTTGACAGCTTAGGTAGAGAGTGGGACAAGTGGAACACAGCCACCCTAAGGACTACTGTACCGAGTTAGTCTCTCAGTCAACTGTTGACTCCATCAAATTCAAGGAAAAGAGTTTTCTTTCCTTTATTTTTTGACGATGGGTTCTCAGATTGGTACCGAGTAGACCGCTAGACTTACTGCACATGTAAACAGAGCTGCTACCTTTAAACACATCTTAAATATGCTTTTTTTGTATACTATTTAATACTATACTATATTTAGTTGTTATTCATCATGTCATGTCTATGAATTGGTTGCATAGGGCCTAAATGGAAACAAAGTGTTTAACTGTACTCTGTTGCTGTTTTACATTTCTACCTAATAAACTATTCAATCAATCAATCAATCAATAGTCTTGATGCTGCCATTTGTCCCAAAGTGCCTGCAAAAGATTGCTGCTATTTAACCCATTCTGAGTTCTGACCTGAGATCAGATTCATACGAGGTTTCCACTGGACACACACTGGTCTGATTAACCCATTCTGACCTGAGATCAGATTCTAAAAATGTCAGTCGTTCTTCGATTTTTCAAAAATAGCAGATCTACAAGCTCATAGCACGCCACTATGAGCTTGTAGATCTGCTATTTTTCAATAGCTAAAGCATAACATGATGCTAACACCAAAATGGGTTCCCGTTCAGAATGGGTTAATACCCTGTATAGAATGTATATAATGACACAATGATACATAGCTCTGTTTCTACAATACTGTATCCACTCCAACTGTATCACCTGTGAATCACTCGTTAGCCTACCTTAAGTTGTAACTGCTCCCCTAGTTTGTCATTTAATCGACCCAGGTGTGTACTATAGACGGGTGATGGATTGTCATCAGATGAGTGTATGAATGTTATCATTTATCATTTCTCGCATTGTTAATACTAACGTGGTCCGCGACAACCGTGGTAAAGAAGCGTCAAACTGGCTGCCAGCCAGGGCTACGCAGCTGCCATCTAGTGGATGAATAGGGGTATTGAATTATCACCGACAAACAGTAGTAAGTAACGTAAGCATTGATGGGGCACTATATGAATGCCGACGTGACAGGCGTGTGTGGGGTCCTCACCCCAAACGCACAGGAAAACAGAACGTCTCCTGCTTGAGTGGCAAAAACAGAACAGTCCTATCTGATTGCATTAAACGATATTAAACGATGTTTACTTTGCCACTCACATTGCCACCCGATTTGCCACTCACTTTATGCATGCGCATACCGTCCGCTATTGAAAATTGCGACAGTTGGAAGGGAGACATGAGGGAAGCAACAGGTTAGAATGCCACAGGGTTGCATTCTATAGCGCTGCCGTGTACATGAGGATCAGAAGAGACACACTCACGATTCCCTGAACACTGCCATGAATTCTTCAGGTGAAGTAAATGAGAGAGGGAGTTGACTAACATTGATGTTAGTCACGCCCCATGCTGCTGTAACACAGTGCGCCAGGGCAGGTAGCTTATAGGCCAGCAATGTTTCACAGCAAGCATGCTTGATTTGAGGCATTTTGTTTAAAATGGGCCACTCCTGCAAACTTTGGGAGCCATTCTTTGCCAATCAGGGTGGAATATGTCAAATCGGACAGATCCATCTGCCTTCGGCCTGGCGGAGACAATACAGAGAGCAAACGAGATTTTGCAGAGACTTCAAAAGAACACAGAATGTTTATGAAAGAAAAGCATAATCTTTGTATTGTTTTGTATTGTATGTATTTTTGTCATACATCCTAATTGTCTCCACCAGGCCGAAGGCATGGGGAGAGAGTATTTTGCACTCCGTCCGTGTGTGTGTCCGTCCTTCCGTCCTTCCGTCTGTCCATTACCAGATAATCTCCGGCACCACTGGCCCGAACCATGCCAAACTTTGCACATACAGTACACTCCCTGGATGCTAACGATGAACCTCTGCTCCAAATATTCCACAACAGCCTGTTATAGCGCCACCATGAGGCAGATTTTGGCAAAACACATTTCTGTAGATTACTCGTACACATTGTATCACACAATTCGGTATACACTATCTCGCCTTGATTATTGTAATGCCCTCTACGCCGGCATCACCCAAGCCTCCCTCTCCCGCCTTCAACTTGTTCAGAATGCTGCCGCACGACTTTTAACAGGATCCCGGAAATATGAACATATCGCTCCCGTCTTAGCTGCACTCCACTGACTCCCAGTACGTTTTAGGATCCATTTTAAGATTTTATTGTTTGTTTTGAAATCTTTAAATGGATCAGCGCCAGTTTGTTTCCGATCTCC
Organism: Protomyctophum bolini; assembly: GCF_963924005.1. Taxonomy (NCBI): domain Eukaryota; kingdom Metazoa; phylum Chordata; class Actinopteri; order Myctophiformes; family Myctophidae; genus Protomyctophum; species Protomyctophum bolini. Next base: position 31,728,419 of record NC_137871.1, read on the forward strand.
TAAAACCCTATGTTCCATCTAGATCACTGAGGTCAGCTAATCAAAGGGGACGACATGGCACAGATTTCATCCAAATCTCACGCAAATCGGTAAACATGATCTCTGTAGTCATGTGATTTATCAGATTCTACACTGATTGGCTAAGATTGCCTTCCAAAGTTTTCAGGAGTGGCCAGTTTTGTACAAAATGCTGCAAAAGTCCTGCTGATCCAGAATTCTATCCTCAGAGATTCTATGAGTGATCTGGCTCTGCATTTCCTCAACAAAATGAAGAAACATTTTGCAAAAAACATCCTAAACATTTTGCCAAACATCACACACACACTCCTATCCTCCTGGTGGAGACCTGTGCCCAGAAGGGCACTTTTTCTAGTTCCCTGATATTACCCTGTATATAGTAACTGTTGCATTGAGTCTGAGGAGGATTACAGAAACCTTCTGAATTGAAAGAGTAGCACAACAACATCCATTGTTGGATTGACACACTGTCACGCCGCTCTCTATTGGAAAGTTTACACATTCATGTGAAAATGGCACAATTCCCCCAGGGCTTGTCCGCACTATAAAAGCAATGTCTGTGAAGCAACATATGCACTGCAGGCTCTGGGGTGTTATTTATGATTTTCTATTAATTCCGCCTTGTCTGGTTGTATAGTCGACGGCCACTAAACGAAATGAAAATGTTCAAGTATGTGACAACAATGTTTTGTATTCTATTCTATTCTATTCTATAGTATGCCGTCCCCCCTCTTGTGTGTGCTTGTGTGTGGCTGCTCGTATATTGCATTCAGGAGTGTGCTTGAGGTTTGTCGTCGTCCAGCTGCGCCCCTCAATGAAATAAATGGCAAAATGCTTCAAGGCCACAGCAGCCACAGCAAAGGTCACAGCAATATAGGCTCTGCCTCAATGGGAGTTAAATTAGAACTAGCACCACCCCCACAACCAACATAGGGCGAGAGAGGAATGGAGAGATGTGGAGAGGAGGGACCGGGGGACCTTGAGGGAGGCAAGGAGAGAGAGAGAGAGAGAGAGAGAGAGAGAGAGAGAGAGAGAGAGAGAGGAGAGAGACTGCCTTAATGGGTGCCCCCACAAGCCCTGCAGCAGACAGATAGATAAGACGGATACATGGATGGACAGGGTTTTGAATGAATGGTAGGACGGATGGTAACAAAGACAGGGAGCAATGGAATGGGTAAAATGATGATGGATGGAGGGAGGGAGGGAGGGATGAATGGAGCGAGTGACAGACAGCATTCCCAGCACCCCTTTAAAAAAACACAGGGGTATAAGGAGAGTCTAATGGGAGAGAGACAAAGAGGGTATGAGAGACAGATGTGTTACAGAGAAGGGGGATGGAGACAGAGGGTGGGAACTGGGAAGTTGTGCAGGGGGAACTGGAGAGAGGGTTGGATGGAGGTTAGACGCTACACACAAGGGGGGAAATGAAGGGCTGGAAGGGTGAAGGGGAAAAGATGGAACAAATGCACGAAAGAGGGAGGTCGGTTGGGTGCAGCCGATGGCAATTACAATTGGTACAAGGAGATGGGATGGACTGAGGGAGAGCTGAAAGTGGGGGGAGAGAGAGACAGAAATAGACAGAGAGGGAGAGAGAGAGATGCGAATAGAGGATGATGACTGATGAGACATGCAGGGAAAGTGGGTAGTGGGTAGAGGAAGTAAATTCTGGGTGGGAAAGACAAGGAGAGAGAGAGAGAGAGAGAGAGAGAGGAGAAGAGACAGCAGAAGCGAACGTGGAACCGGATGTGGAGAGGAGATAGACGATAGTAAACAGACAAAAATAAAGAAAAAAACAGGGCCGGAGGAGAAATGAAAGGAAATGAGAAGGGAGAGAGGGAGAGCAGGGAGGAAATGAAAGCCTGGGGCAGGAGGGATGGATAGGTGGACACAGACGGAGAGAGGCCGTGAGAGGATGTAAATCACCTTTTATTATTGCCCGTGGTCCTTGGGCTGATAGCGGCAGATGAGAGCTGATTTAAGCATGCATTGACCCCCCTGACCCTCTTCAGTGACATGTAAATCCACATGGCTTTCACGCTAGCACTGACACCTGTACAATGGTCAGCCGCCAGGGCCCTATACAGGACAATTCATTGTCCTGTAGGTGTTCATTTAACTCTGTGAGTGTAGCAAAATTAAGTTAAAAAAGTTTAATGAGTATAACATGGAGGAGTTTAAAGAGCATACTGAGCATCGCAACATTAACCTATACTTTCCTTTGGAAGGCATTTTCATATTCACATATATTAATTGTGTGCGCTTGTTTGTAAACATACAAATATGTTAACATACTGAAAGTAACATATATGTTCTGCATGTCTCAGTGGTGTTTCTCTGTATCTTTCCTTTCATTGCAAGTGTGCACTGAAGCACACACACTGCATGGTAGCGTTGCGTACTCACCACCCAAGGCTTGTTTCATGACAAAATCCATGGTTCCTGCTGATTACGGCGGTCGCTCTTCTCAAACGTGAAGACAACTGTGCACGTCGCCACCCCAAGCCTGTGTTGTTCCTGTTCCTTCACTCTCTCTTCCGTCCTCTGATACCTCTGTTAAGAAAACAAAACAAAGCTAATTGTTTAGGGGTGTGAGTGTGACAGCTATTCAAACTAATAGGTTTTTTGTCAAATAATAGAAAAATAACAGATGCACAGCCTTGCAGATGGGCTATTTTTGAAATTGTTGGCCTTGCTTAAGTGGTTAATCATTATGAAATAAAAACATAAAACCATTTAATAACTGAAAAGAGATGTTTAATCGAGGGCGATGGCCGATCTTCTTAAGACATTTTTGCTTAGAAATCTGCAGCTAAGGGACAGCTCTCCATTGCAGATTTGGTCAAGGACATGATTTAGACTTTATTACTATTATTTTTTAATCTCATTGCACAGTGGTAGGAATCTTGACGCAGGTGTGCATTTTGTGGCATCTTTGGTCCCGGGGGGAGGGGTGGGTGGGATTGTCTGTTTGTTGTTTGTTTTTGTGTTCCTTTCTTTTGCTGTTGTACGTGTTACTTTATTCATTCATGGTGTCAACATGTTTTATTGTGCTATTTTGTCTTAAATAAAATACATTTGATGACAAAAAAAGGGGGGACAGCTCTCCGATTAACAAGAAAAACAATTCTACGGACCACACTACAATGAAGACACTGGAAAACACTCCATACATAAGACCACACAGTAATAGAATAATCTGACTACAGGTGATTCAAAGGGATGTTCTAATAAAAACAAAACATTTTCATTTTGAAGAGATTCCGTGGAAGGATGAGGGGCTTGAATGATTTTACCACTTTTACCACAACTAAATTAATGCCCAATTAAAAACATCATGTCATGCATGCAGATTGTTATTTTTGGCTCACTCTTACACATGAACTACTGCTGCTGGCCCTGTATGTTAACTCATAAAATAAATTAGCTATACAACAGAGTAGAATTCAGTGAGAACACATTTAATGTTATTGTCCACATCTTGTGGACAATACTACCAAGAAGTTCCATAACCACCCTGTCAGTCAAACACCACCAAAACAAGGACAAGATAAGAAAATAATGACAAGATAACAGCACATCCTGAAAAAAAGATCTCACACAAGATACACACCCTACCCTAAGTGACGACGGAGGGATCAGGCTCACGTACGGTAACATAAACAACAGCTAATGGGATTTTCCTAAACGTTCCTTTCCCCCCGTGACAGCGATCCCATTCCTGAGAAGAGCCCGGGATCGATACAGAGACAGCATGTTTCAAGTCAGTGTCCACTTATCTATGAGGAAAGCAATACCCATAGATTATCTGTCTGTTCCCACTGACGAGTCATGAATAATTTCACAGTAACTTGAATGATATGGTTGCTTTTTTTGGTACAGATCCATCACATGGAAGGGTAGAAACCTACAGTAGTCAAATACTGTATAGTGTATTCTATACACTGTATAGGTAATGGTACTATGGAACTCGTCTATAGACCATTGGTTCCAAAACTGGGGTCTGGGGACCCCCAGGGGTCATTGAGGGAGTTCCAGGGGGTCCCCAGCTAAATGATAGTTTGGAACCAAATGGACCGTTATGGGTCTGTAACTCTGCGAGTGTACAAATGGAACCAAATGGACCTGTTAGAGTCCACTTGGTTCCATTTGTACACTCTCAGAGTTAAATTAGCATTGATTTTACAATATAAGTTTGGGTCCCAGAGATAGAAATGCCATTAAGTGGGGGGCTGTAGACTAATATGCATGTCAAACAGGGGGTTGAGAATCACCCGTTTACTTCACAATAGTTTTGAAATACACGTGCGTGCGTGCATGCAAGCGCCAAGCGCAGACTCTGCGCAGACTGTACGTGTGATAATAAGATGTGCACAACCACCATCAGTGGTGTGCAAACCCAGAATGTATAATAATAACGTGCATCCGTTAAAGTTGCTTCATAAAATAAGTTTATAAATAGCTGTATAGATTTTTAACGAATAGAGAAGTTCATTCAGTGTCTAACTCACCACCTCTCTCTCTCTCTCTCTCATATTTGACAAACACTTGTCTCACACACACGCACACTCTAGTGAATAACGTGTAGTTTTGTGCATGCTCCTCAGTGTCCGCCTCCTGTGGTCACGTAGCCAAAGAAATCATGTTATCTTTATGTGTGCGTTCGCCAAAAACATATACAATTACGCGTAGACGTCTAGTCGTGTTCCCATTGTGAGTCAATGGGAAAGTACACGACGCGATATGCGTTGATTGTGCTGCGCAGACATCAAAGCACACAGGTTGGTTAACTTACACGTAGCTGGTAATATTGACAGACACACAAACACGCACACACGCACACGCACACGCACACACACACACACACACACACACACACACACACACACACACACACACACACACACACACACACACACACACACACACACACGTGATAATAAGATGTGCACAACCACCATCAGTGGTGTGCACACAAACACACACACACCTCTCAATCAGAAAAATAAGACTGCAATTGCACATGCAGGTAATATGAGTTCTCATGCAAAAATATGGATGTAAGCACCTACACACAAAAACAAAATAAACATAAATCCATAACACCTACACACAAACACTTTCCATTAAAAAACATATTGACCAGAGTGTGTGTGTGTGTGTGTGTGTGTGTGTGTGTGTGTGTGTGTGTGTGTGTGTGTGTGTGTGTGTGTGTGTGTGCGTGGGTGCGTGCGTGCGTGGGTGCGCGTGGGTGCCGTTTATAATTTGGCATTCAACTCATTCCAAAATACTGGCCCACAGTATTTACATAATTGTCACCAGAGTATTGGTCACCTGAGATGAACTCAAATGTGGTTATTGTCATCAACTATGTAATTGTTTTTGTCCTTTTATGCACCAGCTCTTGACTTTGTCTTTCTGGACATTATGTGCAACATAAGAGGTATTATTACCCCCCCCCCCACCCCCCCACACGCACACACACGCACACACACGCACACACACACACACACACACACACACACATACACACCCCACACAGAAAGAACATAATAGAGAGAGAAGTCTGTGCTCACAGTCAACCATCATGTGACAGTTAACATACACTCTCTATCACAAACAGCCTAGGTCAGACCTTCACCATGTTCTGTTACAGATTGGAAAAACCAGTCAGATTGGAAAAGGAGTGCTCATTTTCTTCGTGTTCACCTCCCGCTTTCCCCCCCCCGTGATGATTTACGCTTCTTTCCCTGTCGGTACATACCTTGGCAGAGTCGACTGAAGGGGACTTCACAGTCGGCGCGCCTCCGTCAGTGAAACCGAGTGCACCTTTCTAAATCTGACTGGTTTTCCAAATGTACTGTGACACACGCACACATGCATATATATACACAGTATATATAGTATATACCGGCATATATATTTATATATATTTGCCCCCACCTTTCTTCCCTAAAAGAAACCAATATAGACTAATAGGACAAACATTTTGTTTTTATCACAGTCATTGGAGAACTGACATGTCTTATCTGTGTGATTGTAAAATCCACAGCATGTATTGCAGCAAAGACCCTGCCTGGCTGGTGGCATTGCCAGTGTGCTATAGCCATTCCCAGATGGCTATAGTAGCGTACTGTACAGTTACATGTTCAGCACATAGCCTACAGGCACAGAGTGTCCCCCTCGACTTGGCAGGAGAAGCTTGGCCTTATCGTCAGCGATACAGCCTCAACGAGATGGTGACTGCCCCAGGAACACACTAATCTAATATTGCACACATGTTATTGGCAAGCAAGGACATCTGAAGATGTCACACACTTTTGCTTAGGAGATAATGGCTTTATTGAACAGTGAGACACGACTCAACAAATGCAATGCAGCAACAGATGCACGCACGCACGCGCACGTGCACGAGCACACGCTCGCATGCACGAATGCACGCAAGCTTAATTAATGAATGACATCCAAAAGAAATCACGACCTCCAAATGGGCCCCGACTCAGTGTTTGGAAAACAGTGTTATAAAAATAAGCACATGGTAACAACAAAAGCAAAGTTTACACATCATACAGTCTCTCTCAGAGTAAATCGTAAGCATAGCATATAAGATTGAATGAACCTCTACAGCAAAATTGTGTATTTCTGGATGATCTCACACAGTGAGAAAAGTAAAGACACAATATAAGTTAAGAGTGTGTGATATGTCGAGGTGCAACATGTAAATCTGAGAACTGGGCGAAAGAGCAGCATCAACAAGCACGTCGTCTTACCGTTACACAGAGTATAGATCCAGCGAGGCAGACAGTAGTGCAGATAGGTTGGTCAACAAACCTGGCACTCATCAATTCACCTCCCCAGTAACAGTAACATCTTTTGAATTATCTCTCCACATCCCCCTCTCTGGCTCTGACTCCCTCTCTGACTCTCTCTCTTACTTCTCTCCTTGCTGTGTTCCACTCTGTTTTGCTACAGAGCACCTTCCTGCACTCTCTCTCTCTCTGTCTCTCTCTGTTTATTCTCTCTAGCTCCCTTCCTCCGACTCTTCCTCTCTTGGGTGTCTCATTCCCTCTCGCTGACACGTCATTATTTGGACATGGTCTTTTTCTCCCCGCCCCACACTCTTTGTAACACACCCTCAGCACACAGACCCCACCACCTGTCTCTTACATCCACTCCATCAGTTGCTCTGCACGCGCACGCACGCACGCACGCACACGCACACACACACACACACACACACACACACACACACACACACACACACACACACACACACACACACAATCTCTCTCTCTCTCTCTCCATTTGTCTATCAGTCATTGACAGAACGCAGACAACACAAACATGCACTCTCTTCCTATCACATCCACTGTATATATTTTGCACACACAATAATAATTGATTGATTGATTGATAAGTGTAATTATCTGAGAAGCTGAAGGCGTTATCATACAATGAACATGGCATGGACATGCTCAAACTGGTTTATGTGTGAGTGCATTATGTGATGAGATGGACGATAGGCAAGAAAACTGAGGTTATAATTTAACTCTATGGGTCCCATCACAAGGGACCTTATAGGATGTTTATCGGGTTACATGTTGATAACTGTTGAGTGTGAATGCATCTTTGAGATAATTATCTTTCTCTCCGTCTTTATCTTTCGCTCTCTAAATGACATTCTCTCTCTTACTGCATCTTTCCCCTCCCACCTATCCTGCCACTCTCGCGTGAAATCTGTCTGTAGAGTATAGACTATAGACAGAGCGGAAATGTCTCAAAATAAGTCCTCCCCTCAGAAAAGGGTCCTCGATGGACGAGATAAATGGCAATGTGAGATGGGACGCGCAGGGACGGGGGTTGAGGGGCGGTCTGAGCATGCAAGCTCCTTTGTCGTTCTACCTCCATACACCACAAAAGGCCCGAATGAGTGCTCAGCCGCACCCCCACCCCCCCTCCATGGCCATTACATAATTGTGCTTATCAGTGGGTGGGCAGTGTGGAGCGAGAGTCAAGGCAGCAGCTCTCGCTCAAACATACACAGCCACTCTATTCTCTTCTGCAGCATCTTTTTGAAGATGAGGGTGGTGGTGGCTTAAAAACCTTATATAACCTCCTTTCACTCACCCCCCCCCCCCCCTATCTCTCTCTCTCTCTCTCTCTCTCTCTCTCTCACACACACAGACACACACCCACACAAACAAACAAACAAACACATAATTACACGCACACACAAGGGTTTCAACAACATTTACGCTCCCAACTGCTGTCTGGTGCACATGCACAGATGGAACGACGATGATGGGAGGGGAAACTACTGTGTACTGCAATATTCTAGACACAAACACTCACGATTGCTATCATACACGCACACGCCCACTCAAACACGCGCAATGCTACCTTATTATAATCTATTGCAGTGGTTCCCAACCTTTTCTGGATCAAGGCCCTTTTCAAAAGCGTTTGTGGCCCATGTACAGTGATGTACGGTACATGACAGGTACTGGGAGTGTGTTGTGGAAGATTTTCAGAGAGAGAGAGAGAGAGAGAGAGAGAGAGAGAAAAAGTAAAGGCTATAGTTCAATATCCGCTTCATCCGCTTTCCCCCAGAATAGACAATAGATTGCCTTCAAATCATTTGGTTGGAGAGGTATTCAGAGTTAATGAGTAGGTATTTGCCATCTGAGCGATGTGATCTAGGGTGCTCGCGTTCCGTCATGGAATTAAACACATCTCATTTAATAGATGGAAATGTAATGGGATGGTGGCACAAAAGGCCAAATGGAGCAATGTTGTGTCAGGAAAAATGTCTCTCTTGTTACATACAATAACAAGACTCAGGGATTAAAGCAAAAAACAAAAATCCCAATTTAACTGAAAATGATTTGTGAAAATTGATTTGTGAAAACCTCACAACCTGGCATTGGTCTACTCCTGGCCTAGACAGGGATACATTGGTCTACTCCTGGCCTAGACAGGGATACATTGGTCTACTCCTGGCCTAGACAGGGATACATTGGTCTACTCCTGGCCTAGACAGGGATACATTGGTCTACTACTGGCCTAGACAGGGATACATTGGTCTACTACTGGCCTAGACAGGGATACATTGGTCTACTCCTGGCCTAGACAGGGATACATTGGTCTACTACTGGCCTAGACAGGGATACATTGGTCTACTCCTGGCCTAGACAGGGATACATTGGTCTACTACTGGCCTAGACAGGGATACATTGGTCTACTCCTGGCCTAGACAGGGATACACATCAGTGGAAGAGAAGAAGAAAATAAAATCTAACTAAAAGTTAAAACATGCGCACACCAATCGCACACCAATCTTTGAGGTGGTAAAATTATGTTTCTCTGAAGTTCTCAACTGCCTTCAGTGAATATGTGTGTGCCAATCCATGCTTCATTTTATAGAAGCCATTTTCTATTGCTAGTCTGGTCAATTCAAATACTTGATCATCCCAATACCTGGGATGTTTCTATTGATAACCTTGTCGATTAATCGAATAATAAAGAATCGAATAATCAAATTCCTTGATTCAAAGCTTGAAAAAAAACAACAACAGGAAAACAAATGAAATGACCCCACCCCACCTAGGGCAGGTGAGGGTGGTGGTGGTGGTGGGGGTCTGTGGTCTCAATTGTAGGAGGCCTCTTGTCAGCCACTTTCCAATTCTCGTCTCCATGACATAATTTATTCATGCGACTCTGCCGTGATAAATTATGCCCTCAGTGCTGACAAGAAGGTAGAGGAGGAGGGTTACACGACTCCATTTAATTTTTTACTTTCCCCAGCCGTCCTCCGGATTTTTATAAATTAAGGGGTGAATTACAACAAGGGCACACATAGACATTTAATACAATGTTTCCCATACCACAGATTTAATGTCTCGAGTACACTGACTGATATAAGAGGGGGGCTGCCATGGCGCTGACCTATAGTGCCAAAGAAGCACATAAAGTTTAAGAAATAGTGAATAGCCTACAAGCTCACAACGCGGCACCAAGTGACTCATTGTGAGCTTGTAGATCTGCTATTTTCTCTAGTTGGGTCCCGAAAACATTTGGGAACCACAGTAGAGATAGCAGCTGCATTCTTTACAGGAGTGATGCAGGGGAGCCAGGTTGGCAGATAACCAAGCATTCTTTACAGGAGTGATGCAGGGGAGCCAGGTTGGCCAATTACAATCATCATTGTATATTCAAATCAAATATTATATGAAGTTAATAAAATCTCCAATATGAAATATGTTATCGTAGTGAAGAAGACATTCACACTCTGGTTTCATCAGCCAAAGCCTGGCTATCTGTCTAAATGATGATGAACACAGAGGTGAGATCATAGAACATCTGATGTCATGGGCTCTTAATTGCAGTCTAAATCTCTCGGTCTGCAAGCGGGGGAGGGGCAGTGGGCTTGCTGAGTTATCTAAAGTGTCAAGGTGGGCGCTGAGGCGGGCGCCGGTGCGTGCAGCGGCATCAATATGCCATGCGTTTTGGGATGAATCCATCTCTGAGATGGCCGATGTGAATAAGCATCTCATTTCATCTTCAAGACCCCCCACGTCCTCTTCAAATGTAGGTATTAGTATTGATTCATGCCACGATCGCGGGGTATTTTTAGTAAAGGCCCTGGAGGTTATTCCATGTCAATAGCACCGGGCTCAGAATCATGCATAAATATGAGAGAGAGAGAGAGAGAGAGATTTTGTATTTGCTTTAACATGTTCTCTCTTATGCAGCCAGTCGTTCTTTCTTTCTTTCATCACACTGTTTTCCTTCTTTTCTATTACTTCCTTTTTATTTTTCCATCTCTCTCAGTCTCTCTCTCCATCTCAGCTCTATGTCAGGTTTATGACTGAAGTGCCTCTAATGGCTGGGTCTGTTTGCACAGCCACTAACTAACACAGACAACAGTCTCCATGTCAGCCAGCCTATATCCCTTACAGAGCACTTGGTGACTTTGGACCAGTGCCGTTGTGTGCTGCATCACTGCTCCAAGTGACAATATTATTTGTTTGGGGTGGAGCAATTAGTGCAATAGTGATGCACCGTCTGGGAACGGCAATGACTGCATGGTAGTTAATGGCGGTGATTTGCTATCCTGAAAGGCATTGATCTGCGGCGAGCAGGACACAGGGCTACAAGGCTGGTGAGAGAGCAAGAAATAAAGGTGGGAGAAAGAAAGAGAGAGAGAGAGAGATAGAGGAAGGGGATTGGTGAGAAATGGGATGAGGGAGAGATTGATAAGAGTAGAGGAGCAGAGAAGGAGAACTCAAAAGTATAGCAGGTCTATACAAGCTCAAACACAATACAAGCCGAAATTTAGAGCTTGCGAATATTCTACTTTTTATGCTTTTGTGTGAAACTGTAGTATGATCAAGTAGGGTATTAATTAAAGGAAAAACACAAAAAGGTAGTATATGGAGATATGAGGTTTCTGTGCAACGATATCATAAAAGAGGAATGGAGGGATATGAGAGGGGGAGTCCTAAGTGGCCACTAGCAGCCACCGGCCTACACTGTAGAAGTTTCATGGGAATCTGCCCATAGGGCTCTATTTCGTCCATGCTAAACCACTTTTCCCTAAACTTCTTTCTTTGAAATGTAGTGCAGTGAAAGTCAAGTACCGGGTATCCAGATACAAATACTCAAGCAAAGCGTAGCTACACAAAACATGTACTTAGTACTAATTACTTAAGTAAATAAATGGACAGACAGACAGACGGACTGAACAACCGACCCACATTGCCAGAGGAAACGGAAAGACACAGGACGGAGGGGGACAGATAGGCAGGTGAAAGTAAGAGGACAGTCAGAACTCAGTCAGTCAGTCAGTCAGTCAGTCAGTCAGTCACATACAGACAGACAGACAGACAGACAGACAGACAGACAGACAGACAGACAGACAGACAGACGGCTGGTTGCTAAGAAGCAGGGAGATATGACAGCTGAGAATGGTTGCCAGTTGACTGTTGAATATTATGTAATTAATGGGCCAATTAGAGTGCTGCCTCAGTGCGGCCTGTTTACAGGCCCATCTGTTCAGACGACAAACAGTGAAATCAATACGCCAGCGCTCTCCCTGTACTCCACGGCACCATAGACACACTGACACTCATTAAGTCATTACATTTCCGCAAACTGGGACTCATTCATAAGAGTCAAGAGTGGAGCGGTAAAAATAGATGAATCATACAGTTGAAGCAGTTCTTTTGACATTTATTTTCCTTGCAGTTACACAAATTCTCCTTGCAACTTTTGCAAAAATTCTGAAGGCAACTTAATGTAAATATTGCATAACTTTATCGTGTTTATTCAAACAGGACAGGTGCCATTAAAACACTGAATAATTTTGCTGATTCAAATCTGAAAAAGATGCAAATTGTCTGTCTAGATTAGAAATTGAAACCTAAAACACAAATCTAAAATCCATTTAAGAGTTTGCACGTGTATGGGATTGGTCATTTCTTGTAGTCTCAGTTTGGCATGTTGGAATGTCCAGTGCGTTTGGCACATTGAATGACTGGTACAATGAATGACATTTTGATAGTTAAGTCACACATTCAGCCTAAGGACAACAATTTGTAGACACACTGGCAGGAGTAAACTATAATGCAGAAAAGTCTTTGGAGTCGGACCATGCAGAGAGAGAAAGAGAGTGAGCGAGCGAGAGACAGAGACTGAGAGAGCAAGAGAGGGAGGGAGAGAGTGGCCGGGGGTGGTCAAATGATATTTAGTGGTCCGTTATGGTATTTTTCTTATTTTCTATTTCCATTGATCCATAACGTCAAATTGTTCCATTGATCTACACAATTGTCTGTTTGTCGATCCAGCATCCATCCATGCATCTGCCCATAACCCATTCTGAACGGGAACCCATTTTGGTGTTAGCATCATGTTATGCTTTAGCTATTGAAAAATAGCAGATCTACAAGCTCATAGCGCGCCACCGAGTGGCGCGCTACGAGCTTGTAGGTCTGCTATTTTTGAAAAATCGAAGAGCGACTGACATTTTTTTAGAATCTGATCTCAGGTCAGAATGGGTTAATCAGACCAGTGTGTGTCCAGTGGAAACCTCGTATGAATCTGATCTCAGGTCAGAATGGGATAATCATGAATAAGGCCTGACTCACACCTTTACAACAGACTGATGTATAGCTGATGCATGAGACTTATTTACTGATGCAAGCTCGCAATTCATTTCCAATGGGAGTCACATGGTTTGACACAACATTTGTGTTGTATGAGGGGGTGGGGGGCAGTCGAAACACAGCCGAAAGCCGTACAACACAAATGTTGTGTCAAACCATGTGACTTCCATTGGAAATGCATTGGGGCAAGATGTAAACAAACCCTTTCATACATCTAGCATGCATCAATGTTGTATGCTAGATGCGAAGGTGTGAGTCAGGGCAGGCCTTAGGCAGCTGAGAATAAACTAACAACCAACAAACTATAGAAGCTATCAATCTCATTCATATACTGTAATCTTGGATATGCTACTTATTCCAAATTATTTCACATGTGTGTGTGCCCAGTTATGGACTACATGCAGTTCAAAATTAAATAATTGGTTCATACAGGGCAGTAAAATACGTTATTGGGAGTCCATAAAGTTGCTCCTACATTGCAAACAACAGGAGCCAAGGGACTGAAACTGCAGCATAATCATTTGTGGAATAAAATGACAGAGAATAGAATTACCAGGAAAATATTTGATTGAGATACAACTGTAAATGGTGTATGGGCAAGAGAGATATAAGATATGTTTATAAGAATTGAGTTATACCATGTATTCCAAAATAATATTTCATATTGCAATTAACCAAAACTCAGAAACTTGGTCTATGCCTCCATGCTCCATTATCCAAAAGACAAAGATCATCCTGTGTCCAAGCAATGCAAACACAAGAAACATGATGCATCTCATGTAACAGCATCCTGGTAATAGAAATGTGCTCACAAATAATACAGAAACAAGCAGTGTGTGTGTGTGTGTGTGTGTGTGTGTGTGTGTGTGTGTGTGTGTGTGTGTGTGTGTACACAGGGTGGTTACAGTGAGACTGTAAGGCATCTTTCCGTTGACTCTGACTGCCTTTACAGCCCACTGTAGCAGAAAGGCCCTCTGGCCATGGACGTAGCCCACATACATGGCCATGGAAGTAGCCCACAATGATCCCTTTTCCCTCACACTCGGGTGGCCAAGAGCAACCAATGATCTCCATCCGAAGGAGAAAAAGAGGGGGGGTGGGGGTATACATGCAGCCAGCACAGCAGTGTGAGACAGGAGGAGAACGTGAAGGATGAGAGTGAAAGGGAGAAGAGGAAACAGAGGGGGAAGGGAGGGGGAGAAGTGTATGGAAACAGTGAGTGAACAGTGGTCACAACGCGCCGTGAGCCTCTGAGATGTAGCGGAGCAGAAGTTTCAAGTAAGAAAAATGGAAATTATTATTATTATTAAGTAAAGTAAAAGTATTTCAAATTGTACATTGTACAAGTACAGTGCTTGAGTAAACGTAGCCTACTACACATTTAAACCACTTGATGGGAGGGAGAAATGGAATGGAGAAAACAGAGTGGAGGAGGGGGGGTGCCATAGAGAGAGATGGGGTGCAGAAAGAGGGAGAGTGAATTGCATTATGCACTGTGTGGCCAATGAAATGACATTTTCTTGTTTCTCTGAAAGCACTGAGTTGTTCACTGCAGCCTAGCCCCAATTACTGTCGTCTGAGGACAGGATCTGTCTCCATCAAGCCTTTTTACTGCCATATGACATGAGGAAAACACAGACCATAGGGGTGGTGGTTTGGCTTTGTTCATTCCTCAGTTGATATTCAGTTTCATCTAGCTGATGGCTGCTTTATTGATGGGGGGCTGAAGTGTCGACATGGGTGGACCCATTAAGCCAGTGGCTCTCAACATTTTCTGGATCAGGGCCCACTTGAAAAGTGTTTGCGGACCACCCAGTATATCATTAAGTTACATATCCACAGTATCACAGGTTCCACTACAGAGCATTGTGGTAATTAGAGTCATCTGATGCCTTGCTCATTGCTGTTGAGAAAGTCACCTCATGACTTCAGGGCACGCCTACAAAGTATGATGTACAAAAATGAGCTTAGATGTTGAACTGCTATTGTCTGTATTTTTGAACATTTTGGAAAATACTGGAACCTTTTCATCCGACATGCTCAAAATAGTGACCAGGTTGTAAACGCTAAATGCCTGCTAAATTACTGCTAAATACCTAAATTGTAAATTGTAAAATGGTTTCTTCTCACACGCTCCTAAACTCCGCTGAATAAGAATCTCTGAATAAGTCAGCCACAACGCCCCCCAAAAAAGAAGCAAATACCTTTAAATGGCAACACGTCAAATCTCACGTGTAAAAATGGAACTGTGAGGGTTAAATGAACACTCAGGTTTGTATAGCGTAGCATTCTACAACAGCAGCACAGGGTATTTTATAGTTTCCCTACTACTACGCGTGCTTTTTCAGGTAAAGAATAAAGAAGCCCATCAGAGAGCCGAATGATACATAATGCATTATGGAGAGTGGCGCGTGGCTGGGCTCGGTCAGAGCCCGTCTGTCCTGCCATGCTATAAGACAGAGGTTAAACACAGCTCACCGCATCCCTGGGGTGAGCTGGTTAGTAGTAGTAGGAACACGTAGGGACAGCCCTGTCACAATGTCACATCCCACTACACTGGCTTGTGGCATCATTTCATTGATTTTCTGTCCGGATTTCTCTGACAGCCTACAAGTGTACAGTATATTGGTCCACAAGAGTTGTTCTTAAGTATTAATGCATTCATCGATAATCCACATCCCTACTTTGGACCGATCAATGGGCTCCCAACACTTTGCACAATTGATGCATTGAGCTTATAGATCTGCTATTTTCGGTCTGCAACACTGTCATATGACGGAGCATACATTATTAGTCATCAGTCTGATGCTGTTCGTTGAACTATAGTTCCGTCACAGTGTGGATGGATGACGGATGGATGGATGATGGATGATGGATGAATGTACAAATAAAAACAATTGAAAATAGGTGTAGGATAAAGAAAACTATTCACGCACTGTTTTATACCCCCCAAAACGGGGGTTGCAAATTACTATGAAAACCTGCAAAACCTGTCAGTCCGTCCGTCCGTCTGTCAATCCGTCACGCCTCCATATATGATTGTCAGTCCATCCCGCCTCGTGACACGTCACGCCACCATATATGGTCGTCAGTCCGTCACGCCTCGTGACACGCTCCATTATGGCCGTCTCCATATGAAGATCACAACACTGACCTCATCAAACCCTGGATAGCCATACATGGAGAAGACCTGCATCATCACCTAGATCTGCATATATCTAGGCCAGCAACTGACCTCAAACCAACCTGACCTGTTCTGACATTCCATATGTCGATCCTTCCACCCATCCTTCCTCTTCGATGTCTCACTTTATGCCTTTCCATTCAAACTCTAGATAGGCCTGCCCCTAAGTTATTAGTGCAGTCACGCCCGGCAGCCATTCTCAACAGGCCCGAAAATTAAGGCCCGGCCCTACCTGGGCCCTCATTAAACCCTGTACACTCAAGACACTGCCCCGCTGCCACCCTTAGATCTCCACATACGGGGGGGGCAAAGGGGGGGATTTAGCCCCCTCTGGTGGAGTTTTAGCCCACCCCCCGCCACCCCCTCTCTACGCCCGTCTTCTAAACAAGCCCAATTAACTGACTTCGATGTAAACCAAGATGCATTAACACAAGCCCAAAGATAAACACTTTGAAAGCTGGGAGTAAAACAGAGTTTCTATCAAAGTCCTTACACATTTGAATATATGGTAATGCAATTTAATAGTTCATAGTATTGATGTATGCATTTTGAGTTGTACTCAGTCTGGGGCTGGGGGAGGGAGTTGGGATGAGCTTGGGAAGTAGGGATGGGCACAAATTTATATTATTATTAGGCAGGTGGTCCGCAGACCCCAAGTGGTCTGTGATGCATGCCTTGGGTATGTATTCCTCGCTCGGACATCTCTCTCTCTCTCTCTCTCTCTCTCGTCCTCTCTCTCTCTCTCACGCACGCACACACACACACACACCAAGCCCCCAGAACGGCTATCAAACGTTGAAGCTGCCACTACCATAATGGAGGCGACATGAGGCTTTATTGGCATGAGAAAACGTGTTTACATTGCCAAAGCAAGCAAGCAACACACACTCAATAACTAACACTCAATGTGTCGCACACACGCACGTGCACGTGCATGCAAGTTGCAAGAACTTGCGACCTGTCAGCACTGCTGGACACACGCGCACACACGCACAAGTGTCTGTGTCCTTAGTGAATGATGTCCGGTCGTTGTTAGGACGTGAAGGTAGCGAGGTAGCGCAGTTGCACAGAATGCTGTGACGCATTAAATTAGTAATACAGCTTCCCAACATGCATTTCACTGCGTGACTCACGTGTCACGTGATCTCTGGTAGCCAATCGGAGGAATAAAATGGAGGTATACGGAAGAGGTATGACAGATATTATGAGTCATGACAGATAGACAGACAGACAGACAGACAGAAATGTAGAATTAATTGTAGGATTACACAACCCCTCATGAAACCTTTTCGGGGTTCATCGCATTCCTATAAGCCAAAAATGTGATGAGCAGCAGACTCAAAGAGTCTCAGATTAAGTCTCATATTGACTGATGACACAGCCATAGAATTATTGGCTTAAGAAAACGACAAAAAAAAAGAATCTGCACAAATTCAAGGCTGCATGCGGTGCGTAACTAAGTACGTTTTTGGGTGAATTACTACTTTAATGACTAAATACACTAAACACGTTGTTACACAACCTACAAAAGACAGACTCATGTGATTTTCTGACAAGCCACAGATGTGGCCACCATCCCAATTCATATAGTGTGGATGAAAACAACAGAAATTGGTTCTCTCTCTCCTTTTCTCTGAAGATATAATCCTTCAGCCTGGGTTCCAGCCTGAATCGCTGCGTTCCGTGATTCTGAATTGTCACTCGCTTGACAATTCAGAATCACGGAACGCAGCGATTCTAGCTGGAACCCAGGCTAAGATTCCTGAGCAAGTGCCTGGACTGCTCTCTTTAAGGGGGCTATTGTGTGGCTCGGCCAGAAGTTATTTTACTTAATGGTGGAACCCGCTGTGCTGTTAATTGGCTATTCTGCGTGGCAGGCTTCATTACACGGATGATTGAACAATAAATCCATGTGTTTTCTGAGGGGTGACACTGACATGAAGGTCCTCATTGAAGCCCAAACATCACAGACAAAGACAAGACAAGATGTGGAAAATGCAGGGAAAAACAGGAATTGGCCTGTTATAGCGCCACCGTGAGGCTGATTTGGAAAGAAAAAAAGTCGCATGTCATCCTCGGCTTAGTGGAAAAGTGCGTGTATACACATTGTGCAATTTCCGTGAAATTGCACAATGCGTTTGTGATTTGTGGCAATTTGTTTGTTCACCCACGGACACATGGATGGACGGAGTGCAAAACATAACTCTCTCCCATGCCTTCGGCCTGGTGGAGACAGTAAGTTGTGTATGTGGTAATGTAATGTGGTCCGTCCATGAATCAAGTATTGGATACAGGATAGGTGGGCACTAGGGAACCATCATTACTGTACATTAGTGACAATACATTTTGACTTTCTTTATCTTCTTTGGAACGGACCACTCCTTCAAACTTTGAATCAGGATGGAATATGAGAAACCGGAACTTGATCACATGATTATAGAGATACGGTCCCTTCAGACAGACAGACAGAAACACGGACGGACAGATGGGCAGAAAAAAGCTTTGGCAATTGGCACAGTTTCCATTCCCTGAGTATACATAGTGCAACAGTAACTTGGCAAGTTGGCCTGTACCATTTGTCTTCCTCTCACTTATGGATTAGAGCTGAGAATCTCGGCCTTGCCATTATCTTCATCACTGTTGAAGAAGCACTGAGCAACAATGCCTGGCGCCAGGTTGTCCTGACAACAGGCTGTTTCTGTATACGACAGTAGGGCCACTCTGCTGCTGCTGTATCTGCACTGCCACCTGTATGTGTTACACTGATATATGCTGCAAATTATGCTAAATTAGACCATATGCACAAAGATCTATGTTATACATCTGTTGCTATTATATAGCTGCACCTCATGTTCTGTTACAATATCTGCTGCTATTTTCTGCCTCATTCCATTGCCATTTATTCTAACCATGCACGTTATCTATCAATCATATGAAAATGTATAATTTTACTTTACAATCGGGAATGTTCGGGATGTCTGATCTGTTTTCCCTGTTCTTTCTATCTATATCTTCTCTTTCCTGAAAACTACAAATGATAAGAGCTTACACGAAAACATTATGTCCCCCACGTCACAACCTGTGACTGACGAGACAATACATTTGAAGTGTAAGCTCAAAAGGTGATGATGCAGTTTCTTAGGAATAAAGTTGCTAGAAGTTGTCTTGGTGAGCTCAGGGTACAAACGTGACAGGCAACAAGGACGGATAAACGTGCCAGGCAACAAAGACGAATAACGCTGAATTACTTATATATATTTTGGAATGTTTTGCTGTTGTTCTTCGCATCTCTCTCTACATTTCAACATCCATCTCTCTGGCTCTCGTTCTTCTCTCTCCTCCCTCTCCCTCGGGTCATATTCAGGCCATGTGGCATGCTTCCAGACACTACCAGCTTGTAATAGCGGTAGAAAAGGGAACTCACCCCAGAGAGAGAGGCAGCTCAGAAAGATCCTCAACAACTTCAATAGCAGCGAGCAAACAACAGCGTAGTAAGCACTTCCAATCTGGTCACCCTATTTTGGGCATGTCATCATAGGTGAATGTCTTCCTCTTATTTAGATGCTCACAACGCGTCACAAATCACAATAATGCGCACTGAGAAGCGTGTATTTATATACAAACTATAGGGCTCAAGTCAACACAGATCAATTAGTCCTTGGGCCTAATGAGATATCGGTACCACTTAGATATGTGTGGTATCATTTTGTTCCTCTGACATCCAGGAGTGAGAAAATGTGTGGTAGCAGTTTCAGAAGGGCAGCTGAATACCATTTTAGTGGTATACTGTGATTATGCAAAACCACATAATTTATTGTTGTCTAAACTCCAAGATTATTCACTTTATGCACATTTCTGATGTTTGTTCCATGGATGGACATGACCAATATAACAACACAGACATGCTGAATTATACTTCTGGTAGTCATACCGGGAAAATACACATTGGCTGCCTCTCTGTATACAGGTACATCTTAAAACTTCATAGAATCATGAGTGATACCTCTTTTTTTTTGTTTATGAGGATGTAGAAACCATTTAGACAAAACAGGAAAGGGCGCAAACCAGTGTTGGTGAGGCGCTGTATATTTATTATTACCCAACGTTTCGACCTAAAGTAGGAGGTCTTCTTCAGGGAATAACAAACCATTTAGACATTACTTTGAAGAGTCAGGAACTATCAAACTCAAGGTCGTACCCCAGCACACAACTCAACTCAGGAAAACATGTAATAAACATACATGTAAATGAGGATCACACAACTAGATTTAACTTAGAGATAACACACACACACACGCTGTATTATGTTACTTCTGGAGATACTGATGTAATGGTTCTCTATTTAGCCTTCAAAAAACACATCCCTTATCCTATCTATCAGAAGTGCAGGTACACTAAACCGCACACGGTTTGTGGGCGCTTTGGGAGAAAACCTCTGTGATATGGTCACGCTACACCCATTTACAGGATGTGACACTGTGAGTGCCTTTGCTGGTCGTGGAAAACTCAATGCACTGAGATTATTGAAGAAAAACCCAGAATTTCAGGAAACATTCAAACAACTTGGCCAGACTTGGGATGTTTCAACAGAGCTCTTTGATCAACTGCAGCAGTTCACTTGTAGCTGGAACCTGTCTGGGACCACCTCCCGTGACGTGAACCAGATCCGCTACCAGATTTTCTGTGCCAGGAGAGGGGAGGCTGATTCCAGTCAACTCCCACCATGTAGAGAATTAATCCATGCCCTCCGTGCCAATTACCAGACTAGAATATGGAGATGCTCTCTGCAGACTCGCCCATCTGCACCACATCCCATACAGAGTGGATGGACAACTGTTGATGGTGGACAGTTAGCAATTCACTGGATGTGCACAGCCTTGAGTTTTTGGCTTGTAAATGTGCACATCTATGCAAGCTTCCTAACTGCAGTTGTCTCAGCAATGGGTTGAAATGTACAGACCACTGCAAACTCCAGAGCTGTACAAACCAAGCACCTGAGGAAGATTCAATGCCTACAGTTGAACAGGACAGGAAGAGGTGCATAATTCAATATGAACTAACTGTTTCTGTAGAACAATGTTTATTTGCTACACATCTTTGAGTGGTGCAACCACTCCAAGGAACAGCAATGTCCGTCTTAACCTATGTGACTATGTTACTATGAGTACCAGTAGGGTACTAGTGGCGCTGTTGTGCCAGAAACAGAGAGAGAGAGCTGTTGCCTGCTAATGAGAGAGAGAGAGATAGTGCTGCACTGTTGCCTGCTAATGAGAGAGAGAGGGGGGGGGCAGACAGGGGGAGAGGGGAGTTGCACCACTCAGTTCACACGGGTGCGATTGTATTTTATACGTATTATTGAGATCACGGTCAACATAAAAGTCAAGACCAAGATATGCCAGTTTCTATAATTTGATAGCAGAATCATCCAAATCGTCCCATTAGTTGCCAAGTTATGCCATTCACTATATGTACCAATTTCTTTCATCATATATATATATATATATATATATATATATATAAGGGCTGAAACAAGCAATCAGCCAGACATGTAGCAATACAAAAAATCATATGCAACCTTTGTCCCTTTTATTACCGATATCCCAGAAATGGGCCTCTAGCCCAAGGACTAAATAATATGCCAGCAGAGCTGCTCAAGCCAACTGGCAGATGAACTCGGCTGTACTGAATAGACGTTGAACTGCGTGGGTGTGAAATGTGGCATGGATGAAAGGGAGCGTTATGTGCTCAGTCAACTCTGCTTTGATGAATTCGATTTGGAGATCTGATGTGTCTGTCTGCGTGTGTCTGTGTGTGTGTGTGTGTGTGTGTGTGTGTGTGTGGGGGGGGGGGGTTATCACTTGGCTCGTCATCTGGCCACAGTAATAAGGAAGGTGGGCAGAGGTTCAGAGGTCTAGCGCTAGGTGGTCAGCTGGAATGCATTCTCCAGCAATGCCTCCACTCTCGTCTTCCTCTGCCTCTTAATTATCTTCTGTCATGTGCTCAACATCCGGCGCAAGAGTATGTGTTTCCCCCCATACTGTATGTGATTCTATCTTTCTATTCGCTATATTCGTGTATATGTTGGTCTTTGTCTGGGTTAGGTGTATTTGACTCACTCTGTGCTAGCTGAGATTCTGGATGCGACAGGTTTTCTCCACACTTGATGCACATCGGTTTCTACTTTCTACACTAGTAAAGTCCTCAGTGTAAATGTAACTCCTGGCTACTGTAGCATTCCCTGTGAGTGTGACATACAAATGTCATGTCTATAGGGGGTGTACCTGTTCACCAGGCTGCCTATATACTGTACGTATGCACCACATGGCACTGGGACCATTGTTTCCCAAAGATACTTACTTAATTACTGTAGCTTTAACGTACAGTATTGTAAGACAGGACTGTACAAAGCAATTAATGCTGCTGATGCAAAGGGAAAAATGTATACGTATGTAGACTCTCAAAATAATGAATAAATAAAGTCATGGTCATTAGCCAACACGTCTAGCTGGGTTCACAACACCAGGCAAGTAGCTAAACAAAATCAACAGGGAAAGAGGTAGCCATTCTTTGGTCGGAAAGGTGGAGGTATAGCTTGCGGACCATCAAAAGTATTTGTATGACATCACACATCTCAACTGCATTTAAAAAATTCCACAAGAGAGCTTTCCACCTCACACATGGAGGCCAAAGCGTGTTGCTCCTGCATTGTACCACATGCCCCACCACACTGACTTGAAGTGACTTCCCATCTCTCTTGGAGGGTTTTTGCCACACCAAGCAGCACCAACGTTCAGCCGGCATTGGCTGCCGAGGTGCTGCTTTGCTAAGTGCAGTGTGAGACCACTTGCAGCCATGAAATTCCCATGTCCTGTGTAGAGTTGTTTAGCGTGGCCCCTGGGTTACAGCTATAATTGATATGGTTAATCTGGCATCATCAACCAGTAGCAATTGGACTGTGGCTGGTTACTATATGGTGCCCACCATAGCATCGTGTTTATGTGCACTTGTTTTGAGACCTGTCACATTTTCACGAGTTATTAGTGCTTGTATACTCCCACGTGCTTATTTGCATCTTGTGCTCTGTTGTGCATGTGTGTTATTGTTTGCATACATAACATACATAACATAAGATGCACGTGCACCAGTGCCGTGCGGCATTCCATGCACTGCATGCACACATGAGAATCATGGCTGAAAGAGTGTGTGTGTGTGCGTGTGCGTGTGCGTGTGCGTGTGCGTGTGCGTGTGCGTGTGCGTGTGCGTGTGTGTGTGTGTGTGTGTGTGTGTGTGTGTGTGTGTGTGTGTGTGCGTGGCGTGCGTCACCATGTGCGCTTGCGTGTTTACGTAGCCCCAAGACCCTAATGTGCCGCTGCGTTGAGCACATCTGCTGATGGTTAAGGCCCGTTCCAGCTGAGCTGGTCTGTGGAGAATAGATAAGGCCATGGCTGAGCCTCCTCAGAGCAACAGTGTGAGGTTCACTCTGCCTTTATCTGCATAGCATTTTAAACTAGATTAAAAGGTTCCATCCAGGCCCTATCAGCTTCTCTCCCTGACAACAACAGCCCTGCTGGATTACTGCGTAGGTGACGGCCAAAACTGATTCACAGCTGACACTAGACACTATAATGCTCTTTCAGTCTGTCAATATCTAGTGTATCCTCCAAGTGTCACCCACTGTCAAGTTACACCAGGATGCTGGAAAAACAGGAAACAAGGAATGACTGAAATAGAGTGGTATCCAATGCAGAAGTCAGAGAAATTAAGACTGCCCATGTCACTGCTTCTCAAAGTGGGGTATGGGGTCCTTGAAGAGGTCCCCTGCAGCTAATAGTAAGGAAACAAATAGACCTTCCGAAATGATTGATAGTAAGGAATCAAATAGACCTTACGGGTCTGTAACTCTGTAATAATGTACACATGGAACAGAATGGACCTGTTACAGTCCATTACACGCTCAGTCCAGTTAAGGTTGATGCTTTTACAGTGTAGATTGGGGTCCCAGAGATAAATAAAAACTCACACTCGTGTGAAGTGAGGCACGACTGGTAATGTTTGTTTAAAGTGTAAACATACATTAAAGGTCCATAGACTTGGCTGCCACATGAGTCGACGTCACATTTAGTGCGCTAAATAAACATTAAAAGACCATAGACGTGGCTGCTACTCTGTTTAATGTGCTCTAAACAAACGTTAAAAGTCTATAGACTTGGCTGACATATGACGTAATTCCAAGAGCCAGACGTTAGAGCGCCCCTCAAAAAGAAAGAAAATATATCAAATGGAGGTTAATGGCCTAATAATGCATGTTCATTTGTATGTTTAGTACTAACATACCACAACGAAGATCACTTAGAACCTTGAGTGTGTAAATGGTTCCATTTGTATGATTTGTACACTCAGAGAGTTTTACTATGCAGTAGTAATGATTCCTGTGTTTCTGATTGGTTTCTGATTGGCCTACCGACACTGCCGGCCTTACCAGACTCATGGCTCTGACCAGACTTTCCGCCGAGGTCATAGCTATATGCTGGATAGTCTGCTGTTACTCCGTGGTGGGAAATAAATTAATAATACAAGTACGACAAGAGAATGACAGCTTGGCACGCACGACAGTAACTTTTATGTTTTGTAGAAGAGGCAAGCTAATATATTGTTTATTCCGTGTACAGTGTCAACTTGAAACATTATTGTACTGTAAAAAGATCTCTTTTCCCTTGATCTTTATCTTTTTTAGTATAATAGTATTAGTTTACTATAATGAGATTAATATACGATAATCAACACTAACACTTTAATTTAGAACACACCCAAATCAAACAAAATACAAATATGTGTTCAATCAATTATTCAATCAAAGCAAATGGCATAAACAATATTAGTTTGTCTCTTCTAATCTAAAATCAGACCCGTCTGAAGTGAGTGGTGCTACAGTACTGTACTGTACTGTACTGTACTGTACTGTACTGTACTGTACTGTACTGTACTGTACAAGCCCTCCTCCCGGGCCTGTGCGTGTCTGTGTGTTAGGCTGTGCAACAGTGACACTTGGTGGTGAACAAAGGCTATAACGCTATTTTTGTGCTCGGACACATTTCCGTGCTCGGACACAGGGACACACACACATAGCTGTCTATGTACTGTACTGTACAAGGCAAGCCCTCCTCCCTGGCCTGTGTGTGTCTGTGTGTTAGGCTGTGCAACAGTGACACTGACACTTGGTGGTGAACAAAAGCTATAAAGCTATTTTCGTGCTCGGACACAGGGACACACTGTCTATAGCTGTCTATAGGAGTGGTTGCACCACTCAAATATAAAAGTTACAAATTACTGTCGCACTTGCCAAGCTGCCATTCTCTCTTGTACTTAACATTGATTTTACAATATTAAATTGGTGTCCCAGATATAGAAATACCATTAAATGGGGGTCTGTATACTAATATGCATGTCAAACTGGGGGTCCTTGAAATTAAACGGGTTGAGAATCACTGCTAGAGCCGCAAAAATCTTCTCTTATGGGGGTCCCTGGCATATCTCTTCAAATGGGGGTCTGCGGGCTAATTCTTATCAAACCCTGCCATGAGAATGGACTGTAAATCAACAAACATAATATAGACGGATAAAAAAGTCATAACAACTTGATGAGGATATTTCTGGAGATCCACGAATACATAATGCATGGTTGGCCAAATTCCCTCCGGTGTATGCTGTTCCCTGATGAGAAGTCAAAGAAACACACCCATATATCACAGTAGTATATACAGTATACACAATATGAAAGTACACAGGCACCCCACTTTGAGACCCCCCACAATATAGGCTGCGCTTCATGGCATCCGTTTGAATGGCGACAGTAGACTATGCTTTGTGCATCTTTCTCACGTACGCAATCACGCACGCACACACACACACACACACACACACACACACACACACACACACACACACACACACACACACACACACACACACACACACACACACACACACACACACACACACACACACACACACACACACACACACACACACACACACACACACACACACACACACACACACACACACACACACACACACACACACACACACACACACACACAGCAGATCTACAATCACACACGAGCCTTGACGAATTATGGGCTTGTATATTGTACGGAGCATGATACCAACACGCAACTAAGTATAAGTATTAGCCTGCCCCAGCCTGTGTGATTTCTGGTCTAGAGGGGCGGGTTGCCGGAGAAAACAGCCGGTGGATCTAATTGGTCCAGCCATCTGAGCGCCTGAATCTTTTTCTAATGGTAACCGTATATCTCTACAAATATTTTTTCAACCATCTTTTGTGAAATGGTCCTCGTGTCTATTTCTCATATTCTACTATACTTGTGGGGAGTGGGGACATGTGATCCTCACAAGTATAGCAACACACACACACACACACACACACACCTGTCATTCTCTGCAAACTACTGAAGGAGTCATTCATCATCGTCACTAACTGGCAGATGGCAGTGTGTATATACAGTATGTGAGGGTCTCTCTCCCTCTCTCTCATCCCCAGACAATACCACTGCTTCATAGTCATTTCAGTATAGATTACACAGACACTGGGACATTTGTCATGCATTTGAATTTAACTTGGACATATTGCGCAGAGAACAGAGGTACACGGACACAGCAACAATTCCGGGTTAAATTACCAATCCAGATTTGACTGTGCAATTGTAGGGCTCCCAGTCATTGTGGGTAGAAATAGTTTAAAACTGCCACTGAGAGAGACTCAACACATAATATTATTATTAGTTTCAATGAGCCGCTGATAAGTTCACAGGTCACACTAAATGACTGAACACACGTTTCTGTTCACCATGTCAGTTTTCCTTATGCAGTATAGGAGCTTGGGGTGAGAATATTAACTTTCTAAAATGAGTCACATTATTGATAGGCCTACGTCTAAGCCTATAGGTCTACTCTACTCTTGCTTCTGTGAGCACCCCAGACAGTTTTTAAGTTGTTTGATTCAGCAATAGTATTTAGATATTTGACATAGGCCTATACACAAAACACATTGTAACTTCAAACTCCATTTAATCATGATAGATTCATCGAAAACACCCGTCCTTGGTTCTGGTGACTGATATTGGCCTTCTAATGGGTGAGGGGCCCCTGTATTTTCACTTCTAATAGGTGAGGGCTGAGGGGCCCCTGTATTTATTTAGCTTTTTAGTTTAAAATAAATACATACATACATACATACATACATACATAAAAGCCAGTGAATAGACTATACTAAACTATCTTTCTCACTTACGCAATCTCACACACACACACACACACACACACACACACACACACACTTCAGACTTAGGGACCTGGCCAAACCCATACTTAATTATATATAGGCTATAGTGCTTTCTTGGGTTCAATCATTTTAGTTTTAGCATTGCATTTGTATTAAACTATACTCCTCCGAGCTGTTCTGTAACTTCTGTTCATAAAGTATACAGGCTATTCAATCAATCGCGCGCACACACACGATGGTCTCTACTCAGCTCTGTGGGCGACAGTAGGTTGCATTCATTCATTGTGCATCTTTACGCAAGCACGCGCACGCAACACACGCACGTTATCTCAGACACTGCCGATGGTGTCTGACAAGCTCTCTCACACACGCACACGCACACACACACGCACACACACACAGTAGGATTACATAAAGCTAATCAATGCACTATAATGGGCTATACATATTTCCAGTCATTCACCAATTAATCACCATCAGACAAGGAATAAAACAAAACTAAAAATTATGAATGACGTTTTGCCCATCAGCGACCGGCCGTGCGGCTATAGCAGATCGATCTATCAATGCATGTATAAATATTCATTGAAAGCATTCGAGTCGAGTGCTTTCTGTGAATGGTTTGTAAACAAAGCAAAGAGCCTGTCCAGAGGAGCTGCCACATCCTCGTACCTCTCGTATGGCTATGACGAGATGTAGCCCATGGACTGGAGGCTCACCTGCTGCATATTAATACTATACGGCTAATAATGCAATCCTTCCATCTCTCCTGAGCTCTGCCTCTTCACCTCTCTCCCTCTCTCTCTTCACGCACACCAGGCAGCCAGCAGCTCTAATTGAAGACGCCAGAAAGGCGTCACCACCAGCACTTAACAGCAACAACAGCAACATTCCCAACACCTGTGCCCCACCACACTACTATTGACAGTTCACGGAATACAAAACGAACAGAGCATGGTAATTTTGACCAACCTTATGCGTCTGAAGTAACTGAGGAGGCGATGAAATGACTCGCGAACAACAGTCTGCACGTTGATGCTCACTCCCTCTCGCTCTCTCTCCTATTCTGATTCTGGCACACCGGTAGTGTAGTGTCTCATCATAGATCCCAGAGCCATTGGACTCTGGTAGATCCCATTGCCCAGAGCGACAGATGCGCGGTTGTTGGCTAATTAGTTGCCAGGCAACTGCTCAAGAGAGCCTCATGTTTTCTGCACACTGATATAACTCAATATTCTACACACACTACTACAACACATTTTGTTTGTTTCAATTGTTTGTGTTTCTTTTATCTATGTTTGTTGATTTACAGTCCATTCTCAGATTGCATGGCATGGTTTGATAAAAAAAAAGTGTTGTGTTTTTTCCAAGTGTGTTCCTTTCTTTGTTTCCTTCCTGTTTTTTGGATCAAATTGAAATTTGATCCATACAGTCCAGATGGCTGGGGCAGTGGGGATTGGACCAATGAACCGTTACATAACAAAAACAATGCTTTAACAGAGCTTTAATTGAACAAAAACATTTTTTATATGGTAAATTGTTATGGTTATAGATGGATGTTCTATAACATCCATAATGTTCTTAATGGTCCATTAAGTTACCTCACCGGGTAATTTAATATGTCAGAAGCATAGTGATGCTGCTTCACTGTGGAGATAAGTATGAGGAAGAATGAATGAATATGCTTAGATAAATTCACATATATTATTAATTTTCTCCGCATATACTGTTCTTTGTAGACAACTTTGGAAATTGTGCTTTTAGATTGCTGTTGTGTATTGTATTATATATTTAACATTATTATTATTTTTTTTATTATCACCATTATTGCTCGGCTGCTCAATAGTCAATAGCATGCTGGAGTTTTACAAAAGTGGGTGTCATGTAGCTGTGGGCTGTTGATGTGAAGTGCAGTGTAGCACTAATGCACCCATTGTTAAGGTGTCATTAGCAACCTCATTTATCACTGAGTAACCACACAGACAGCAACACACACACACACACACACAGACACAGACACACACACACACACTCGCGTGCGCGTGTGCGTGCGCACGCCACACACACACAAACAAAGGTATACATGGATGTGCACACATACTGGCACACTTGCGCGCACAATCACACATGCACACAGCCTGAGCAAACACATGGGACAGGTGTTGCGTTTGCTCTTACATAATACTATGCTGCTGTACAAACCTTTACAAAATAATACAACACAACATTATCAGACCTCCTTTGGACTTTTATCAAGCCATGAATTAAGTTATTTATTCAGATTTATTGGGATGTAGGGTAGCAGTGGCAGGGGGATATGCTGTACATTCCAGAATTCCAAGGGCTTGCCTATACCTATACTGTATGTGTATATGTCTGTCAGCTCAATATAAAATGTAAAATCTGATACAACTCTTGGATGAGATACAATGGTTTTAACATCACCACACCACACACATTTCAATGAACCATCCATCCATGGGACAGGAAAAGGTTATACTCTCGCTATCTCTCACACACACACACACACACTGTGACACACACACACTGTGACACACACACACACACACACACACACACACACACACACACACACACACACACACACACACACACACACACACACACACACACACACACACACACGCACACAGCTATGTATGTGGGTAGAAAGCCCAGCTACTACTGGGTAGTAGGGCTTTCACTTCTAGTGATTTTTGAGTGGTGCAACCCTTACGGAGTTATGTGTGTGGGTGGCTGGGTGTACGGAGTTATGTGTGTGGGTGGGTGGCTGGGTGTATTGAGTTATGTGTGTGGGTGGGTGTACGGAGTTATGTGTGTGGGTGGGTGGCTGGGTGTACAGAGTTATGTGTGTGAAATTATTTTCTCTCTGTGCTCTATTTATGTGACTATTTTACCATTTTTGTTTGACTATGGAGCTCATGCTTACTCTGCTAATTCTGATCTCACTCTGGTTAAGTCAGCTAAAATGCCTTAAAGGACCTATAACATAAAATTCTACTTTTTCAATTTCTTTTCTGTTTTTGGGGCTCCCATGTGTGTTTTCTATTCCCACAAATAACCAATTTTGAACAATCAGGCCTTCATGTCATATGGGTGTTTTAATGGAAATTGCTCTCAGAAACAGCTCGACTGATTTTGGCCTCATCGTGATGTCATCAATGTCATCCTACTTTGTATAATTCCTCATTTTCTTCAGTCTTCAGTTGCAAATTTGCATTTCCACTTTGTTTACAATGTCCACCATTGTTGATTTTCCAAGCTGGCATGGAATGGAAACAAGCCTGGTTTTATCTAGCATGAGTATTATAATGACTCAAATATTAAATAATCTTCATATCAGCACCCTCTCCACCTCAGGACAGTGTGGTACTGCAGCTAAAACTGCTTTCAAAGTCCAGAAAGAAATGCCAAGGCCTGGTTATATCAGAGTGGTGATTGAGGCTCAAACCATTAGAAATAACTTTGAGGGACATAGTCATAGACAATATGATTATTAAATATTAAAAGCAGTTTTAAAATGCATGTTATTTGCGCTTTAAGTGTGTACCATGGGCCATATGGCCACCCGGAATCACTGTGGATTTGGTCCAGGAGCCTGGAAAGCACAATCAAGATAAATAAATAACTCTATTAGGAATACATAAAATAAATATTTCCTCATAAAAGTGTATTTCAGAAAAACCTCTTGTGTTTTGAACCACAATTGCTTGAAATCTGGTCTGGGTAACGAGGTTTAAAAAAATATATTTGTGACATCAGTTTTCAGGACAAAATGCTAGATATTGTAATTCATGCCATGACATGAAGGACGAGTGTGTTGAGCATGGTGAGTGTTAGCTTAGTGTAGAATCTAGAATAAATATATTACATTTAAATATAATAACAGTAAGTATAGGAGGGCGTGTTACAATGTGAAATTAATATTTCCCCTATTCTAAGATGAAAACGAATTGGTCAAGTCATTTGTCATAAGTGCCGTCATAATGTCTGTCAAGGTCCAAGCCAGCTCCCCCAAGAGTAATGGGACAGTGAAGTGTAAGGAAATTGTACAGCATATTCATATTGTGTACAGTATGTTTGAGATTTGACATGCTTCAACCCAGCTGTAAACCATGTCAAACACTGAAGGCATCAAGATTCAATTGCATTAAGTCAAGATAGCTCTAAATAACAGAATCTTGCTAGACAACATGCAAACTAATGTGATTTGGACCAATCATTTTCCAGTGTGCTGCCTAGTCTTTTCCTGGACTCGTTTGGGAGGGGCAGATTTAGCAGACGGCAGCCGCTGCCCTTTTTATGGTTAGCTCTTGTTGGATTTGATTAGCGTCTATAGCCTGGGCTGCTCCTGATGCTACAGATGCTTTGTGTCATAATCTGTTGGCTATATATGAGGTTAACCGTGACAGAAATCAAATTAATTGTTTGTTTCCTACAGTATCAATATGGTTTCTGCCATCTTTTTCAACAAACCATCTAAAAAAAGAAACAAGTAAAAGCACTAACTGCAGCTGAATGGGTCAAATGGCACACTGAAAGAATAATTCAATCATAGTGAATTATTCGTGGAGAGAAAATATTACTTTCTGAATGGTTTCGTGGCATCAGCTTACATGTGTATATCCCACACGGTAGTGGCAAACATAAATGTTAGGTCCACACTCCTGTTCTCAAAGAGATGTGTGGTTTACTATTATTGTAGATTGTTAAACTGTTTATTAGCCCATGAAGTGATATTGTAAATACACACTACAACTATAGTACTTCATGAAACCTTCAGTCATACAAAATGTCACACAAGCTTAGGGTGTAAGAAGAAGTTTCCAGGCTATTTTACTTCATTAATAATTGAAGAGTTAATTATTGGAAGATATATAGCGCCTGCAAATAGTATTTCACAGGAAAATGGCATCAATCATAAAGATTAAAGGAGTGGCAATGAATTTATATTAATGTGTAATTTTTCACATTTGATCTATTATCTCCTCGACCCAAAAAATGAATTGAGTACCGCAGTAATTAAAGGATCCCCGTCAGCAAATGTAATTTTGGTCCGCAAATTACAAATGATAGGACAAAACTGCTGAATCATACGAGAGGGAAAACAGACTCACAACTCTTATGGAGATCTGGTTACATGCGGCTGTTTGCCCATGACATGCATCCTATTGTATTTCTAAAATGGTCTTTGTCTGTGCCACCTGGCGTGTTCTCTGTCCTCTCCCTCCCTCTGCCCCTTCCGTTTCTCTTCATCCATTTAAATGGTAAATGGTGCATTTATATAGCGTCTTTATCCAAGGCGCTTTACATAGATTGTGCTTTACATTCACGCATTCACACACACATTACACCGATGTCAGCGGAAACCATGCAGGGCACCAACCAGCACATCAGGAGCAATTAGGGGTTCAGTGTCTTGCTCAAGGACACTTCGACACTAACTCTGGGGGAGCCCGGGTTCCAACTGGCAACCATTTCTCCTCATCTTTTCCTATCCTTTCCTATCCTTTCCTGTATCTTTTTCTTCGAAACTCTCTTTCCATCAGTGATGGAAAGTAACTACCGGTAAGTAGATTTACTCAAGTACTGCACTATATAATGTTGAGGTATTTTTTACTTTACTGTAATATTCCCGATTTTCAAAACTTTTACTTCTACCCCACTACAATTATTTGAAAACGTATATATACCATTATACATTTGGGCGATTTGAAAATAGCCGATCTACAAGCTACGAGCTTCTATACCTGTTATTTTCTCTCATTGTGCCATTCTGCACTTTTACTTTTAGTACTTTAGGAACATTTTGATACCAATACCTTTGTACTTTATTTGCTCAAGTACATTTTGAATTCCGGACTTTTCACTTACAGAGTAGTAACAGAGTATCTCTACATTGAAGCATTGATAATAATAAATGTGAGCACCTTTTCCACTTCATGCCATTACTCTCGGTCTCAATAACTCCTTTTTCTTCTTGTTTTGACCCAATTCACCTTTTTTTACCAGTTGCTTGAAAAGCACTGGTCAATGAATAGCCAAGAAAACTCCGGAGCACACCCGCTGATTTAACAGTAACACATTCGGACCCCCACGCAGCCTACCGCGGACCCCCGTTGGACCCGGCGATCCGCGGACCCCAGCTGTGCGTGAGGTGCGTCATGTGCACGTCATCACGTGCACACCGGATTAGATCAATAAAGAAAAATAAATTGTATAAAATAATTACATTTCGTAGCACAATTCTGGAGATAAGGCAATTCTGGCAATAATTATAAGGCAAATATAAGGCACCCACACCCACCCACACAATAAGGCAATTCTGGAGATAAGGCAGATAAGGCAGCCACTGGTAATTAACTGATAATTGATCAGTTCTTGTTTTTGCTTCCCTCCTTCCCATGACTTTCTGTTCCTGCACCCTGTGTTCCTCGCTCCCATGACCCTTTCTGTCGTAGACCATGTGAAGTACATGACATGGTTTGCTTGGATGCGTATTTGGTTTGGTATTTGGTTGTCAAAATAGTCTGCCTTGAAAATACAATTTTAACTGATAACTAATTTACCAATGTAGGACAGTGCCAGGCTCCTTCCCATCTCCTCCCTCTTCCTGCCATTTCTTCCCTCCCACTCGTTAGTCCTTCTCTCCCTCCAGCATTCTTTTCTGGCCCTCCGTATTACTTGCCATTTCATCTCTTCCTCCCCCCACCCCCCTCTCTGCTTTAGGTATCTCTCTCCTCCTCTCCTCTTTGTAAGAAAAGCAGCCATAAAGCATTGCTTAATGAAGCTTAGGACCATACAGTAAACTGTGGCTGTCTTAGGCTGTTTATGTTAACTTAAAACAGGACTATTCAGTACCTGTGAATTAACTCAAAAGCTGAGTCTCTGTACTTCATGTAAAGCTGCTTGACAGTGGATGCTTTTTATTGGCATTTGTATTAAATATTTGTATGGGCTATTTAAGGGCTGGGGAAATCATCTTTTTTTTTTCTGCAATGAAATCTGCCTTCCCATGCATGAAAATAAACAAAACACACAGGTCCACTGAGGACCAGTCCTTTGCTATCTGGCTCGTACTGAGCTAAACAGCACTGCTGATAAACCTGTGTTCCTCTTTATTCCTCCTTTTCTGCTTTCTTCCTTCCACCTCAAAATGCCATAGGTCCATTGCTGTACACCAGCTATTTAATTTAAGAGTTACTGCATGAACCATTGGGGGTGCCTTGTTCAAAATGCACTGTGGTTAGCTGTTAAGTGGGAGGGGAGACCATGCTCCAACTAGATTTGTCCAACTGGAGCAGAAATGTCTCAAAATCGGAACCAGCCTTTCCCCAATCATAACCATAAGCCTATAGATCCAATGGAGGTGTTGACATTTTATAT
>NC_137871.1:31768489-31803489 GCF_963924005.1 Protomyctophum bolini
TAGGAGAATGTGATTATCTCTCTGCATCTGCAATAGTAATACACACACAATTCACACGTCCGCACATCCATGCACCTGCAAATTAACACACACACACACACACACACACACACACAAAGTCACACACACACACACACACACACACACACACACACACACACACACACACACACACACACACACACACACACACACACAAAGTCACACAGTCACACACACACGGCACGCAACGAAGTATAAATCAGGCATGAGTCTAATTTTAACCCTAGCCCCAACACCTGGATCTTTACCTATCATAAGCCTAACTCTTAAAATAATTTTAAATGATAAAAACAATCAATTCCAATGTGAGGACCACAAAAAGTTTCCTTGCAATGTCTCTCTCACTTGTGGGGACATTGGCCCTCACTAGCGCACACACGCACGCACGCACGCACGCACGCACGCACGCACGCACGCACACTACACAATTCAATTCAAAGGGCTTTATTGGCATGACGCATGAGAAAACATACTTTTACATTGCCAAAGCAAAAGGTGGAACAATACAATAAAAACAAAATGTGCACAATTTGAAAGTCCGAATCTCCAATAATTTAATTTCTATGTACCAAGATCATTTGGAGATCACTGTCGAAGCGCCTGGCTAGCTTGGACTTGCATTTGAGAAGTTCAGAGCATTTTTTGTCTCTGGTAGTGGAGGAATTCACACAATGATTAGTCTTTAGAGAGAGAGAGAAAGAGAGAAAGAGAGAGAGATCTCTGAATTCATAGATGTTGGAATCAGGCTGCAACTCCTCTGCTTTGGGGGAAAAGTGTGCTTTTCGCCTATTATAACTGTGCATTTGTTTTTATTGTACATATATTTTATGATGTCATAGGTTTACCCCAATGCTGCTTTCTGTCTGTACATAAAAACTTCGTGCCAAATTGAATCGAATGCTTTTTTGAAGTCGACAAAGCAGTAGAAACAGTTGCTTTTGTTTTTTTGGTTGTCGATTAGGGTGTTGCAGTGTAAATGTGGTCTGTTGTGCAATACCAATTTGTGATTTGCTCAGGACGTTGCTTTCTGTGAGGAAATGTTGAATTTCTGTGGTTGATGATCATGCGCACGCACACACACAGGCACTCATTATACATACGCACGCACGCACATAACGCAGACGCTCACGCATACACACACACACACACACACACACACACACACACACACACACACACACACACACACACACGTCTGAAATCATTACCATCTCAATAGATTGATCAGCATTCAGCATGCCTAAGCACATCTCTGAGTGTCTGCATGACAGGGCTGGGAGAGGAGCCAATCAGTAGGCAAATGAATTGATCAGGGACCACACAAGACAAGACACAATCCCCCATTTGTGTTGCAAGCTCGTTTCCGGCACCTGTCATCTAATCATCTTAATGTCTTCATGCAGTGTCCTTGGTGGTTTCCCACTTGTTCTGTGTATTTTTAGTTTGTATCTATCAGACCTGGCTATATGACCAGTGGGGAATTTTAGAAGGGGCAATTATTGCTCCAACCAACATAGTCAAATCAAACATCTTTGTTGATACATCCATTCAAAAACAACCTACCAGGTCAGAAGCTTTGCAAATTCTACTTATGTTGTGTACAGATTACACCATGAATGTGGTTGTTTTTACATTGGACGCACCAAATGCAGACTGAGAGATAGACTTGCTGAGCACGCTGTACGGATCAGGAATCCCAACTACCCCATGGCAGAACACTACACGAAAATCATGGTCATTGAAACCATCCACAGGTCTGTAAGAACGGGTGACAGACTTAAGAAACTACTCCACATAGAAACATTCTGGATAAAGTGGCTATATTCCCTGATGACATTGACTTCTCTCCCTTTCTCTAAAACAAGCTACACTTCCTATACATTCATGATGATACTGACTACTCAGCCAACATGTTCACTCATTATTCTCTCTCTCTCTATCAATCTTCTAATAAATAAATAAATAAATAGGCTATACATGTATACATTCTCATGGTAGTCCATCGAAGTTGAGGATGACGTTGCTCCAAATAGAATTTATGAATTGATTATTGTGGTTGTGTCCGTCGACTGTGCATAGCCAGGTGACGGCGATGATCACGATGCGTGATCCGCAGATCGTTCCATCGATGGAACGATCCTTCCATCGATGGAACGATCCTTCCATCGATCGAATTATAAAACGATCGTTGCCACTTTCAAAGTTTTCAAAGGGGCATACCACTTTGAAAGCGGCATGCTGCTACCTTGTCTATGTCAGAGATAAATGCTTTCTATACTACACTGCTTTTTCCAAATAAAATAATCATAAAAAAAAAGAAAAAGCGGCATGCGGTATACCACTTTGAAAAGTGGTATACCGCATTCCTCTGCTTGTACCTTAACCCATTCAGGCCTGACGTCGAAATAAAAAAAACGTTCTGAAAGATATACCTATTCAAAGATTTGTGCCGCATTTTTACAATTTTTCAAAAATAGCAGACCTACGAGTTCTACAAGCTATGAGCTTGTAGATCTGCTATTTTTCAATAGCTAACGTATAACAAAATGGGTTAAAGTGTAATGTCACTTATTTTTCTTTCACACTGAAAAACTAAATTATGAACCGAGAGAAAATTGAACATTTAAACAAATTGCCTGTAAATGAGCTCATAATGGCAATATATATACAAGTTAGCAAAAAAAAAAATCTTGATGAAAAACAAAAACAGGTATGTTTAAAGAACATTGGTAGTAAAAGTATATCCATAAAAAAGAGGGATGTCATTAAGGGAGTAAGGGAGGTGGTCAAATGGAGTTGTTTTGGAGTTGTTTTGTAAAAACTGTTAAATGCCCGGATGCAAACTGTAACCCAGATGAAACCATAGAGAACCTGCTAGTGGACTGTCAGAGGTCTAGAGATGTATGGGGGAAAATGCCACAGATCGGTTTTTAACATTAACGTTATACTTATAATGCAGTATTGTATGGAGTCTTTGACGAAAAACATGTCTGCTATGGAACAAGACTTTTATTGGGCTGTGGTTTGCACTGTGGTCAATAAGATCTGGAACACCAGGAGTGATCAGGAGGGCCATCTCTGGAGAGGTGGTCTTCATACAAATAGTAACTGAAATGAAGCGACAGAGAACCCTGGACTCAAGACAGAAAAACTGATACCAACACTCTGTGTGTGTATTGCAATTCCTTACTACTGTACTGCCAAACTCAATGTAATATGAGTGCCATGAATAATTTAAATAAAGCATATTTAAAAAGGAAAGCAGGACATGGGTTTAAAATGTATTTCGAAACTTAATTGTATTAAATATTGTAGGATGACATTTTGTATTGCCGCTATGTTTTGTATGTTATTTTTTATTCCTCAGGTACCCACACTTTCTCTCCATAATAAGGACACACACTCTTACACCAAATGGTAGGGCTGTAACGATTACAAATATAAGTTTATGATTAATTGTCACACATAATTGGGTGCTTGGACATGTATGAACTCACGCATCACTAACATGTCCTACACATACAAGACAAAGGAAGTGTCCCTCTCTCACAGAGAGAGAGCGAGAGAGAGAGAGAGAGAGAGAGAGAGAGAGAGAGAGAGAGAGAGAGAGAAGGATGAGGATACATGCAGAGGGAGAGAGAGAGAGAGAGAAGGATGAGGCTACATGCTTGGCAGAACTTAAGAAAAGGCCTACATTGACAGAGGTGTTGACACAAGCCAGCGTCATATGAACCAACCAGAGAGAGAGCGAGAGCAAGAAAATAAATAAATAAATAAATAAATAAATAAATAAATAAATAAATAAATAAATAAATAAATAAATAAATAAATAAATAAATAAATAAATAAATAAATAAATAAATAAATAAATAAATAAAAAACTAATTATGGCCACGGTGGGCCATGAGGAATTGACCAGTACATAGAGATAAGTTTTGCCGTCAAGCCTTGAAGCCAGTCATTAACAATAGCCGTCACAACACACAATCTTCAACACACCCACAACACAGCAGCCGCACACTTAGTAACACTAACTATCTACTAACTGTAGTGTAGATGAACATCAGTCTTCATTTTTAAATGATGGCTGTCGTCATGTGAAAGCCCAAAACCTCTAGCTTGAACTTAAAAGGCTAATTGAAGTGGCCAAGATCCACATGATAATACTATTCTCTGTTACAACAACTCAGTTTGTTCAGTGGCAAACACAACACAACACAGACTGCAGCATCCACCCAATCCCAGAGCAGACACAACACAGACTGCAGCATCCACCCAATCCCAGAGCAGACACAACACAGACTGCAGCATCCACCCAATCCCAGAGCAGACAACACAGACTGCAGCGTCCAATCCCAGAGTCACTGACTGAACATGTTTCATTAATTGCCACCCAATCATTGCATCCTAAAATGACAGCAACAGCTTGAAGTGTACACACAGCTTAATTTGCTTACAACACAAACAGCAGCAGCAAAGATGGGGAAAAGGGTTCGTACCTTGAGCTGTCTTCTACTTCAGTTGTAGAAGAAGGGATGGCGGCCAGCAGGGTCAAAGTTTGGAACCCACCAATGGATAGAGAGAGATAGAGCAGTCCTCTTTTAGTTCGTCCTCAGATGAGCCCTCCAGCGGGGTCTCCAGTCCTCTCCATCCTCCATACATCCCGACTGTGGCGACTGTGGCTCAGGAGGTAGAGCAGGTCCTTGGGCAAAATTGCTCCCGATGTGCAGGTTGGTACCTTGCATGGCTTCCGCCGCAATCAGTGTATGAATGTGTGTGTGTGTGTGTGTGTGTGTGTGTGTGTGTGTGTGTGTGTGTGTGTGTGTGTGTGTGTGTGTGTGTGTGTGTGTGTGTGTGTGTGTATGTGTGTGTGTGTGTGTGTGTGTGTGAATGTAATGCATATGTAAAGCGCCTTGGATAAAGGCGCTATATAAATGGCACCGTTTACCATTTAATCCCAGTGTCAATGGCACCGACCAGCCTCATTCTCCTCCTCCTGGAGGCCATCTTCTCTCACCCACCCTCGGTATCACTCCATACAGATGCATGTTGGTAACGTGTTCATCCTGGTTGATGTTTAGCACTGCACGTAGCATTCTGGTGTAGCACAGTGGGGCCAGGGACGGTAGAGCAGGCTTCAGGGTCCAGCATTCACAGCTATATAGGAGAGCGGACATCATGAATGGTAAATGGTGAATTTATATAGCACCTTTATCCAAGGCGCCTTACATAGATTGTGCATTACATTCACCCATTCACACATACATTCATACACAGATGGCGGCGGAAACCATGCAAGGCACCAACCTACACATCAGGAGCCATTAGGGGTTCATAAATCATAAATAATAATAACTTGAATTTATATAGCACCTTAAAAAAAACAAGGACACTTTACATCAACAAAAACATGCTATTTTTTTCATGAATATACTATAGTAGAGTATTTCATTTTACATTGTATGGTTCTATTACTGTAAATTGTTTGACATTGACTTATAATAATTATAGTTGAATCTACTTGTTCAGTTATTGTTATTTTAGTATTAAAAAAAGTATTTAAAAAAAAAGTATAGGGCATTAAGCCATTTTGGGGCGGGAACCCCTTTTGGTGTTTTAAACATTATGTTATACTTTAGCTATTGAAAAATAGCAGATCTACAAGCTCATAGCGCACTATTAACTTGTAGGTCTGCTATTTTTGAAAAAAATAGTGAAAATTTGCCTCAAATCTTTGAATATATATTCTTTCAGAGTTTCAGTTCAAATCTTTGCTTCTGGGGGGTCCCTGGAACAATGGGGGTCGTGGCATATTACATAACATTTTTGGGGTCCTTGAGATGAAATATTGAGAACCACTGATATAGAAACATGAGGTTTTTCAGATTTTTTTATTTTTTAAATTTCAGGCCTAAATGGGGGATATGATATTTCTGCCTAACAGCAAACAAACAATATTATTCACTTCACAGGCACAGCACACAAACAATGCTTTATATCCTGACTAGTTCTTTAATTTTACTTTTTGTAAATATAATTAGTGACATGACATTACACACAAACAAACAATTCACCTCTATTAACCATGAATGCTAATGCTAATTAACTGTAGGTAGTAGCTAGGTAAGCTAACCTGGTCTCTTGGGGAATGGACTCCCTTTTTTTCCAAGGAAGATAATTAAACTTCTCCTCCTGCTGTCACCGTCATGTCTCTGGGCAGTTTCCACTCCCTGACAACACTGACAACTCTCATCTTCCATGAGGTGGAAGTTGTTACGTTTTAACTTGTTTATTTATTTTACTAACAAACACGAAGGAGTTTGAGTCAGACAAACACTCGTCAGTTTAGAGCAGGTGTGTGTGTGTGTGTGTGTGGGGGGGGGGGGGGGGGACCAAAGCCCTTTAAAGAGCCCGCGCGTGAAGCCTGCTTAGGGAGTGTCTGCCAATAACCTACATCACAGAATAGAGTGAGCGTCTGCCTTATTACGTTTTTAACTCAAATCTATGCTTCTGGGCCGGGGGTCCCTGGAACAACATATTTTCAGATGGGGGTCGGTGGCCAATTACATATAATTTTTGGGGTTCCTTGACATGAAAATGTTTGAGAACCACTGACATAGAAACATAGGGTTTTTCAGAAAACTGTCATGATTTAGAAGACATTTTGTAGAATCGTTCTCACGTCTAAATGGGTTAAGACATTTAGGACTGAGGCTGCCGATTCTACAAGATGTCTTCTAAATCCTGACACTGGTGCTCAAACTATAGTTCATGTCAAGGACCCCCAAAATTATATGTAAAAATTATCCGCCGACCCCCATCTCAAAATATGTTGTTCCTGACCTGCAGGGACCCTCTTCACCCCAGAAGCAAAGATGTGAGTTAAAAACGTTCGCTGTGAAAGAATATAAAATTCAAAGATTTGCGGCACATATATTCACGGATTCTTTTCAAAAATTAAAGTTAAAGTTTAAATAAAAAATAATTGGTTAAAGTGGTTAAGAGCTATAAAGGTGACACAGATGCGTTCCAGGTCTCAATGGGTTAAGTGCAAAATACTGTAAATCCCTCTTGATTCCTGCCCTCTCTGCTGAAACACCAGGTTGAAAATTAGTAAAATGTTTATTCACCAATGTACAGTATTAGAGACTATACGAATAACCTTTGCACGACAACCTTTTTGTATGTGAAAAGCCAGGCAATGATTTTGCTATAATTGTTTAAGTGCCAAATAGGTGAATTCAACTTCTTAGAGTAAATCAGTTTTCAGTGGCTTAGCAAGTGTTAGAAAATAACCAGGACTAAATGTAGGCTATCGTCTAAAGACCAGAACAAATGATCAGCAACTTATGGTAATCTGTATAGGCAAGATAAAGGGACTGGGACAATGGAACAAATAACAGAGGTCACTTTTGAGTCAGATATGATAAATGACACATGACATTACAGTCATTGTCCCATGATGTACGAGGACAGTCAGATGTACGGTTATTGACCCAGGGTTCTCCACAGGGTGCGATGCTGGATAACTAACAATGGGAATCAACAACAAGAATGATGAGATGACACGCTCATGTCGACAACCACAACCAGGACACAACTCGATGCAAACAAATCTGCAAGTCAGTTTCTAATTGATTCACGGGGGGGAGGGGGGGGGGGTCATGGTCATG
Source organism: Protomyctophum bolini (assembly GCF_963924005.1). Lineage (NCBI taxonomy): Eukaryota > Metazoa > Chordata > Actinopteri > Myctophiformes > Myctophidae > Protomyctophum > Protomyctophum bolini. The sequence continues at coordinate 31,776,205 of NC_137871.1, forward strand.
AGTGCTTGAGAGGGAGCAATTAGAGGTTAATGGCTAATGGCCCTATATCTTGCACCACTCCTTACGCCTTATCCCTAAACATATTTTCCATTTTTGAGGGGCGCTAGCCCCTTCTATGCCCAGCTTTGTGTGTTTGTGTGTGCCCCATAACGATGATTTCATTGGCTGAGCACGGAATGCGAGGATAAAAAGTGAGGACAGAAAAGTGAGGACACCGAAAGTGATTGGCCGGAATGTGATGTATGATAAGAGCGCCCCTCACTTCACACGAGTGCGATTATTTACCATTTTGAAAAGCATTTTAAAATAGTTCAACTCTTACTTTGTCAACGGCATTGTGCCAAATCTATTTATCTATTTGAAAAACATTAATTTAACTGACAGGCAACTAACGTAAAAGTAAACAAAGATAACGTATGCCACTTCCAATTCCATGCTGTGAAAAACACAGGGCTCCCATTAGAAGCATGCCATTCAAGGACCTATTTCCTGTGTCCTTATGTGTAGTGTTAGTGCAGCTGGGATGTGGGCGTGAGGTAAATTAAATGGAATTAAAGCGATGACCACAGGGGAAGCCTTTTGTAACATCCCTGCTAGGAGTACAGGATGCAGCGTAGGAAGTGATACATCCCCAGACCCTGCTGGTCTCGGCTCCAGGAGAAGGGAGTGGTGACCAGCTGCCACCAGTCCAGCCTGAGGCCCACGTTTTCTGGGCACGGAGAGAGAGAGAGAGGGTCCCGTGCTGGGCTACTCGTTACTGGCTGTCGCAGCTGAGGAAGATGGAAGAGGGGCGGTGCCCGTGTCTCCCCGTCTGGGTCCCAGGGAGGCTCACTGAGTGTCAACACAAGAACACCTGGGACCGGTCCAAGTCTCAAAGCAATTGATGTTTGTCTCATTTTCTGGTTGGGTGCATGTGTGTGTGTGTGTGTGTGTGTGTGTGTGTGTGTGGTGGTGTCGTCTGCGTTTGTTATCAGGCACACCCAAAATGGCAGGCATGGTTCTGTCCCTGGTAATTAAATCTAACTGTTTTCTCTGCTTCTGCATTTCACCCTTCTAAGAAACATTAACTGTGTTTTCAGAAGCTTTAATTCCAGAACAGGCAGTTCCTTATATGGCTCTCTGGCAACTGTGCGAAAAACGATTAAATTAGTACAATTTCATTATAGCATCTGTCTTAATGCGCCTGGCTTAGTAAGGGTTGTAACTGCTCCCTCTGTCTCACATTCAAGCAGTAGAACACACAAAACAGACAATAGATCCAGGGTTCTTTGCATTTTAAACGTATAGAATTTTGAAAGATTTGACCAAAAGAGGTCAGGGTTAATATGATTACCGGTAACATACAATTTTAAATGGTGATATTATCAAATGTAAATATCAAACGTAATAGACAGGAAATACATTTAATTAAAGTTTGACCAGATGCAGGGATAAAACATGTCATAATAAGCAATATCAAAATGATGTATGGACTCCTACCAACTCAAATCAAACCAAACCCTGATGAATAGATCAAAAGCATTCATACCACAGCAAATGTGCAACAACATGCAGTGTTCAAGGTTTTTTCTCAAATACACTAAATGCAGGACTCAGGAGTGTAATCTGGGACGCAAAATATGCTAACTGTTACTATAGTAATACTGATAATGCTTTTATTAATTAACCCTAGAACACTAAACTCACGATTTTCACCCAGACAATTATATTTTTGTGATTATTATAATGTTGCTGATGTCTGAGGTTGAGGTGGGTCACGTGGGTCTTTCAGTACCTTCATTATGCTCAGTGACATCATAGAAGGTACTGTAGGTTTGTTTCCATGCCCACACCCCTGTTATTTTCTACAGGCAGGTGTTTGGGTGAATTTCACCCACGTTTATAGTGATAGAGAACAATCTCATGCACCCACAATGGGCTTTATTTCCCCCACTGGACCATTCTCACATGTCCCAGGAATATTTTTTAAAACAATATCCACATTCACCAATTTTGCCCCCCTATGCCCCTCCATTATATTTTGTATTGCTGTACTTCAATATATTTTGATGACATATCTATTAAATCTATTATCTATTACATTGGGTAAAATATACCAGGTGATGGTGTGACAAAAGTTAAGTTTAGTGTTCTAGGGTAAAATAAGGTCTACCACTCCTATAGTATTTATTTTATCAGTACTACCAATCAGTACCATTATTTACACATGTGAAATTTGTCCTTGCTTATTCCCATCCTAAATATTAGGAGCATACAGAACTATTAATACAGCAGTGTGATGTTTTATATGACAAGAAGTTACCCTTCCTCTAACAGGTCAAGACGAGTCAAACTATGAACCAAATGCATTACGCATGCAATCAATGGTGGATGATAATATGAAGGCTGACATTTGCTAGCCTGGAATACAGACAGTGCTGGTTCAGTGATTATTTTATTTTTCTTGGGGGTGTTGGGGCTTAAACGCTTAACGAACTCCTCAGTCTGGATTCCACGACAAACTTGACTCACAAGTTATGAAGAGATCCCTTTTAATATCAAAATTCAAAACCATATTTTACAAAAAATATATATACACCGTATGTTACAGCACTGTTTGGCTTTCAACTGCACATAAAACCAGGGAGCCAAATTTTCTTTTGAGGATAAGACAAATCGCTGTAATGAGAATATGACTCTAGCACCCTCAGGTGGTGGAAACATGTCATTGGTGATGTTTTTGCATTTACTGAAGAATAAGGCCTGACTCTGCCATCTAATCATACTCCCAAGCCTAGTGTTCTCAGTGTATCCATGATCATTTAGAAGTTTGAGATAGACATCTATAAAAGAAAATACATATAGCATAACATAATGCCAAAAAACTGTCTAGGTTACAAATAAAAGATAAACTAATTTTAAAACGATCTAAAAACTATATTTATTAAAGTTTTATTAAATGTCACAATGATGTCACAAAATGGAAATCAAAGGCAGTTAGATTGGGTAGAAACCGTCCGCAGATAAGGGGTCATACATCATAGATTGGCCACATAAAACGCACACGGAAGCCATGCTATTATTATTAGACCCCATCTAGTTTCTTTTTTTTTGGGGGGGGGGGGGTATAAAAAGCACAACACAGGAATGTTTGACAAACATTTTGGTCAGTGTGAATATAAGGACATATTGTCGTCCTCTTCATGTAATTTGACTTGTGGGCCAGGCATTCAACACTGCCAACAGAACTTATCCAGTTTAACCTTTTCTTCTGCAATATGAACGACAAAAAGCTTCTTTTGTTTTGGAAGCTGAAGTAGTCACTAGTGAGTGTTGCTTGCTACTACCGGTAATTGGCCTGCTCCAATTCAAACGCCCTCATTGGGCAGTCCAAACAGTTTGACGGTGCCAGCCTCTCAGGAGTCGTTGGGCAGTCCAAACAGTTTGACGGTGCCAGCCTCTCGGTTGCTGTCGTACTTGCCCTCCTTGTCGTCGCAGGCGTATGCCAGCAGGGGTTTCTTGGGGTGCCAGGCAACCGTGAACGTTGGGGAGTCACACTGCACCTCCCACAGCTTCTCTCCTACGGAAATACGTACAACATTTTACAAAGATAAGAAATACTCACACATAAATAATTGTTGAATAACTTCACCCTAAGTCACATAATAATGCAGAAAACGTGTAATGTAATTCTATCTATTGCATCACAAGTGGTGTGGGGAGCAGTGCAACATACTGTAGTTGAACATTTCAATCTGCAGATGTCAGTGCGTCACAAATTGTCAGCATTGTTTGACTAAACTCATACATTAACGAGTGTACATGTAGTAGCGAAAACAGAAGATAATAAATCTTAGCGAGCAAATTCTGAATCAATAAATAACTCAAAGACGTCAAATATGATTACCATTTGATAAAAAGACGTCAAATACATCAACAGCAGTGAATGACTTACAGTAAGAGTGCAATGGAGGATTTATGTTTGTCCCAAATACATATTTTATCATGCCCAACTAGTCTTGCATGCTTTGATGCCTCTCGCAAAAGTATTACATACTGTACTCGCTAGAGTCGCTACATACATTTCGTGGGAACAGAACTCTGTAAGGGAGGGTGTGTGAATGACTATCCAGTGGCCTATGCCTGCTATTTATCATCCAGCAATGTCATGGATTCCCTGTGGAAAAGGGGTCCTCAGCTGAGGCTGTGAACAACTATTTGCAGAGTGAAGGGTGGTCCCACTTTTTTATGCGTTTGTGTGTGGGACTGACCCGTTTCCACCTCTGCTATGTCTATAAAGTGGTCCTCTGAAGCAGAGGCCAGCATCTTCCCATCATGGCTGAAACTCAGTGTCCTAACTGGCCAGTCCAACCTGAAACACAAAAATTGGACAAAAATGTCAATATTCAATGTCAGCATCAGTGATGTCTTCATACATCTCTAAAATGGTACAGCTTGAAAAAAACAGTCGGCACTATTAGGTGTATCAATATCGCAGTGTTGGTTTCTGTAGAAAAGCACAACCTCAGCATTGCTGAAACATTACAAATTTTAACACAAACCAAAAACAAATACACAAATCACATCATCATAAGATCAACACCCTTGTCGCCACCGTTCAGATGAGAATAGTGATTTTTGATCTCATTGCGGCCGACATATTACGGTTTCTGGCGAAAGATAAACAACATCGCCAGCTGCTAGACTAGAATGTGCTTTCGGTTTCGTCTTTGTGCATGGAAGTGGGGCTTGACGTTGATGGCGCAGAGGTACCATTAGACCACTGGAGGGCGCAGCTCTAAAAGCCTTAAGACTGCTAAGATTCTGTCAATGATTAATATATTCTTACAGCACTAGCTGGAATTATACACACTCAACTTACACACAAATACACAAGTAAAAGACATGTATACTGCATATACAGAAACAAACTTTTAAAAGAGTACCTTGAAAAGCAACGGACACACACAAGTTCCTCGACGTTCCACAGGCTGACAAGTGCATCGGCGCTCCCCGTGGCAAAGTACTTCCCCATGGGATCAAACTTGATGCAGATGCAGTTGGACGGGTGGGCGTTGATTGACTGAATAGGCTTCAGTTCAGGGTAACTGGTGGGCAATAATGCCAACGTGTCAAATATTAAGAGTTCAGTCAAATCACTGCCAGGTGGTGGCTCGTACGCATTATTTTGATAATATGCTCACTAAAGCTTCCCTGGATAAATACAAATTTAGATAGCAATTAAGAAAGAAGCTCCTTTCTGCAGTTGACTTCTCGAACGTAATTGATATGAAATGAGAAAGGTAATTGATAGAATAATCGATAATAATCAGTAGATGCAGCCCTAAGAGAACCCCACAAGAACCTGTTGCTTTTCATTGTTGTGTACTTGGTCAGTATAATTATCATTCATCATTATTTATATATTTACTTGTGAATACTGTACACAAGGCTTTTCTTAATTTGCTTACATACCTCAGAATGTTTATACAGCCGCTGCCATTGGTGAGGAAGAACATGTTGTTGTCATTGTTCCAGGAGATCTCATTCACCTCAAACTTAAACTGCTCCTCAGCTCTGGACCTGTGTGTCTTGGCGTCAATAAATGTCACCACATCATCCTTGTTGCCCACGGCAATGGTCTGACCGTCTGGACTCCAACAGATGTTGATGTTCTCACCTGAAAAACAAAATGACTTAGAAGCAGCACTATGTAATTTTCCCTTTCTACGCTAGATTTGGACCTGGTAAGTGCTGAAAGTTTTACCATTGAGGTAATAGTCGGCCTGCTTGCTCGGGGGATAAATTAAATCTTGACCATTAGGACAGAACATAATGAACTGCACAGATTAAATTTTATTCATAAAAATCACACCTGTGCTAAGTGACTTGGGGCTCTCTTATTAGGGTTTGCACCGACATACCGACAGACATACCGACAGACATTCCGACAGACAAACTGTACCGACAGCCGATTTGCTCATTAGACGCAAATTCTCCATTAATTGTCAATGGCATTTAATGTTTGTGTTCAGACAGAATCTACACTATAGCCGTTTATAGGAGGGGCTAGCTTCCCTCAAAAAAGAGGCTTTAAGCTCACAGAAATCGATGGCCAAAGTAAAATGTTATTTCTAAAACGGGTAGTAGTCCCAATCCTTGATTCCATTTAGTAGACATACGTACTAAATGAGACTAATCTACACCAGTGGTTCCCAAACTGTGGTGCGTGCACCCCTTGTGGTGCACGAGCGCCTTCTAGGGGGTGCGCGACATGAAAAGGCTAATGGTGGTGCTATGGTTTTATTATACAGTAACTATTAACATACTGTATTATGCCAAGGCAAGTATATGCAGAATATACAGTAGCCTATGCTACATATATATGCCATATTCAGGTTCATAATAGGTGTATATATATATAGGAAATATATATAGCTTATGCAATTTTATTTCCATGTGGTGGGTGCGTCAGCTAGGTCAGGAGGTAACAGGGGGTGCATGGCCAAAAAGGTTTGGGAACCACTGATCTATACCTATCAGTTAATATCAATCACAGGTGAGAGATCCAGCATATCTGTAGCTGAACGAGGTAAGGATTCTCCTTACAAGCCCCGGCCGTGTGGGGCTTCTAAGCCTCGCCCCGTCTGGGACAGCAAGTGACTCAGGGGCTTTGGGTGGGGCTTGTAAGAAAACAAGCGCTCCCCATCCATCTCAAACCATCTGTTTTAGAGCCACGCGGTCTCAGTTTCTCTATTTTATCATATCTGACAGTCGGACTTGTACGCCTTTCAGCCATTATAAAATACAAGGTAAACTGCAACCTCTTGTGGCTTATTGCTAATCTTTATTTTGTTGCTTTGGGACAGTGCAGTAATATGCGAGTTAACCCATTCTGACCGGGAACCCCTTTTGGTGTTAGCATCATGTTATGCTTTAGCTATTGAAAAATAGCAGATCTACAAGCTCATAGCGCGCCACCGAGTGGCGCGCTATGAGCTTGTAGGTCTGCTATTTTTTGAAAAATCGAAGAACGACTGACATTTTTAGAATCTGATCTCAGGTCAGAATGGGTTAATCGGACCAGTGTGTGTCCAGTGGAAAACCTCGTATGAATCTGATCTCAGGTAAGAATGGGTTAAAGAGGGGCGAGAGCAATGAGCATGTGTACATGTGTTATTACATGTGTAATAACTGCCCACCTTTGGTATTGACAGTGGCGATGCATTTTGTGGTGCGGACGTCCCATATCCGTATGGTCTTGTCCCCTGATGCTGTAACAAAAAGATCTGGGTTGGTTGGATGCCAACACAGCTGATCCACGCTGTCACTATGGCCTCTGTAGTTGTTCTCCTTCACCTGCAGAAAGCGATCAGAGGCAATGGCCATTTCAGTAAGGGCCAATTCATACTCATATTATACCGCTGTAGTGCCGAAATGATTTCGGCTATCAGAAATTTTTCAGTAGCACTGAAGAGACAACTTTAGGACGGTACCCGCCCCCCCAAACCTCAGATGACGTCACATTGTAGGCTCTACAGAACCGAACCGACTTTTATTCGGCTCTAAAATAGGAGTATGAAGAGTTACAGTAAAGCATTTTGCTTATCATGTGAGTGTCCAAATGCTGCTACCAGAGGTCTTTGAAAGGGGGTCCTCAGAGTTACTACAGGGGGTCTTTAGGTATAGGTAGCATATAAAGATGTTTGGTGTAGAGAAAAAGGAGAAGGCTAAGTACAGAGTGAAAGGTCAGGTTTACTTGAGGTGGTTGTTAAAAACACACATTCACAATTATTCACATGAATCCAACATGATAGTGTGCTGTCAAACAAGTCTATGAATCTATGAAATAAAATATAAAATAAGAATCTTTAAAACACCATACAACAATTACATGTAGACATGCAAGACCCCTGGTTCGAGGCTTTAGTTCTTGATGCACGGCCACTTGCAACATAGCAATGTAAAGGACAATAAAGTAGACTTGATTCAATCATGCGATGTGATGTCTGAATTTGATTGAATGATTGTTGCACGGGGTGGGATGTGTGATGTCGTACAACAAGGTCTGCTAAAAGGGTGAATCCAAGAAAGGCTTGTTGGTTTATTTCTATTGGGATCCTTATGGGGAGTGTACCTATGTTCCCCAGGTTCTATGTTCCCCACCATGCAAAAAAGGTTCTTTGTTCCCCACTTAGAATAAGCCTAAACCTAAACTTATTCTTAGTGTTACTTTTAGTAGCACATTTTGATTTAAGCTCAGTCTTTGAACAATCCATTGAACTTTAGGCCTGCCTAGGCTTAAACTATCTTAGCCAACTAAAAATGAACACTGCCATAAAATGAACTAAAACATAATTGCTCAGACTCTTCAACAAAGATGGCAAAAACAAACATTCTTTGTTGTACACAAAACACTGAAGTCCTTAAACCAGAAACCTAACGCTAATCCTAAACCCTAAGGTAAGTGGGGAACAGAACCTACTAGGAACATAGAACCTGGGGAACTATTAGCCCTACAAGCAGAACCCAATGCTACTGAAATTTCTGACATTTTTTTTAGAATAAAGCGACATCCAAATTTCAGAAAAGCTTTATGGAGGGTTCCGAGAGGGGCTAGGGAACTATTAACCTGACGCTGCCAGATCCGACCATCTGGCAGCGTCAGGTTAGGGAACTATAGGGATGAGTCCGACCCTGTCCTTATGTACTCAATCGATGAATCAAATCAATAAGAAGTATAGGCTACTTGATTCGATCATGTATGAGGAACATTGAGGATGCAGATTTAGACTCTCGTGAATACATCTATACTATACGAGACTCGAGTCTTTAGGCTATAATGGGATAATGGAACTATAGCTCTGGTCCAGTCCACTGGTGGCAGCCCAGCGTGAACCAGGACCCAATGGGTAAAGTCATAAAAGTGTCAGAAACTTTACTACATTTGGGTTCTGCTTGTGGGGCTAGCTAATGCTCTGCCTCTGGACCATGCACTTAATATATGTGACTGTCCACATTACGTACACAGTACACAAATGTTAGAGAGTCGGCATCAACATTACATTTGCCTGGCTGGGAGGGACAGCATAACTGAAACATAACTAACGTGCTAACGCTGGCCTGGGCACGGAGTTCGTGGAATGAATTATGCGTCATTTATGTGGCCAGAAATCCATTCATCCATCCATGCATTTCACTGAAACAATGCTAATAGCATTTAGCCGCGATGGATGTGACACACAACTCACCAAGCGGTCTTTTTCCAGAACAAAAACACTAGCCGATTTGTCAAAAGATCCCGACGCGAGTCTCCTGCCGTCACAACTCCACGCAACTGAATGCACCTTTGCTGTATGCGCAGGGAACTCCCTACTTTTGTTGTTATTTCTGAAGTTTTCTTGCATATCTTGATAATACTGCGATTGGGCCGCCATCTTGAATGCACTTTGCACTCGCGCAAAGCATGCATGTACTTTAGGCAGTGGTTCTCAGCCTGTGGGTCGGGACCGTCGGGACCCGGTCGGACCTCCTTTTAATACTCTATGGTCGGGACCCCCTTCGGGACCTATGGTCGAGACCCCCAGGAGGGTGCCCTGTGCCCACATACCGTATATGATTTGGAGATGATAGTAATAAAGTGACAATTTGAATTCAAAGCATTTTTTAAATATCTATAAAATCAAATAAATGAAATGAATCATCAATGCATCAAATTAATCAACAAACTATGCATTGGCCAAGTTTTGGCCATTTTCACAATATTCTGGGAACTGAGTCTGAGTGAAACTATTATCAGAGTGGGGGTGTTCGCCAGTTCATAACTTCAAATGTGATTACCGGTATTTGTGGGGGTCGCAGCCTGAAAAGATTGCGAACCACTACACCTAAATAATAATGGCTCATCAGAGGCTTCATCTTGTCTTACGATACAGGTGTTTGTTGTAAAATCAAATGTACCGTCTCACATAGTCACATTAAACAAGGGCATGTTTGTATCAGTAGCCTACTAATTATGTAGTTTTTATTTTTTATTGCAACGGAAATTGGAATAAAGGTGGGCACTAGAGAAACCTGCATGGGCACCATATATTTGGCAAAACTATAGGGAAGAGTGGGCACCAGGAAAGGTTGTAAAACTGGGCACTAGGTAAGTGTGGGCGCTTTGGGGTGGAGAATAGTGGGCACTAGGGAAATGTGGGCACTCTGTTGTGGAGAAGAGTGAGCACTAGGCAAATGTGGGCACCCGGAAGAGTGGACACTAGGTGCACAAAAGGTGCACAAACCTGGTTTGGGGGCAATTTGAGCAGCTCTCACGTGGAAACGTGGGTGACTCTTCCAGGTGCCCACATTTCCCTAGAGTGCCCACTCTTCCATGGTGCGCCGTTTTCCCTAGTACCGAGCCAGAATGTTTTTGTGTCCACCTTTCCTGTTACTCTTTAAAATAACCTGGCAACTACATGATTGTGATTGTATTGGGCAGACCTATGGCTGCTAAAATGCAGGACACTCATGTGAGCTTTTCTCCAAAACATGAAGACAAACTTGCAGTTTGATTTGCAATTTTATTTAATCCATGTGATGGAAGATGAATATCCATATTTAGAAAAAAAAGAAACTCAACACCTAGTTTTGTCCCAAACACACAATATCAATGATCACACCAATCAAGTCAAATAATTCCCTTTTTGTTGAGTCACTTTCACAAATATTGAAACAGACACACACATCCCAAGCACAGCCCAACAATACAAATGTGTATGCTGTAGGCCTCACCAATATGCTCTTGCTGTGGTAGGCTATATAAATAGGCCACATTTGCCAGATTGCAGTGAACTCACTCAGATCTAGAAAAGAAAGCAGAGGTTTGGGGTTTTTATATTTGTTCAGTAGCTCCTTTGTCTCAGAATGGAATATGCTTCATGGAGAAAATGAACTACTGTTTACATGTGATTTATGTGTTTCAAGAAAGACTCAAGTGGTGAAGGCATACTTTCATCATAAATGTGCATCATGTATTTGCATAAAAATGTTCACAATTCAGTTATTTAATGTTGCACGTCGATTATGGAAAGCGATATAAACAGCAGGCTCTACAAACAAAATTAACCACTTAAACCCTCTATACAGTAAACAAATCCTTAGTTGCGGTTGGCTCTTTACTTGTTTCCCCTATACGCCAAAAATAGCCGATCTACAAGCTTAGAAAGTATTGCGTTGTGACATGTTGTGAGCTTGTAGATCTGCTACCCCAGATTACCCCAGAATAGTGATGCTATAGGGTTCAAGTGGTTAAAAGAATACATGTTGAAATAAGAATGGGTGGATGGAATAAAGAAACAATGAGGGTATCTTAGCAAACGTGCATAAGGCTCTTGCTTCCCGTGCTTGTGAGCCAGCTTGAGGAGAGTGGAAGACACACATGTACCATTCTGCGATGGAAGGACCAATGACAACATTGTGTGTTACCTTACAGTGAGGAAATACAATTTAGGATATAGTTATTCCTGATTAATACTTTGTTGTGCATCGCGTCGCACAAAAAACAAAAATGCTGATCTACAAGCCCACTAGCCGCACTGTGACACGTGTTTCACACCGAAAATAGCTCATCTATCAGCTCCCCGATAGATGAGCTATTTTCGGTGTGAAACACCAGCGCACAACTACAGTAAGTAATTCAGGCTTTAGGCTAAGAGGCAGGTGTCTGTGAAGAGGTAGACAAAATACACAAGCACCTCATTCCTCAAAAAGGTGTTCCTGGCTTTCCCCGTTCTTTAACACGTGCATGGCTTTTGATTTGATTTTATATGCTGCTGTTGCATTATCACACATTGATAGTCAGCTGAAGCTCGTATGACAGCTTCAGCTTAATGAAGCAATAAAAAGTGCCTTTTACATGTGCTGTGCTGCATTTGCTTCACGATAACCCTGGTTGTAAACATTGTTCCTTACTGTTTGAGCATTTCCCAGATACATAAGTAAGCAGGAATCTCCCTCCTTTCAGATTCAGGACAGAATAGTATTAGAGGGCAAGTTACTGAAAATATTCTAAACCTGTCTACTACAACCAGGTGTGCGTGTGGAAAGAAGAAATTAGAGGAAGTAGAAGGATAAGGGGAGAAGGCAGAGTAAGAAATTAAACCCCCCTGAAGACACAAAGTTACTTTTAACATCATTTGTGTGTCAAATAGAACAACCCAAAGTCTTGTAGAGCTGTACATATTGTTACGTGCTTGCCTTATACAGTAACTGAAGAAAACCGAGATTCTGTGCAAATGGTGCAGCTTTCCTTGTACAGTTCAATCTTTCACGTTGTCTTCCAGAATCCAGGACTTGCATTCACAAATCTCTCTGAAGATAGCTCTACACAGAAAATCGAAAAGTGTTAATTTAAGTCTAGTTAAATCAACACTTCATATTTTGCTGCAGTTGAGACGAAGAACCATCTAAGTCCATAATAGTTATCCATAAAATGTATAAATTATGGATAAGAGGTCGGGACAAATAGACCTTTTCAGAGACGGGTCAGAAAAAAATGGATTAGACTTAGATGGTTCTTCATCTCAACGGCTCAGGTCTCTTGATTTATCTTTGCATCGCTGCATGCAAATAGTTTGGAAGAGGCATTATAGTCAACAGTATATTCAGGGGCGGGTGGACTTCAATAATGGCTAGTCCCATAAACCTGAGTCAAACTGGATTCAAACCGAGAGAGATTATGGAGACAAGCCCAGGAGCCAAGGAGCCCATTTTAGCATTCAGCATCTGTGTTTCCATTGACTGGGGTGGTATCAGCAGGAAAGCTGGGAGACAGAGTGGTGTGTGTGTCTTCACTTGGATCTGTGTGATTGACTCCATTGGACTGAGCAGAATTCTCAGGGGCCTTCAGGTTGCTTTCACCACTGCTGTGGAGGGTAAATAAAGACCAGTTTGAAGGTTAGGGACCACTTGAACCCAGTGTTTTTTCCGCAACTTTAGCTTCCGCAAAAAAAAGCTTCAAATGTATAAAAACTGTTTCTGAAAGTAATGTGTTACTCCACATTGACGAAAAAAGTCATGCACATCCAACCCACACTTGGGCAGGTAGTATGCACAGATAATGAAAAGAAGGTACTCGCACACTGTGGGCTCTGATGCTCGTGAAGTGCCTTTATTTGCACAAAAAAGTTGACTGTGACGTTTCGAGCGCAATGCTCTTCCTCAGACTCCGCATTGAGCAATTGTTAAAAAAATATACAAAAATACAATATTAATATTAAAAGTAAAGTGCTGCATTACTTTGTTACTCATGGCAGTAATATTACTATGTAATATGTTGCTTAATTAGTTCAAAGATACACTGTATGTTCCAAACACAGGTTTAGAATGGGCCGTGTCTGTGTGCGAGTGAGCATGACAGCATACCTGACAACACAGCCATTGGGGACCGGAGATCCGGGGGCTCCTTTCTCACACAGAGAGCTCCTCTGAGAAGATCCAGCAGATCTTCTCTGCTCGCAAGAGGCCACTCTGGATTCTTTGCCCGTGTCTGCACTCCTCCGCCTGGCAACCACCGGGCCTGGCCCTGACCTCCGTTTCTGCGAGGGGCTGACAGTACTGGGCCCCACGGGGTCGGAAGAGGGAGGGGTCAGACCTACAGGCCCCTCTGGCTCCTTGCCGGAGTCTGTGCTGGTGCGCCTGCCATTCAGGCTGTCAGAGGAGGAGGCCATGTGATTCATCTGGGCTTCCCGCAAATCTGAGAAAAGGCGGAGAAGGAGCGTAATTTCTATTTTTGAAAATAAATGAATGGTTTATTGTTATTACAATTCGTGATGGAAGAAGCATTCAAATGTTTTACTTACTGTATGTAAAAGTATCAATAATACCACAATGCAGAAATATTCCGCTAAAAGTACAAAAGTATTCAAGCATCAACATATACTTAAAAGTACCTAAAGTACTCATTATGCAGACAAAACCTTGATGATGATAACTGCAATGGATCAAAACATTTTGTTTTTGTTTTGAACTTAACCCAGCACCAAATGTAGGCCTACTAATGTTAAAGTATTCAATCAATCAAACTTTGTCGATGTGCATAGAACTCTCCACTTAGAGAGCACAAAATGTGGTAAATCATGTAATGCACACAACAAGACATTTTATTTATTCGTCTCGTGCTAAGAAGACTTAATTGGCATGAGCTAGTAATTAATTCATTACAATTTAGGCATTTAGCAGTCACTCTTAATCCAGAGCGATTTACAGTACATTAAGCAAGAACAAAAAAATCATGTTCATGAGTTCAAACCCGGATTGTGAATTGGTCTTACCTATATGTACATCCTCTCTGTTTTCCCCTCCCCGTCCCTTCTTCACTTACAGTACTATACTATCATTAACTATGTTTTACTAAGTACTGTAAAATGGGTGTACCTCCAGAGCCGGGCTCTCCTGCCTTGTTGCGCCTGCGTCGGAGGATCACCTCCAGCTCACTGTCCTTCTTCCCTGGAGGGGAGGGAGCCGGCTCCTGAGACCCACGACTGGGGCTCCTCTTCACTGTTTCCTATAGCGTGGAATAGATTGTACGATATGTACATGCTCTGCACAGAGACTATAATACTATGTTGTTGCTTTTATTTCTTGCCTTGCCCTCGTGTCAGTTAATCTTCTCACCAGAATTCCTTTCAGTTCCTCCATGGCACTTTCCTGTGGTTTCTCCTCAGACACTGGAGGTACCTGGAATTAATTTACAATAGTTTTTATTATATTTGAATAAGCACAGCAAATTGCATATTTTTAACATGTGACAATGACCGCCAGATCTATATTGCCATGATTATATAGGGATGTCTTATTTCTCAGATGACCTCACCATCACAAGATAGACGTAGGTGTCAATATACTCACTTTTACGGGGATCCTCTGGCAATGCGGTCGATTGATGCCACAGGACAATCACGGGAAGGGAATAGAGGAGAGTAATCAGTGTGAGTGCACTAAACCTTTAATAAATCTTGGTCCCTTCAATGTGTGTGCATTTTCTTGACATTGGAGCGAGTAGGACGAGTACTGAATAATAAAGCATAGGTAAATACAATAAAACAAAAAAGACCAAGCAGCAAAATGAGTTCATTGAGACACTGAGACATAAATATCAGTCTCATCTGACCCAATCACTCCTCTCAAGCTCTGTGAGGAGAACTCACCTTCTTGTCCTGACCCTTGACAGGCCTGAGGACCACACCTAGTTTGATCCTCTCCATCATCTCATTCACTGCCTTCGACTTCACATCGGCTCCACCCTCACCATCTGGAATGCGCAAGAGAAAAAGGTGGGGCAAGAGAAAGAAAAAAAGGAGAAAAGGAAGAAAGACATGTGAGGATATAAGTATAATAAGTATATAAGTATAATAAGTAATAACAGGAAATAGGGCAAAATAGGGCAATAACAGGAAATAGGGCAAAGTAAAGTGGAAATGCATTTTCAGAACATGGCTTCAATTACAGCAATGTTTCTCTCCCAGACTACTGCTAGTTCTCTATTCTGGTTCTGGTAGTTCCTCTACATTCACCTGGTGTGTCCAGACCAGAGGGGAGATCTACTATACTACCCACGGTGGCCTATTGCGGTTAGAGTGTTCTGTAAACATAAGGTCACATTTTGATTCTCATAACAAAATAATTATACAGAATACCAACGTGAAACGCACCAGGGGACTGCTCTGTCTTCGGAGAACCCTTTGAACCCTTAGAAGACTTCCGCATGATGGCAATCAGTGAGCTGTTCAATGGAAGGGTGGAGAGAAAATAAGTTTATATTGCATTTTTCTCATTCAAATATTGATACCACGAAAATATGTTATTACAGCAATTATTATATTGTTTCTGTTCAGTATCAGTTAAAGGTAAAATGTAATTAAAAACAAGATATTTATGGACAGAGAGAGAGAGATACAGAGAGAGAGAGAGAGAGGTATTAAGGATTAAACCAAACGCACTACACTCATTCACATAAAAACAAATTGAGTCGTGCATCATGCATCCTCGGGCTCCCTTACCTGAGGGGGTTGCAGCGTGATGGGGGAGGGGGTGGCGGAGGAGGAGGGGGAGGAGGAGGGGGTGGAGGCGGCTGGGGAAGGGGGGCCGGGGGAGGGGCGGCTCCAGCTGGAGGGGGCGGGACGCAGGCCTCTGTCGCCATGGCGCTGCAGCTGCTCCGGGCCTCCTCCAGGTCTCGGACTGCGTATGGTAAGAGGAAGAGAGAATGGACAAGGGCGGGGTTACACTTTAACAGTGATTGAACAATTGATGGAAAACTTTATTAACAGTTTGTAGAATAAGCCGAGGGAAGTTCAATACAAGGTCTGCTAAGAGGATTAAAAAAACCTAACAAAGCACTAAGGCTTGTTTCCATTGTATTTGTGTTAGCCATGGACCCCCCCATTTGACAAGATTTTGTGTCAGGGTCCCCCTTTAGCTTTGTGTCGATAAAACCTTTCAACATCACTCCAAATGTTAGATTGTAGATCTCTATCTTCGGCTATTTGATAAATAGCCTACTTCGGCTATTTGATAAATTGCCGAAGTGGAAAATAGGATTCAAATATTTGATTTTGAAACCAACGCATGTAAACCCTATTTGATAAATAGCCTACTTCGGCTATTTGATAAATAGCCGAAGTAGATGAATAGCCGAAGTAGAAAATAGGATTTGAATATTTGATTTTGAAACCAAATTGACTGATTTAGCTGGGGACTCCCTGGTTCCCTGGGGGTCCCCAGAGAACCAACCCCTGGGGGGGTCATGATAGGGCAGCTGCCTCCCATTTAAAACAAGGTTTCTTTGTTAGATTGAAAGAGGAAGTGGTACAGCAACATTAGAGGGTAATTCATACCCAGGTAGAAGCAATTAGATCTGGAGCTGTTCTGTGATGTGATACACACATACAAAAACAAACGACTGAGCCACCATGAATTCATGCATATCGTAATTGTGTTTTGTTCTCACCAGGTAACGTCTATTTATGTACCGGTATCTATTTACTTAATGCATTAGAATGTGTCAATTATTGTAGTCAAACATGGTTGTAAAATGCAACTCGTATTTCTTCTGAACCATGACAGCACCCTTCCACATTGCTGCATTTTCTTCTTGTGGAATTTACCGTTGTCAATAAGTAGCTAAACCCAAGACACAAGGGGAATGATTTCAAAATGACCCATTTGAAAGCAACAGACAGCTGTTATACAGCACACAGGGGAAAGATCTGCCTGTTTGCCAGATTGATAGTGCCAGCTGCTCCAACCGTCTACACTGGCTATGAAGGAGCAATGGAATAATAACTGTGAATGGTACAAGCCATTTAGGTCACTGGAGAAACAGTTAAAAGCCTGATCTGGTGTGCACCTTGTACTGTTAATAAATATGTTAATAAAGTAGCAAATTAAACCCGGAGAGATAATGTAGTGGTTAAATCCATGTGTGCCCCTGTGAGTGAGTGTGTGTGTGTGTGTGTGTGTGTGTGTGTGTGTGTGTGTGTGTGTGTGTGTGTGTGTGTATGTGCGTGCGTGCGTGCCTCCCTGCGTGCGTGTTTGTGTGGTGTCCGTCTTCTAATTTCTGCACCTCTAGTGTGTGTGTGTGTGCGTGTGTGTGTGTGCGTTCGTGCGTGCGTGCTTGCGTGCGTGTTTTAGAATGGTGCATTTATAAAACACGTTTCTCCAAAGTGCTTTTCAATGTGATTACATCCATCCTTCCACACAGCGACAGCGGAGGTAACCAGTCAAGCACCACCCTGCTCATCGAGAGCAGTTATGGGCTCAGCCTCTTGCTCAGGGACACTGAGCAAGCAAGCTGGAGCTGGGGGATCAAACCAGGAACCATCCGATTACAATGTGGTCGCTCTACCTCCTGAGCCACTGATGTGTGCATATAGTTGTACATTTTTCATTTGTTTTCATTTTTATTTCAATTTGACTTCATGTTTTCAATTTCTGTTTGTTTTAATTCGTTTTAAAGCAGGTTTTCTAGTGTAGTTTAGTTTTTTATGTTGTGAAAAGGCTTAGTTTTAGTTATAGTTTAGTTTAGTTTTTTTAGTTATAGTCTAATCTTTTTAATATAATATGGTGTAGTCAGGGGTGAGATTCAAAAAGCGGGTAAATAGCAAAAACACCAATCTACAAGCTCACTACGCATTGTGATGCAACACGTGAGCTACTGTATTTTCACAAAAAGTGACAAATGTGGAATATTTTTTAATCTGGTATGGGGGTAACCTGACAGATTGCGGCAGTACTGAGTTCACAAGTTCCCTCCTCCTGCCTGGATCTGGGATCTCTCAGGCAGAAACGATGAACCCAGAAGCAGCGGGACAAAAATCTGATATCTCCATAATAATTTTGAGTTGTAGTCTTGTTAGGTTGTGTTTACATTGCGCTGTGGCACAGCTTCAATATGTCATAAATCTCGCGTTGATCCCGCCTCTAGCGGCCCCATACAGCCGCGTATCGCTCCGGCCAGAATTCTACCGGAGTGCATCGTCTCTGTCTGAGAGATCCCAGACTCACCCAGCTGGCAGAATGCAAATGTTGTCCAGCAGGGGGAGTGGTTCTACCAGGCTAGTATGGGGGTCCCTGGCACAAAATATGTTTAGATCTTGGACAAAATAATCTGGAGCTCCTTGACATGGAAATGTGTGAGAATCACTGGTTCAAACAGCATTAGGAAACAAGCCCAAATAAGCGACTACACTTTAGAAACAAGCCCCCAAAAAACCGCAAGCCGCAACTACAAATATTTACAAGCTACTTTACAGAAAAAACAAACCCAAAGTCGCTTATAATAAGCTGACATGGCAACACCGCTCCCAACCTTTGTTCTCCAGCTCTGTGTTCCTCCTCTCGGCCTGCTCCAGACGTCCCTCACACTCCTTCTTCTCCACCTCCAGGAGGTCCAGTTGTCTCTGCAGAGCGTCCAGCTCCACCCTCACCGAGCTCTGCTCCAACTCCCTCTCCAGACTCTGCACCTGAAATGCACATTCCATAGAAAGACTAAAATCCCGTGCACGTTCGGATGAAGAAACCACTGCACATATTTATTTCGCACAAGCCGGTGAAACAGTGTAATTGTGCGTTATGGTTTCAATCCTGTGCATAATAATGGACACTACAATACCGCATATTCCTTGATCCTTCATGCTGTCCAGTTAACCACAACACACCATGAGTAAACACACAATAACTCACACATTCACACAAGGGAATAATTCTTAGAGGGGCATACATGTTTAAACACACAGGCACAGAAGATAGAGATGCTATTAAGATTTAGCTAGACCTAGGCAGTCTGTCAGAATACATGAATGTGTTTTTGTCTTTTCAAGGAAGACAGGGTTCTGATAATTCTCTCGATGAGGGATTGTATTTGTGCAACCAAGCTGCACCAAACTAAGTACATCATGTGAACGTGTAATGAAAAGAGATCAGTCATCGAAGACGTCAATCGCCAGCCAAATCTCTCTTGATCCAATGGCATTATAAGACCTGACATGACAGTTTGTGATGCATCTGCATATGTTTAAAAACATACATGAAATGCACACAGCCACACGCACACACACAGTCTCACACACACACACACACACACACACACACACACACACACACACACACACACACACACACACACATATACATACATACAGCAGATGCACACATGCATGCAATTTGCTCCTAACCAGAAAACACACATATCCTCGTACGCACGCGCGCGCACACGCACACGCACACACACACACACACACACACACACACACACACACACACACACACACACACACACACACACACACAGTGTGAGCCAGTACAGTAATACAGTCCTGCCCTCTAAATTCTGTTAATGGTGCAGTCTGTCATGCTCACAAGTCTTGATGATGTCAGTTGTGTCTCCTGTGCATTTCATCAGATTACAGTGGCTCTACAGAAGCCCTTGTCTGCTAACTTCTCAAGATCAAGTTCCAGATTAACCACTTGAACCCTACCATCCCTATTCTCGCCGGGGGACATTCCCTGGAAAATATAGCAGATCAGCTATTTTCGGTAGAAAAGAGATTTGGTGTAGAGGGGAAAAGAGAGCGGACCATACAGAGCTGACACATGTCAACAAGTCAAACACGCTTTGTAGCACAGGAGACTGTGGTGATATTGGACTGCCTCTTCTCCTTTATGATTCAATATAAACTCAAGGCCATGTTCTGGCCCTTTGTTGTATAACTGTCTCAATTGACCAAAATTATTCACAGTAGTCACAGAGCAGTTCACTTCACAAGTGCTCTTTGCTCCCCAAAGAGGAGTCAAGTCACCATATCACACAAGAGCAACATGGCACCCTCTCTCTCTCTCTCTGTGTCTTGTATATAACTGTATGTCTGCACGCAGTGAGGACTGACTCATGTGTCTCCTGCACGCCGCACCTTTTGCTGATGCTGCAGCCTCTCCACCTCCAGGGTTTTGGTAATGTCGGCCACATCCTCCAGGGCTTTGAGAAGCTGCACACTGGGTTCAGAGTTCTGCATCAGGATCATACTCTGCCTGTTCGCCCCTTTCTGTTTTACCAGCATCTGCAGGAGAGGGAGGGAGGGAGGGAGGGAGGGGGAGAATGATGTGTGAAGGAGAAATGTAACGGGTGGAGGAAGTGTTAAGGAGATGTGTTAAGAAGAGAGAAGCGGCTAGCTCGCATCAAATGTACCCATCAATGCGTGTGTGCGTGCATCACTAGGGTTTATCTTCATCTTTGAGGTCTGTTTGCTTTTGAGGTCAATATATTGCACACGGTTTGAATTCAAGACAATCGATAATCAGGCACAACGTTATTCGTGCACACATTAATTACCAGCCGCAGAATGTGTGTCACTGTCTGTGCACAGTATAGACTAATTGCAACATCCCACACTCATTAAACTGTAAAACTTGGGCTTTAAAGATTGCAGCATTCACTTGGCAGTCTGCTGCATGGAAGTACAATCAACGTATTGTAAAATCAGGTAAGCCGTTTCTGCACCAGGCTCTCCCCTGTTTTGTCTGCATGTATGCTTCATAAACACACTGAGATCAGTGTGTTTTCGACCCATCAGTGGTGTGATATTAATATGCTCCCCTGCAGAGCCACACGTATCCCTGCTGTTCTGGTGTCAGATCCTGACACAAACTCCCCCCGGGGGCCTCCCCTGTGATCCTGTCAGATTTCTTTCTTCCTATCAGAGCTGTCTTTTAGTGCAAATCTCAAGTCATTCGAGATTTAAGATTATTCCAAACAAACAGCACCGAAAGGCAGAACTGTGTGCAAAACAAGAGGCTAGTGGGCCTGTCACAGTGATAAAATAACAATGTTCTTTGAGTTTAAAAGTCTCATGTCTACAGCTCTGCTTCCTATCTGAATAAAATTAACAGTGTATTGTTGGGAGAGAGGATTGTGGTCCATTTTCACCACGTAATATACATAGAGGCCTACTAGGTGTCCTCAGAGTATACTTGATGTTCCTACCTCATGTTCATAGGTCTGATAGTGGGATGTTCCTACCTCATGTGCATAGGTCTGATAGTGGGATGTTCCTACCTCATGTGCATAGGTCTCAGCCTTCACTCTCAGGCTCTGCTCTAAGTCCAGCAGGTCCTTCATCCCGTCATATTCATGGGCGGCCAACATAGACACTAGAGAGAGAGAAAGAGAGAGAGAGAGAGAGAGAGAGAGAGAGAGAGAGAAAATATTAAATATGAATACATTATTTGACCAACGAAGTTAGAATAGAGACCCAACCTTATTCAATCATACTGCTACATATTCACAACAAATAAAGACAAACATAACGCCTTGTCTCTTGAAGCTTTATCGCAATTTTAAGCCACTTTAGTGGAGCACAGGGTAAAACGCAGAAGAAATGTCAAGTGGCCATAGTCACAAATGTCAGCAAATGTGCTGACATCATCACATTTGTGATGACAGCTATGGCCATTTTAGCCCAAGGAGTGTTTTTTTGTGCAAAACTAATGATTGGAATGGATACAGCATCATGAAAACCCCCTAGTTTGACACGTCACATGCTACTTAAAGCATGATGACAAGATTTATTTTCCTTATAGGTTGTTAATGTCGCAGGTTACTACATTGGTATATTCTCACTTATAAAGCTATTCTTGGTAATCTCCCACGTTACATTATTGGTTCTAAATTCAAACTTGTCCAAAACTCTCTCAACCTCAGATCAAATGCTTGGCTGCGCTATGTCGTGACCCCAACAAAATCTGTCTGGAAAAAAAAGCCTTGCTCACTTCGGACCCTGCAGGTCTTGGAATGACCTACAGACCAGACTCAAACTGGCTGCTGTGATTCCCTAATGGTGCTACAATAGCTGAAGTTCAGGAGCAGGACCACACCTCCAATACAGCTACCTCCACCTCCTATCAGCCACCTCCAATCAAGCCACCTCCACCCATATATAACCAGCCCATCTAACCTTGGCTCTCCCCTGTTCTCATTTCTTGTCACCCCTCCCCCCCACCCCATTTCTCATCCTACTCCCCCTACAGGTTCCTAAAGGGGGTCTGACGTGCCTCGGGAGCACGCCGGGTCCCCGAGGCTTCCCCACCTCAGCTCAATCCCCGACGCCGCCGCTGGCCGTCGTGGGCTATCTGTCGTATTCATAACCATGCCTTCCTTCCTATTTCAATAAATGGTTAAATGTTTCCATTGGTGGTGTGGTCCTTGATAGTGAAGTGAGCTTTAAAAGGATTGCCATGGGCACACTTCTCATACACTGCTCCTGCTTTGACGTATAGCAAATGTTTGCTTGCTTTTTAGTTTACTAGCAAATTTCGTTGCTTAGTTTTTATTTATTAGTCTTTATTGGTTGCATTATTAAACGTTCCTGTTCTCCCTTTGAGCTTCTTCGGTAGTGGGTACTGTATTTATGAGCATTGTATGTCTGTCCTGTTTTTTATAATATGGGCTTATGTTCAGTTGTTCAGCTATGATTCATCTCCAGGTCTCAAGAAACCTCTGCCGTGTGTTCTCCTGCATGAGACTCACCTCTGTTGAATCTCTTGATGGTCTTGTTCTGCTCTTCGATGGTTCGGTGAAGTTCCTTCATTTCTGCTTGCTCCTTCTCCGACTGTGAACGCAGAGAAAGAAAGACGACAAGAGATTAGCTGCAGACACAGACAGGCCCTGTTACAGCCAGACACCTTCAGAGCCACGCTTTGTTTGTAAATACATCGAAGATGCGAATGTAATCCATTCCTAATGGATGAAGCCTTGGCCTGGAAGAGAGGTCATCAGGTGGTCTCCAACCTTCTTAGAGTGTTTCAACACCCAAACAAGAGACTCTCCAGTTGGCGGGTCAGCAGTGATTGGCCAAGTCACTCTCCAGGCTTCCAGCTATAGACAAGTCCACCGGAGGGGCATCCCGGGCGCAGCCACCACCGAGGCACAACCAGCACCGGGAGAGAGGGACACACCTGGCCAACAGGGAAGTGAGAAACCTGCCGGCCAGGTGCAGCAAACCAGTGCTGACCACACCCCAGTGACCACCGCGCCCTCTGGGCTCGCCCACTGACCTTTCTCTCCTGCCAGAACCAACAGGAAGCCCTCTGCCTTGTGCGTTCTTGGGGGATAGCATGCACTGAGAGGTATCTAGGAATATGGTTTGCCTCCTGCCTAGTGTCCGCACCAGACTGTTCGTCTGTGTGTTGTGCATGTCCTTGTTAAAAATAGCATTTCATAAGACAGATGTCTTTGTATCTTTTTGTAAGTAGCCTACTATGACCCCAAGATTGGGTACATTAAAATGGTTGGGTAACTTGGGTTTCAGCAATATTGCGCAATATTTTACCCTCAAATTAGTATTGCATGCATAACATTTTTATGTTACATTTACAGAATTCTGTGCAGTAAACTCCTCTGACTGTCATTTTGCTATTGTAGTTCTGCTACCTAATAAAATCTAAGTATAAACATCTTTCCTGTTACACACGTTCAAAATCCTCACCTGTGATGTGAGCTCCTCTATCTGTCTCTGCTGGTTATGTATCTGGCAGACATATTGTTTCTTCTCCTCCAACAAGTTGCTGACAGTCTCACATAGCTCTGAACAAACCACAGAAAAGATATTGGTAAGTCTTTGGAAATCCTACCACCAGAGTAGGTTCAATTCGAAATCACACCTACTGATACCTGTAGCTAACTGTTTTGGATACATTTTCATATTTTGTATTGATCACATACCCATCATATATATGCCCTGGGTGAGGGGAGTAATACACGTTCAGAGTGGGTGATTATGGGGCAGTATCAGCCTCTGGGCTGTGCCACCATGTAGGCTACTGAACTCTCACAGCGACCTCATGGTTGAGTAGTCACTGGAGTTTATCTGAACCAAAACAGAGTGGACATCAATACAGTATAGAATTTTGGAAAAACCTTATCCAGCGATAACAAAATGTCCCTAAATTCGTTTTGGGTCTGAGAGGCAAATCTCAGACCCAGCAAAGATTTGCCTCTCAGTGGCTCTAACGCCAAATAAATAATGGACCGTAAACCATTTAGACCTGAGGCCAATTCTACAAAATGTCTTCTAAATCATGACAGTTTTCTGAAAAACCTATGTTTCTATGTCAGTGGTTCTCAAACTATTTCATGTCAAAGACCCCAAAAATTATATGTAATTGGCCGCCGACCCCCATTGGAAAATATGTTGTTCCAGGGACACCCCTAGAAGCAAAGATATGAGTTAAAAACGTTCACTGTGAAAGACTAGATATTCAAAGATTTGTGCCACATTTTCAAGATTTTTCAAAAATAGCAGATATATGAGCTCGTCGCGCGGCACCGAGCTGTACTTCCTAGTTGCCTAGTACTTCCTAGTTCCTAGTTTTCTACTGAGGCGCGAAATGCGCATTTGACTGGCACTGGCCTCGCGATCTCGCCTAGTGTAACGGGAGGTAACGTGTTAATATGAAAAGGGTTGAAAACCACTGTGTTATGTGTATACTATGTCCAAACTTTAACCTGTTAGGGTGAATACTGTCCTATACCTTTAACCTGTCAGGGTGAATACTGTCCTATACCTTTAACCTGTCAGGGTGAATACTGTCCTATACCTTTGACCTGCTGCTGGTACTGTGTGAAGGTGTCAGGACTGTGGTTGTCCTGTGCCTCTCTGTCCTCTTCCTGGGAGATGCAGTCGGAGATGCTCGGCAGCAGTTCGTCCAGACATGGCCCAGACGACAGGCTCAGGTACTTTAACTTCCTGTTTTCACAGTTGAGCTGGAGTGCAGCAGTCGTCGTGAATGAAAAGTATTGAAAAGCAAAATGTTACGATCGTACAATATATCTGAATATGCTCAATGTCAAAACCCTGACCTGAATTTGTGGCCTCTAAATAATTTCAGGTAGAGCCCGCACACCATTCTTTTGGTAAAGGATTACGTTCACTGTCGAGGTGCGTGTAAATAAGTATCCTCCAAATAATTTCACAAAACACATGACATTACATATTTTGACACTAGACATAACATGGATGTAATTTTCCAGATTATAATGTTTCCAATAAATATAATAATATATAATATGTGTTGGAACAGGTCTGCAGAGTCATTCTGAGTCATCCAGTCAATCATTTTCTTCCTAATTCTATTCAGACAGCAGGACCCTGGGCTAATCTAAAATTATTGATTAGCAAGTGCGTGTGTGTGTGTGTGTGTGTGTGTGTGTGTGTGTGTGTGTGTGTGTGTGTGTGTCTGTGTGAGTCAGCAGTGTGTCACCTTTGTGGCCAGGGCTTCTGCATTCTCACGGCATGACTTCTCAATCTCCAGCTGAGTCTGCAGAACGCTCACCTCCTCAATCACCATCTGGGACACTGGACACACACACACACGCACACACGCGCACACACACACACACACACACACACACACACACACACACACACACACACACACACACACACACACACACACACACACACACACACACACACACACACACACACACACACACACACACACACACACACACACACACACACACACACACACACACACACACACACACACACACACACACACACACACAGGGCAGAGACAAACAAGGCAATAAACGGCATGTCCACTCCACACTTGTAATGTCTGATCCTTTTGTACCTTGGTGTATTAGGGGGGTACACTTGTATCTACTTCCCAAAGTTGATGATCTTACTGTACATGATTCCAATGACAGAGCAAGGTAGATTACAGTGTTTTGAACAATTGAATCCATGACCTCTCTACAATTATCACCCATGGAAAACAGAATCTTACCAAATGACCTCTGAGTCATTTTTGTGCGAATGTTCTCTTCACGCTTTTCTCCCCTCAGCCTATTTTATTTCTCCCTCTCCTTCCCTTTCTTATTTTTGCCAGGAGGTGCTTGAAAAGCACCTGGACTACATTTGCTACTACCTCTAGAAGCGACCGTAGCAGACAATTTTTCATGATTGGCTGCCTCGTCTCTAGGCCTCTAAGCCAATGGGAAACGTACCCATAAAACCCATATTCTGAACGGCATAAACCCATACTCTGAACGCTGCAACGTGAAGCTGTGAGCTGAGGCAGAGGCTGCGGCACACACACTGATTATACCGTAGATGTTCATAAACGAGAGCTTTATGCACCTGGTAGTTATATGACTGAGTCATTCTTGTTTCTCTCTCCTCCTCACTCTCTCCAATGTACAACCAACTCCTTGGCTCTCCCTTCATTTCTCTACCTCCGTCTCGCATGTCCTCTCCTTCATTGTCTCTGCGGGTTCCTGTCCACCTCTCTTTCACTCGCTTCCTCACTCCATCCATCACTCCGTTTTCCCCTCCTCTTTCCATATCCCCAATGAGAGTTTCAGTTTTCAGCGTGGCAACCAGGGGTATATCACGGCCATGTGGCTGAGGAGACCAGTTCATATTTCAGTGAGCAGGAAGCTTCTGTTAACCTCCCTGATCCATTAACAGAGCTTCCTCTGGCTAGGAACACACGCTTCCAAAATGGATTAAATCCAGTCTGCTGCCATGGCCTGCCCTGCTGGGAACCCTGAGCCACTGATAGTGTTTTGTGGTAAGGCTTTTTTCCCCCCTTTTCGTTTTTTTCAACAATAACTCAAAAAATGTAATAATATTAATACACAATTTGCTGGTGACCTTAACAAACAATAAAAAGCCGAGTAAGTATACAACAATGAACAATTTCACTACCACCTTTTTATTGCTATGCATCACATAGAAAACACCAATTTAACCCCTAATTACA